>NC_059341.1:100306416-100632805 GCF_018350155.1 Leopardus geoffroyi | reverse complement strand
TTTTTACCCCATTAAAAATACCAGGACTGGCTATAATTTAGATCCCACTAATGTTCATTTATTCCCCCTAAAGATGTGGGTTTGTTTTCTTGTGGTTAATTTGTTAAAATATGGAATGTACATTTTAAATGTGCATACTAAGAGAAATTACCAGTTGCCTGAATACTGTAGTTAAACAAAAATGTTTTTAGAATCTTTTCTAAAAAAAGTTTTTTGAAAAACCCTAATTGATAAGTTCCAAATCTTTTTCATAGAACTGGCTGGTTAACTGTGGGTTTACATCATCATTTATCTCTATCCATGGTGATGAGAAATGATTCCCCCTAACCATCCACAGAAACATATGCACATACATAACTCTCATTCCCCCCTCCTCCTTCTGAAACATTAGAGGGTCACTTGCATGTTATTAAAAATTAAGTTCAAAACACTTAAAATAATTCTGTATTAGAAACTTGACTCTGTCATAGGTCTCTTCTTTTTGAAAGTTATACTGGGCTGGTTAAATGCTCTAATTCCACTGTCCTTAACATTTAAGAAGCAGGAGAATATTTCAGCAAGCTCAAACTGGAGGTTTAGTAACTACAACACTGACTCCTGGTTGGCTGCATGGGTTCAGTAAGGTCTACCCTTTTTCCTCTGGCAGAATTTGCTCCTGGTTTCTGTGGTTCATTCTTGGGCAGCGTTTTAGCTACTGCCATGAATATTTCATTTACATTCATCGATGTCTTAGCTGATGGCTCCATGAATAATAAACTGTTGTCATCTTCGTAGGACTGTGCTTCCTGGAAATCGACAGCCCTTTCATTTGCAAGGTCAGCCTTGTTTCCTGATAAAGCTATTACATTGCTTGGATTGGCTTGTGTCTGAAGTTCTTTAGCCCAGTTTTTGGCTCTGCCAGAGGACTCATCTGTGATATCATATACAACTACGGCTGCTTGTGCTTCTCTGTAGTACATGGTGCTAGGCTATGGTAGCGTTCTTGACCAGCTGTATCCCATACGTCAAACTCTACTGTTGTGTCATCAAGGCACAGCAGTGTCTTATGGTACTCTCTTGAAATTCATGAAATTGGCCCTTCACAAAATGCAGTTACAGGCTTGATTTGCCAACAGCAGACTCTCCCAGAAGGACTAGTGTGAACTGGCATATATTATTTCCAGTATTTGGCCTGTTGGGTCTTGTTGCTCCTCAATTAGCCATGTCCAGATTTGAAAGAAGGCCCTAATTTTCAGTGTCTTAAATGAACTTCCAGGATGCAAGGTGTCAACTTTTTTTCTTTCTGGATGTAAAGAAAGCTGAAACTGCACCATGCGGAGCCATGGAGATAAAAGCCTCCCTGGCAGCAGGTCCCAGGCATAACCCGAGAAGAGGCTGAGGCTGTCTGAGGCTGTCGCTTACCAGGTAGCATATCTCTTTCTCAGGCCACCCCCTTCAGACTCGGATACAGTGTTTCAAAATTCTATTTTTAATGTGTGATTGAACTGTCAGCAAAGTAAGGGAATTAGTAGGAAGGGCAGGGTTATTGAGAGTGGGAATCCAGAGAAATGATGAGCTCTGCAACCAGCATTTGTCCTGACTAGCACTTACTGTTTTCTGAAGGTCTGAAACTTGAGTTTTAGCAAGAAAAAGGGACAAAAGGCCTGCAGCCCATTCATGATGGAAATTTGGATTGGAGATCTCTCCATGTGAAATAGCAAGTCCTTCTTAGTTAAAAAACAAAAAAACAAAAACAAACTTGGAAAACATACCCATAGAGGAAGACACTAGTGTGTTTGCCTTTCTTTGATGTGACTCTAGGTAGAACGGGGGAGAGAGAGAGACTCAATACTTTGAGAAACACAATATACTCATGTAGGCTTGGAGCCAGAATTCACACGGTCTCTGTGGCAAAAACAAAAACATCCCTCCATTTAGTTTAAAATGATCTTGAGTTTTTAGTATTCAAAGGGGCCTAGAAGAATCAACACAGATACTTGTTAAGGGAGAGTTTTAAGCACAAGCCTCCAAAAATTACATATGAGCTCATAACTAAAAATCAGTAAACAAAATAGCAATGAGATACCATCATGCACCTATTAGAATAGCTAAAATCCGGTACACTGACAGTACCAAATGCTAGCAAAGATGGAAAAATGAGGAAAAACATGAGGAGACAAGGCACCGTCAGAATCTACACAAACTAGCTACCATCCAAACCAATGTCTGCACCAACTGGAATTATAAATGACAGAATGTGATTTACTGGGTTGAAGGCAATATTGAAAGATAATGCTGGGAACCTTTCAGAATTGATGAAAGACAACAACCCTCTGATTAAGGAGGCCTCACAATTCCCAAGCAGGAAATCTAAACAACAAATAATAGTTTCAGTGCTAATACTTGACAAGCAGGAATGCTGAAAAGTAATGAAGCAAGCATTTAACTTACTAAAAATGTAGGCAGCAACTCTAGCCAATAAATTTGAAAAATTAGATTAAATGAACAAATTTCTAGAAAGAGTACTTCCCAAAATTTATTCAGTAATAGGAAATTCTAGTGATTTTTATTATCTAATTACTAATATATATTATCTTTACAAAGACATCATAGGCTCAGACAAATTTACAAACAAGTTCTACTGAATGTTTAGGGAAAAATATAATTCCAATATCACATTAATACTGTATTTCATTAAGTCTAAAACAGTACCCGTCCTCTGACTTTAACATCTCTGAAATTGGGTTAGATCTTTAATTGATAGTGTTTTGCAATCTCCATTGGCAATTGTTAAACACTTGATATCATCTCTGAATTTGGGATCTCTTTTACAATGTAATAATATCCATCAGTCTCCTTCTCCTCATATTTTTATGACATCTCTGAAGTCAGGAATGTAGCTGATAGTTGATGGCATCTTAGAATAGAAATGGACAAATAAAAATTCTTGTATATGGAAAGCAGACATTACAAAGAAAAGCTACAAGATATTCTTGCTCGTCAATTTAGATGAAGAAGTTCTAACAAATTATTAGCAAACTGTTGAATCAAGCAAGATATAAAGAAATAATACATTATAACCACAGTGGGGTTATTTCAGGCGTTATAAGGATGGCTTTGGTATTAGAAAATCTGTGATTGTCATTTAACATACAGATTATAGGAGAAAAACTATGTTGTCATCCCATTAACAAAATGTATTTGAAAGTTTTAACATCCATTATGGTAAAAAAAAAAAAAAAACTGTAGCAAATTAGAAATAGGAACAAATGCTTTCTTAACCTTGTAAAGTAACAATTAGGAACAAGGAAAGTAGTGTACTATCTACACTTCATAACAATATTGTACTTGAAATTTAGCTAGTGAATAATGTAAAAAAAATAAAGGAGGAAACAAAATTTATTTGCAGCTAGTGTATAGTTGTTTATATAGAACCTCTCCCAAATTCACAGATAAATTATTAAAATCATTAAAAAATTATTGAATATATGTTAACTCCAGTTCTATGTACCAGTAACAAATGGTTGGAAAGATGCAGTTCAAAAAATACCACTTAAAACAACAGAAAATAAGGTGTACGTAGGCATACATCTAATAAATCTAACATAATATCTTTATGTAGAAAAGTATAACATTAAGATGATGTATTCTCAATAAATGGAGAGATATATTTTCAATTAAATAGACATACCATGTTTCCAGTAGGAAAATTCAGTATTATTTAGTATGTCACTTATCAAATTGATTTTATCTGTTCAATGTATTTTGAATCCATATCTCAACAGGATTTTTTCATGATACTTGATAAGATTATCCTAAACTGTCTAAGGATAACCAAGGGCAAAGAAGAGTGAAGACCCTCCTGAAGAATCAGAGCCAGGCAAGGGTCAGGGGTTATTTAGTACTTACCATAATGCTCTGGTAAGTTAGACAGTAGGTGTTGGTGCTGAAATAGAGACAAATGAAACACAACAGAGACTTAGAAATAATGTTATTCATTAGAGTTCTACATGACATTGTGTTAAAGGCAAAACTATGGAAACAGTAAAAAGATGCTTGGTTTCCAGGAGTTAGCAGGGAGGCAACAATGAATAGGCAGAGCACAGAAGGTTTTTATGGCACTGAAAATACTCGGGATGATACTGTAGTGATGGATACATGTCATTATGCATTTGTCCAAACCCATGGTATGTACATCAAAAAAAAGTGAACCCTAAGATAAGCTATAGACTTTGATTATGATATGTCGATATAGGTTCATCAGTTATAACAAATGTATCACTTTGGTGAGGGAAATTGATAATAGGAGAGACTACATATGTGGAGAGCCATGTGGATATATGGGAGATCTCAATTTTGCTGTGAACTTAAAACTCTAAAAAATAAAATCTTAAAAAAAAAAAAATCAGTGTACTGGAAGTATACTCACCTTACCCAAACATCACGGCATGGGGCAAAGAGGAGAAACTTCACTAGTGTATTATCAAGACAAGAGCCAAATTCAGAAAAAAAATTGGGCAGAGTTCACCCAAACAATTTTTCCTTGATTTACAAAGAAATAGTACAATGATACAGGACTTTTTGGGTGATGACAGCTCTTTTATATTGAGTATCCTGTTTCCTGTATCACCTTTTGCTATCACTTTTTGATAGAATATGTATTGTAGTACAGCCATTTTCAAGTGGTGTCTTTTGAGGGAAGTAAGGCCTGTGGAAAATAATTTAAGTGAGTATTTTCTAAGTTCTCCCAAGGATTATGGTGCATGGTTAGAGCTATTATAGATGTATGGAAGAAAAATTACTTCATTTTGGAAGAGTGGACATTTTAGTGCACTAGCCCTAATGAACCCTAAGTGAGAGGGGCTACTCTAGTAAATTATTTGAAAATATGCATGGAAAGTGAATTTTTGGTCTTGCATGTGTAAAAATATCTTTATTTTACCCTAATATGTAATTGATAGTTTGGCTGGGTATGGAATTCTAAGTTGAAAGTCATTTTCCTTCCAACTTGAAACCATTGCTTATACTGTATTTTTGTCCTAATTCCAGAATAATTGCTGATATCAGTAGCTTAATCTGATTTCTGATCTAGAGGAACTTGTTGTTATCAATTATGTGCAAAAGGATTCTTTGGCATAAATAGGGCTGGTTTTCCGTTTTTGTCATTGCTGGTTTGTGATTTAAGCTTTGTGTGATCTGTAAAACAATGACTCTTTGTTAATTTCATGCTTTCCAGTGTCAAATATATGTTGTTGATGTATCCTGTCCTGGATACATACTTGTGGGATACATAACCTATACTTTTTTATGGTTTTAAAAAATTAACCCTTTATTATAATTTTAGTTGAGTTTTAGGAGGGAACACATTAGGTTAGTGTCTTTATTCTGCCATTTTAATCTGGAACTTTGCTAGATTTTATATATATTCTCCAGTTTGATCCTTATAACAATCTGGTAATATAACAATCTGATAATATAGGTAGTAGTATTTTATAAATGAGAGGACAGAGACCCACATAAATTAACTTAATTGCTTCAATGCATCCAGCTGGGATTTGAACCCAGGCAATTTAATTTCAAATCCTGCTTAACCATTACACTATAATGCCTTGAGAGGCAAGCACCACTGCATGAATTAATTATAATTATTTCTCTCTTGTCTATAATTAATGGTCATTTATATTTCATGACATGGAGAAAAGAAAAAAAAACCCTCAAATCCCTGTTGTAGTTGTAATTATCAACCATTAACTTATTTTTACCACTAATTGATTTTGAAATGCCTTTGCCCAAGAAAGATCACGTTACATAAAGGAAATTGAATTTGTTTGTTGTTAAATGTCCTGTCTAGTAAAGGGAAACAGTCTTGGACTATACAGGATGCTGTTGTATAGGAGTGGAGAACTAGCCTGGAGCCATATGCATAATAAAAGGAAGGAAACTGAGATCTTATGGTAAAGTACCTGTAAAAATGAACCACTAAGTCAGTTGTAACTGAGTTAGTTTTTCAACTAAGAGAGTGTATTTCTAGGTTGGAACTCTGACCAGAAAAAATTCAGGATATATAGAGGAAGTAATTGACTAGAGCTTTTTAATTTCAATTAAGGTAGAATAAGGAAAATGGATTTTAATATAACTAGGAAAGAATTCATTGAAATGTTAAAGGTTACTTATAAAGAGAGCATAGTGTATTGTTTTGGCTGTTGGTACTTTCCTGTAGATTTAATGATGTGAGATAATACTAGTAACTTAGTATTAACCTAGTAAAGAAAGATATTTCCATTTATTATTGTGATAATAAAGCTGCATTTTACTTTAAATAGGAGAATTTTAAGTGGAAAATCCTCATTGGTAGATGATATATTTTGAAAAGTTTAAATGCAGTGAAGATGAACTATAGCAGCTCATTATCTGTTTCAAGGAAAATGTATTGGAGCATTCAGCATTATTATGGTGTCTTTTCAATCTTTTCTGTTGATTGGTTTGCAGTAACGCTGTCAATGACTCCTGTATCTTTGCTAGAGGTAAAACTTAAATATTTATTTTCTGCTTTAGCTGTTAGAATCCAGCAAAATTGCACTTGAAAGAGTATCTTTCCTTATGAATTCTTAATCATGGCTGAGGCAAGCAGTAGGTTAGATATAGATCTAGAGGTGTCAGGAAAGATAAACAGTGTTGTGTTTATATCCATTTCTAAAGTAAGCAAAAACTAGAAAGAATCGGAAGCGGTGGGAAGTGTGGCGGATACTACAAAAACATAACAGATGTGAGAAAAGGGTTGCATTTTACTTCATCCTGAATCTCTAAGTATTGATCTTGCTTTGTTTTACTAAGACACCAATTCAGTTCAGGGCATTGCTGGTTTGATAAAAAGGAGAAACATTAGGGGAATAGCCTTTCTTGTTTATCAGTTCATTAAAAAAAGAAAAAACCCACTAGCATGGCTTAATGCCTTTTCTGTTTATTGCTGATCTGACAGTCTCTGGTCCTTCTCCTTTGCTGTTAAATGTGTGTGTCCTTTGTTTGTGCTGGTGGGTTTCGCTACATTTGGATTTGAGAGAAAAGCCTCTTGTTGCTGTACTGATCTAATTAGCCTTCTGGGTGAACGTATACGTTAAATAGACCTTCTAAGCCATGAAAGAAGAGAGCTCACAACAACGTAGATTTTCTTCTTGTACTGTGTTTTCGCCTGTTTTATTTCCTCCACGAATTGATGGCCGAAAGCTTGTCCGGAATGCTTCATTTGGAGGATACAATGAACTTTCTCCTTCATTGCCAGGTTTGTTTGTTTAATCTTGCACTTTTTTCTTAATTTCTTGCCGACTTTTCATTAAACTAGTATTTTAAAGTCTAAAAACTGCTTTCATTTAAATGAAACAGATTATATAGTGAAAGGTTCAGTTTTAGTGACTGCTGCTATATGGCTTGGCTTTTCCATTTTTTCTCTTACAATCTCTTAATCTCAAACTTGAGAACTAGTGATTCAGTGAAGTACAAATCTGGCATGCTGAGCGCATGAATCTTTGTTTAATTGTAAAAATAAATATCATGACCCTTCGATAAAATTTAAACATTTTCTGGACTTGAGATAAATGTAAAATTCTATAAATAAACAAATATCTCTGAGGCTTTTGCAAATGAAACCCAAATATTTAATATTGATACTTGTTTGGCTGTTTTCTGCAGAATAGTAGCTATGTTACAATTGATGTTTAGTTTAAACTTTAATTAGCTCAAGTCCTGACTAAAGTGAAATTTTCTACCTGAGTATAATTTTTGAAATGCCTCCCTTCTTGTTAGATGTATTTGTGTATAATTAGGTTTTGCTAAGAAATTGTTATTTTTAAGGTAATATTTTTAATCTTGCAATTAGCCATTTGACAGTTAAGATTTAGACATTAAATGATTAATAAGATGTAGATATAAATTGGTCTTTTATTGTATGAAAAAGATTTATTGTAGCAAATATTTGGATATAGATTTTAAAATATTTAAAAATCTTTGTTTTCCTTTCAAAATTTTAAATAAATCTTTTCATAATTTTATCTATTCTTTTGAGGTTATATTTTTCTTTTAAAATAAAAATATTCTTTTAATACTCCTGACAAAGAAATACTGACTGAAACTGGTGGCTTGCTTTGACCACTTATATATTTTTCTGACACGTTTTGTTAAATTTGAATTATATTTTCTACTTTCACACAAGTATTTTTTCTTGGCTTTTTGTGAAGATTCATGCTGACAGGTGGTTATATGCATCATTTTGAAATACTGAAACACCTTATGGAAGGTGTTACCTGGACAATTAATTTATTATAAAGTCACTGATTTCATTTTCTTGTCCAACAGTGTTTCAAAAAAGAATTGGAAACCATAGGCCTGAACTAAGTAGCATAAGCTGTAAATAGCATTCATAATCTGTGTTTAGTCTTCTCAGTATAGCATGGTTACTGTCATGCTTCTTATGTTCTCAAAATGATGTACAAATACCTTTTAGTATTTGTATTTATCAGAAGTGCCTTTTAAAATACAACGTACTGAAATTTTTTAATGTTATTAAATACTCTATTTGCTTTTACAGTGTGACTTAGTTCTATTTCTGCATTTGTCTATTTCATTTTTTAGCCAGCAAGGTTGCTAGCAAATGTTTGCTAACCTTCATGCACTGAGTCTACTTAATATTAAAGAATAATCATGTGACTCTACTAAACAACAGAAAACTTCACTTTTTAAAAGTTTGGTATTTACTTAATTAGGTAACTAAAGGCAGAATTGTCTGTTTATCTTGTCAAAGAATATACTAAAGTTTACCCTGGATCGACTTATTTGAAAGAAAAAGTAAATGGTTATCTTTGTTTTCTGATTCTTGAAATAGAGAAAATCATATTCATAGGGATGCTTCCACATCCCCTTTTTACAACCAACAGTTGTATTGCAACTAGCCATGATAGAAAGCAATTTTCAATATATTTTATCAACTAAGAAATAGAATGGAATTAGGTACTTCAAAGAAGTGGCTTTTTATGTTGTTGTTTTTCCAGTTCAAGAGTAGAACATAGGAGCTTCTGGGTGGCTCACTCAGTTGAGCGTCAGACTTTTAATTTTGGCTCAGGTCACGATCTCAGGATCATGGGATCAAGCCCCATGTCAGACTCTGCACTGAGCATGGAGCCTGCTTAAGATATTCTCTCTTTCTCTCTCTCTCTCTCTCTTTCTCTCTCTTCCCTCTGCACCTCTCTCCCACTTGCACATGCACTCTCTCTCTCTCTAATTAAAATAAAAATAAATAAACAAATAAATAAAACAAAACATATATTTCTTCTGGGACATTTCATTGTACTGAAAAATAAATTTAGATGCATTTATAATTATAATTAGATGCATAATAATGTCTATCTGACATTATTAGAGGAGAGGTTCTCCACTAGTGACATTGAAAGATAATTTTGTCTTACTATTTTGAGCATAACCTTCTTTTCATTTTAGTTTCCTTGGGGAAAAAAATTACTTTTTTGTCACTTGTACCTTAACAAATATGTTGGAATTATATGGAATTATTATGGAAGTATGTAAAAAATTATACTTTATCAATGATGATAACACTTGTATTTTGTTAACAACGTAGAAGTTAAGGACAGCGTGTTCATTTGTTTAAGAATAATATTCCAGGGACACCTGGGTGGCTCAGTCAGTTAAGCGGCCCAGGTCATGATCTCACGGTTTGTGGGTTTGAGCCCCACATCAGGCTCTGTGCTGCCAGTTCAGAGCCTGGAGCCTGTTTCGGATTTTGTGTCTCCCTCTCTCTCTGTCCCTACCCTGCTCACACTCCATCTCTCAAAAATAAATAAGCATTTAGAAAAATTTAAAAAAAAAAGAATATTCCATTGGATTAGTAGGAGGAAGTAAACTCTGTGTATTACTACACTACTTGGAAATATCTTTATGACCACAGATTTAGGGAAGACTTTAAGACCAGAAAGCACTAACCATTAAAGGATGAGATGACTAAATTTGACTACATTAAAATTAAGAGCTGTTTATAAAAAAAAAAAAAATACATGGAATAAAAAGACAAGCCATAGAATAGGAAGTTATTTATAAAACACAGTTGGTAAAGGGCAGTATCTGAAATACCTCAGAATTGCTATATAAATCAATAAGAAAAAGATAGGCAATAAGTTGTGTTTTGTTTGTTTGTTTTTTAATGCACAAACGATCTAAAGAGGTCCTTCACAAAGAGAAAGTTAAAATGACTAATGTGAGAAAATGCTCAACATTGTTAATAGTCAGGGACCTGCAAACTAGAACCTTACGGATATATACACACACATACATATACACACATATATGTACACATTGATAATACACACCCAACAGATTAGCAAAAATAGTAAGTTTGTCAATATTGATGTGGACATGAATAAGGAGAAAGGAGAACTCTTACACACTATTAGTAGAAAAATAAACAATTTTGTTATCCTTGAAATTGAAGACACACATATACTATAACCCAAAAATTCTGCTTCTAGGTTTAAACTTAGGGAAACTCACGGATATATTTGTGTGTGTATATATATACATACACATATATATATACAGTGTGTGTGTGTGTACACACACACACACACACACACATAGGTTGACTAGGATACATTTCAGAGTATATTTGTGGCACCATTGTTCATAAAAGAGACAAACTGGGAACAACCCAAATGTTTACCTACAATCAATGGATAAATGGTGATATAGTCATGCAATAGGATTCTAATCATCAATGCAAATGAATGAAATACCTGCTTGACATGCTGGTAAAGAATGTTTGCAAAAGTCAAGGTAGTTACTTTTGAGAAGAGTGGATTGTGATCAAGAATGGCACTGGGAGGTGGGGAGGATCTTACAGGATTTTGACAATTCTGTTTTTTTTATTTGGGTGGTAGTTATGCAGATATTCACTATATACATTAAATTACACATTTATGTTTTATGCATTTTTCTGAAGCTGTCTTTCACATATTTAATAAAATAATTGCAAGTAACAGAGTACACTGTTGTTATTTTTTGGATCAGTTTATCAAATTTCTGTGTTTGAAAGGGTAAATAAGGATTAGACCTTTCCTTTCAGGAATTCACAGTCAAGTATGGAATATGAACATGAAAAATAATTGAAGCAGATTGTGATAAATATGGTAGTACAAATGTATGAAATGCTCTATGTCTCAGAGAAGAGGACTGCTAACTATGCCTACACAAAGCAAGGCCTATCAGAAGAGGTGGCCTTAGGTCTTCAGAGGTACCCTGGCATTCTAAAAACAGCATGAATTTTATTTTACTATTTTTTTAAATTTTATTTTTTTAATTTGAGAGAGAGGGAGAGGCATGTGCGTGCAGGGGAGGAGCAGAGGAAGAGGGAGAAAGAGACTTTCAGCAGTTTCCACACCCAGTGCAGAGCCTGATGTAGAGTTCTATCTCATGACTGTGAGATCATGACTTGAGTGGAAATCAAGAGTCTGAAACTTAACTGACTGAATCACCTAGGTGCCCCATAAAAACAGCATGAATTTTAAAGTTAGACCCAAGTTTCTGTCCACTCTGACACTTTGACTTAGTGACATTAATCAAATTACTTAATTTCTGGGAGCCTTGATTTCCTCAATTCTATAAAATAGTTAATATTTGGGATTTTTTAATAATTTTTTTATAATGTTTATCTTTGAGAGAAAGAGAGAGCATGAGCAGGAGAGGGGCAGAGAGAGGGAGACAAAGAATCCAAAGCACAGACCCCAGCGTGAGGCTTGAACTCACGAGCTGTGAGATCATGACCTGAGCTGAAGTTGGACACTTCACTGATGGAGCCACCCAGGCACCCCAACATTTGGAATTTTTTGTGGTGTTTTAAAGATTAGAAACTAAAGCACTAGCATAAGTGTCATAATCACAAATGTTCTTACAAATGGATATTGGTTGCTTTATTGTTTTCATTAATACTGTGTTACTTATCATTATTGATGAATGAATCAGAATTAGGCAGGTAAAAAATTGGTTAAAGGGATATAGACTAAGTGAGGAAGGATGTCAAAGTGGAAGTCTAATAAACTAATAGAATAGAGAAGGCTGGGTGAGTTTTTATTTTCATTTTTATTTTTCCCCATTAAAAAAAATATTTATTTTGAGAGAGAGAGAGAGAGAGAGAGAGAGAGAGAGAGAGAGAGAGAATGCTGGTGGGGGAGCAGCAGAGAAAGAGGAGAGCAAGAATCCCAAGCAGGCTCCTTCCACACTGTCAGTGCAGAGCCCGACAGAACCCAACATAGGGCTCGATCTCACATACTGTGAGATGACCAGAGCTGAAAACAAGAGTTGGACACTCAACTGACTGGGCCATCCAGGTGCCCCTATTTATTTTTTAATTGAGGCATAACTTACATGTAGTTAAACGCACAGCTTTTTGAATTTTAAGTTACACATAGACACATGTAACCAGTTCCCAAATCCGCAGAAGACTCCCTCATGCCCCTCAAATCAGTTCCTCCTACAACAAAGATAAACCACTGTAACAACCTCTAACACTATAGATTAGATTTGCCATTTCCTGAACTTTATATAAATGGAATCATACAATGTGTGCTTTTTTTTTTTTAATGGGAAGACATGGCTTCTTTCACTCAATATTTATGTCTGTTTTATGTAATAATAATTGGCTCTTTTTCATTGCTGTGCAGAATTCCATCGTGTAAATATACTGCAATATATTCTATTAATAACCATTTGAGTTGGTTTCAGATATTGGCTATTATGAATAAAGCTGCTTTGAATATTTTTGTACTTTCTTTTGATATATATACAACCATTTCTTTCAGGTATATCTAGGATTAGAATTGGTTTGTGTAGAATACCCATATATTCAGATTAAGTACATACTTTCAAATAGTTTTCCAAAATAGTTATGCCCCTTTATACTCTCATCAATGGCAAGTAGACTTCCAGAGGCTCCACATTCTCATCTGTACTTGGAAAGTGTTAGCCTTTTTAGTTT
The DNA here is from genome assembly GCF_018350155.1 of Leopardus geoffroyi. Lineage (NCBI taxonomy): Eukaryota > Metazoa > Chordata > Mammalia > Carnivora > Felidae > Leopardus > Leopardus geoffroyi. Next base: position 100,619,796 of record NC_059341.1, on the reverse strand, counting down.
TAGCATTTTGATGGGGCTATAGGTCTCTGTTATCATTGAGGCAGTAGGGAGAATAGCGGGAAGATCATTTACTGCTAAAGTCACTGATACACAAACTTGGTAAAAAGTCATGATCTGAAACTGTTCTGCTTTTTTTTTTTTTTTAAGTTTATTTATTGATTTTGAGGAGTGGGTGCACAGGAACAGGGGAGGGGCAGAGGGAGAGAAATAATCCCAAGCAGGCTCCGTGCTGTCAGTGAAGAGCCAGACACTGGGCTGGATCTCACAAACCAGGAGATTATGACCTGAGCCAAAATCAAGAGTGAGACAGTTAACCAACTGAGCAACCTAGGCGCCCCTGTTCTGCATTATTAATAATTATGGTCAATAATAATGTGTCATAGGCTTTAGGATTTTGTCTATAAATATCATTCTAAAAAATTAAAGGAGTGGAGGCTTTAGGATTTTGTCTATAAATATCATTCTAAAAAATTAAAGGAGTGGGGCGCCTGGGTGGCTCAGTTGGTTGAGCGGCCGACTTTGGCTCAGGTCATGGTCTCATAGTTTGTGAGTTCGAGCCCCGCGTTGGGCTCTGTGCTGATAGCTCGGAGCCTGGAGCCTGTTTCAGATTCTGTCTCCCTCTCTCTCTGTTCCTCCCCGCTCGCACTCTGTCTCTCAAAAATAAATAAGTATTAAAAATAAAGGAGTAATTTTAAAGTATTTTGAATCACCACACATGGTGGAAAATAAAAACCTAAGAAGTATTTTAGCAGACCCCTTTTTGCTTCTAATAAATATGTTTTTATTTTACACGTCTTTAGGAAACCAGCTTTATACAGACTAAAGTGTCTAGAGTGACACTTTGTGCTTTGCTTATTTTGGAATTACCCTTGAAAACTTAGTGTACAATCTGGCAATATTTCCTTTTTAAGGCTTTTGAACATTTTTGTATGTTCCTTGCACATTATGCTGATTATCTACTTGTATTTATCCTTAGTTGAAACTCTCAAGTATTTGACCAGACTTGGCATCTTGCTTTATCCCTCTATAATTTTAAGTAACTTGGGAGTCATCAGGGCCAGCTTTTAAAATAATGATTGGCAAGTTTGAGGTATAAAGAATCTTTTAAAGTGGTATATTCATTTACTGGGTTTGGCAGGTAATATACAACAAAGGTTTATGATTGTCCTTTTTTAACATTAGAAACTTTCTTTGAGACTTATTTGCATGTCAAAGTCTATTCAGATTTATAACCTTTACTTTTGTTTTAATTTACTATTACGCTTTTAAAATAATGTGTGAAAGTAGAATGGTTTCTACTTCAAAATGGATGTTAATCTAATAAATGGATTGGGCTAGATTCAGCTGAAACCCAAGTCAGTAGAGAAATTGAAGTGAAAGTCTGTTCTTGTGAGAATAAATGGCGTCATTTTTTTAATATTTATATACTTTTAGAAAATTTTTTTCTTTTGTACATATATGTAGAAAATCTTTGAAGTAACTTATGTGAGTTTGTTAGTATTAAGGATTACATATTAACAAAATGTTATTATTCTGAGTAAATATATAACTTCAGTTTGCTTTATACTCAAGTCTAAAATTTTGGTTATTTAAAATTTCATGTTGCATTTATGAAAGTTCTTTTCCCCCTCGTATTGGGTTTGAGTGATCCTTCTCCTTACCATAGTTGGGAGGACAGGGGGAGATTCCTTCTTCATATTACAGAAAATAATTCAACCAAATCTCTGGATTAGGAAATTGGAATGGATTTATTTTTAGCTAATATAAACCAAATGCAGAATAAATGGTATCACTGGTATGTTAGAACGGATTTCTAAATGCTTCAGGCAGTGGTGCTACTGATGATTTTTTAAGTGCTGCTTTATGAACAATTATATATATATATATTTATTTAATACAGGCTTTTATTAGACTTAGAACAAATAATTATAGGGAAGAGTTAATAATACTTTCCCTCAAAAGTAGAAAGAACATTATTAAAATGAGTACTCCTTTTACTTGACACAAAAATTTCAGTATTAACATTTCTCTCATTGTATTATAATAACATTAATTTGTTAATTGCCTTGGCACAGTGTTACATTAATGTGTTACATGAGTGCAGGGATCTGTGCATGTTCATCCCAGTGCATTGGTGTATTTTAGATTTATCTTTTTACAATTTGTGCAGCATTAGTGCCAACGATCATCTTAAGAGTCAATATTAACTGAATGTGTACTATGTGGAAAATGCTATGCTAAGTGTTTTCTTTTTCTTTTTTTTTTTTTAATGCTAAGTGTTTTCTAATGGATCCTCATGTAATTCTCACAGTAAGCACATTGTTAGATGTTTTTAAGTCTGTCCCTCAACCTAGATTTATTTCCCTAGTCTCTCAAAACCAGTTCTGGAGTTGTTTCCAATTTGGCAAGAGGTGTGAAAAGTATGTTGAGTTGTTTCTGTCAGTTAGGATTCTTCATTAGAAAACAGCTCACTAGAATAAAAGCTCCATGAGGCCTGAATTTATACAAAGTGTTCTGAGATCACAGAAAAGAGGTCTTGAGCTTTATGTTGATGGATTCAGGAAAAGACTTCATTGCCTTTGTAAGCCTTAATTTATTTTAAAGAGTTATTAAGCTACGTATGATCCCTTAGAAATCTTTTAAACTATAATAGTTTAACGCTATGTTTGGTCTAGGCTTTTTATACCAGTGTTCATAAAATATAATGTATATTTGAAATTGGATGACTTATATGCCTCTACTTTCTAATGCCTACATGCTATATAGTAATATTGAAATGATGACAATGTGTTTTAAAGGTTTTGACAGAGGAAAGGAAGACATTTCTCAAAATAAAGATGAATCTTCACTTTCTATGTCAAAGAGCAAGGTAAGCATATGCTGTCCCCAAATACATTATTATGGCATTTTTCTAATATTTAAGATGAGGAACTAACACTAAAATCCTATCCAATTTTATGACATGTTTTTATGTTGGTTTATCTAAACCATGATCCACTGGGGTTGATGTGGCTGCTGTTGATTACTTGGGAATACAGTCTGTTGGTAACCAGTGTGTTCTCTCCAGAGTTCTGTTGTTTCTGGTATGTCTATTATAGTAACAGACTGAAGTCTGAGGGTTCCATTCAGATAAATTCTGAGGATTTGTGTGTGGTTTTGTTTTGTTTTAATTCTTAAGTGTTTTGAGTTTATCTGAATGACTATCAAAATACATACATTTTACCAAAGGCTGAAGATCTCCTGCAGTAGCCTGCAGTTGAAAGATCTCTTCTTAGATAGAATCAGATAAAGTTTCCTAAATTAGTGATTCTCAAACTGGGATACTTATGCATATTCTTACTGTTGAGAATTTGTTCTTTAAAGGGTAGATATTCAAATTTGAGAAACATTGTGTAACACATTGGTTTTCCTTTCTTAATTCACTAGATTTGCTATAATTTGTTAAGGAATTTGACTTCTGACTATTATTTCTGGTCAGGTTTAATAGCAGAAGCAGCTTTTGTTTGTGGAATCAAACTTCAGTGACTGTAAGAAAACCTATTTCTTAAACTAGTAAATTCTCTGCTATTCTCAGCACTGGATTTTGGTTTTAAAACCCCTTATTTTTCTTCCACAGCTACTGGTCTGCAGCTGTTCTTATGTAGCAGTTGTGGCATACCTCTGTGGGAGAGAAACTGTTCCATGATTAAGCACCTCTTTCTTAGCAAAATTGAAGTGGGCATATGTGTGATAAACAGAAGATGAAAAAAACCCTACATTTTTGTTTCCATTCATGGGAATGATTGGGAGGAGTCCATGATATGTATATATAATTTTACATAAATTTTATCCACACTTTTCAAGTATTCATTACATAAATATCATATGTGTAAAAGTACTCGGGATGAAAGTTTAATAGTAATTCATATATATATAAAACATATGAATGAGAAATTCCTTGTTCATTTTATATGAGATGTTTTATTAACGAAAATTAAAGAGGAAATAATTTATCTTGGGTCTTCAGTGCTAGAAATACAGTGAAATTTATAGAACTGTAAAGACCTATTTTCAGGCAGTTAATGCCAGAATTGGTGAATATTTAGTAGAGCAGTATTCCTATTCAGAAGCCTAAATACTTAAATACTTACATATCACAGTCACCCATATGAAGTCTCTAAATTAGGAGGTGGGCGGCAGAGAGAGCAGGGAGCCTGAAAAGAAAGTTTACATACTTTACTGGAGCAGGGTGCGTTAATGAAAAAAGCACAGGCTTTAGAAATGCACTTTGAGAACAACAGCACTGATCATATATGACTCTTTAAATTTGAATTAACTAAAATTGACTGAAATTAGAAATTTAGTTCCTCAGTTACACTAGCCACATCTCAAGTGCTCAGTAGCCACATATGGCATTTCTGTCATTCAGAAAGTTCTGTTGGACAGAACTGTTTTAGAATAAAAAGTGTGAGCTTGAATCTTACATTCGTTACCTATATAGATACTAATTACAGTGATATTAATAGCTATTTTGTATTAAAAGCTTACTGTGTGTCCTCTTAACTCTCATAACGATACTTGAGGATACGGGTATTATCGGCCCCATTTTATAAGTGAACAGACTGAAACTTAGAGAAATTAAGTAACTCTCAAGAGTCAAAGTGGCTTTAGTTTTCTTGCCTGTGCAAGGCAAATAAGATCCACACCCCAGACTGTGATACCGCAAGTGCCTGGCAGAGTACCTGACTAATAGTAGGTATTTGAGGATTCATTTTCTTTCTTTGAATAAGAATTACAGTGAGGGGCACCTGGCTGGCTCAGTAGGTAGAGTGTGCAACTCTTGCTTGTGGTTGTGAGTTCAAGACTCACTTTGGACATAGAGCTTACTTGAAAAGAAAAAAAAACAAAAAAAGAATTACAGTGAATGACTGGGGATTCTTAATGTGATAACTAGTGTAAGTAAGATTATACTCATCCTGTTATTTTCCAAGCTGGAACCTATTGATTCCATCTTTAGGTTTAATGCTTGTTAATTCTGTTAGCTGAAGAGATGCATAATTGCTAGTTTGTCCTTAAATATTTTAACACATAACCTATTCTCTTGTTTTTCACAACAATCTTAAAATTTATACATTTGTCATTAAACTACATTCACATGGAATTCTGAACATTTTAGTCTTAAAGTTTTGTTATTCCTTCTTTAATCAGTGTGCATAACTGACTTTGTCTCTCTCTCTCAAAAATAAACATTAAAAAAATTTTTTTTTAAATTTATGAGTTATGCTAACAGCTCAGAGCCTGGAGACTGCTTTGGATTCTGGGTCTCCCTCTCTGCTCCTCCCCCACTTGCACTTTGTCTCTCTCTTTCTCTTTCAAAAATAAATAAACATTAAAAAAATTTTAAAAAATCAGTATATGTAACTGAGCTCATCATAATTTTAACTGTATACTTTTCTGAACTTGATACAAAAAGTAATAATACTGCCATTTTGATCATAAGATTTGGGATTAAGTTATTTCTTAAAATACATGATTAAGACCAGTGAGCAAAATGGAATATATCCTTTTTTTGGAATACACCCTTTTTTACCCCCGCATTTTTTTACACCCCCCCCATTTAAAAAAATATGGTTTCTATTTCTCATGCATTCTGTAAATGAGTGTGAATTGGAAAAGTCAGTTAATGAAGTCATCCCATCTTCCTGTTAGCATTTTTATTTTAATGTTTATTTACTTTTGAGAGAGAGACCGAATGCGAGTGAGGGAGGGGCAGAGAGAGAGGGAGACACAGAATCTGAAACAGGCTCAAGACTCTGAGCTGTCAGCACAGAGCCCGATGTGGGGCTTGAACTCATGAACCGTGAGGTCATGACCTGAGCCAAAGTTGGATGCTTAACCAACTGAGCCACCCAGGTGCCACCATGTTAGCATTTTTAAAAGAATTTTTACTTTAAAAATTTGTTTTTAGTTTATTTATTTTGAGAGAGGGGGAGTGGGGAGGGGCAGAGAGAGAGGAAGGAAAAAAGAAAGAATCCCAACCAGGCTCTGCATTGTCAGCATGAAGCCAGAGGTGGGACTTCAACTAAAGAACCCTGAGATCATAATCTGACCTGAAGTCAGGTGCTTAACTGACATAGCCACCCAGGCGCCCCTAAAAGAAATGTTGTCCATCTCAACAGAAGGAGTTACCAGCAAGGGTACTGTGTCTAGTGGGATAAAAGGAATCCTGTTACAAGGATAGTGGGTTTTTGAGCCAAGATCTATTTATTGACTTGATTTTCCCCTCAGCCATACATCTGCCCATCTATAGATACTCTGAATCATCTATCACTTGCTATAAAAAATATACTTACTTGGACATTTAAAAGGACTTTCCAAATCAGAATATCTGATATAGTAACTTATTATCATCATCATCACCATCATCATCACCATTATCCCTTATATATGTAGTATTTTTTAGTTTTCAAAGCAAGTAGAAAGTATTCTCATATAATGTTCATTTAAAGGTCAAATTTTTGACAGCATTTGCAATCTAGGAGATAGTCACAAACCTGAAACACAGTACATACAACTATGCTATACACATCATATACACTACCTCATTTAATCATCAAAGGAATCATTAATTCCTGTTGTTTGTGAAGATAAATCTTAAATTTGAGTCTGGCTGAGAGTCTGTGTGAATAATTTTAAAAGGTGAGAAATCATTAAAAAGGTGGCCAAGAACCTGAGACTGGGAATTAGGTAGACCAGGGAACAAATCCCAGCTCATCTACTTACTGCCTCTATGACTTTGGGAAGTTATTTTTAGTTGGTTAGTCTTGGTTTCCTTATTAGCAAAGGGGAGATACTAACTACTATCTCATAGGGTTGCTGTGAGGATGAAGTATTTAGAATAGTTTTTGGTAAAGAATAAGTAGCCATTAATTTTCATTAGCATTTATTCTTCATTTACCAGCATCTAAGAAGTACATTATAATACACATTTTCCTATTAAGCTGGGGGAAATAGAAATCATCCTGTTCTTCTGACAGTACCTTTGCCATCCTTGGGTTCTCAGCGGCAAGAAGAAGACAGAGACCTGTTTGGCTTGAGGAATTTTGTAAAATTGTTTTGATATCATAATCTGTGCCATTCTCAGAGTAAATTGTATGGTGTTTCAAGTCTAGTCCTGAAAGGAGTGACTTCAACAAAAATTTAATTGGGTTAACTCCCACCTCCAGTAGTTTGTAGTTCTCTTCTGTCTAGTTCAGCCAGTTATTATTATCACCACTGTAATAACCCATATTTTATACCTAGTAGCAGAGGCATTTTCAGGAGAGGTAAAAGAAGTGAGTTGCAAATGTTAGTTTAATTTTCATTTTATTAATTCATCAGGTATTTGGTGAGCCCTTTTTTTTTTCCCCAGGTGTTACCTGGGTATCATTGGTGAAAAAATATGGTCCCTGCCTTCATGGTTTTTAAAGTTGAGTGAGGGAGTTTATACCCAAAGTTTTTTGTTTTTTTGTTTTTTTGTTTTTTTTTTATCCGTGAGCACACCTAGTGATATGCACATTGGCAATTCAGCATTTGAAAACCACCATTTGGATCAAGCCCCCCATACTTTCTTGGCACTAGGAGTCACGCTTAGAACTTTAAGTACCTGTGTCTAACAATAGATAAAACAATAGAAAAAATGAAAATCATAGAACACAAAGCACTAAACATGTTTAATTGTATTGTTCCAAGATTTACAGAAGCAGTTTTCATGTTTATGCTCTTTTATTCTGGTTAAAGAATGTAGTTTCTTTAAAAGAGTGTTGGATTAAGAGACCTAGATATCCCTGTATATTTATTATTTATTGTTAGTTTAGAAGATCATGATTTGTAAAATGGAGATAAAACCACTTGTTAAATCTATTTTTCAAGGTTCTTGTGAAGATCAAATGAAAACAAATATAAACAAAGTCTGGAAACAAGTTTAAGACCATAATACTCAAGGGGCACTGGATAGGTAGGAAGAAATAGATGTTAGGAATATTGGTTTTTAAACACTACAAATGAGATAGTGTTTTAATACTAATTTCTGAAGATCTATATATTTCTTTCCATTGGAGAAGTAGCAATAGGGCAGTACATGCGGTAACTTGCTAGAATACACGTGGTTTGGTTTTTTGATTTGGAATATTTTAAGTGTTAAAAAATTAACATTCCTTTGGATACTTTTGTTTTAAGAATAAATAATTGCGTATGTTTCCTAGAAATTGTCTAGAAAATAGAATGCAAAAATTTACAAATGATCTTACTTAATCTTATAATGTGGTTTAATTTATTGACTAGGTTTTTTTTTAAGTCTGTTTTTTTAGTAATCTCCACACCCAATGTGGGGCTCAGACTCAAGACCCCAAGATCAAGAGTTGCATCCTTTTCTGACTGAGCCAGCCAGGCGCCCCTGATTAGCGTTTATTTTAGTACTTTTGTGGGTTTAACATGGATTAGTTTTTAAACACAAATGCTTTATAGGGAAAATTGACATTTGAAAATTTGTATTTGGCTGTATATGCTGTATATAATTTGTGTATAATGTATATAATTTGTATAGGCTGTATCACAGTGATAAATGGGAAGAATGTCACAAACATAGCTTTAACAATTTTTATATGCTGTATGTATAGAATAAGTGAAGGTTTTAATTATTATTTCTTTTTTGTTCATTTCCCTGTGATTTCAGTCTGAATCTAAACTTTATAATGGCTCGGAGAAGGATAGTTCAGCTTCAAGCAAGCTCACAAAAAAAGAATCTCTCAAGGTTAGTTTCCACAGCTATTTCATAAATAACATTATGCTTTGCATGTGCTTTTGAAAGTAGGATAACAGAAAGAGATGTATCTCCTAAAGAAAGAAAAATAATGTCAGACAGGCACACATAAAAACTGTTACTATTTGTGTGGCACACTGGAGTCAACTGAAAAGGCTACTTGATGACCATCCAGTGCCTCTTCAGGCCTCACCTTGCCGTCCAGAGGCTGAGGACTGGCGTATCTGCACAATTGTACCTGAGTTAGGCATATCACTGTGTTGTAGAACACATGATGGGAAGCTGTGATGCTTTTTGACATTCAAGTTTACTAAAAGTCATGGGCTGAATTTGGCCCACAGATAGATATTTTGTTTGACCCACACAATGGTTTAAAAATTTGCAGTAACAGTTACAAGTTCAGATTTCCAGCCCCTGTCTAAGAAATACTCCCTTTGGACTGTCTTCCAGAATGACCACAGATCCTTGACCTTAAGAAATAACATGCTTTCCAGTCCACTCTAAGTCCCTGCATGGTCTATTTTACCCCCCTTTTTTTTCTTATATCTGATCCTATATGCATTTGTATTTGCAATCCCATATTAAATCTGTTAATTCAGATATGAATATTAATAAAGACCAAAGTCTGAAGTATTTTGGTTGTATAATTATTAAAACTTCTTTACTATTAAGTGCAACTAGGAAGGTTTTATAGCTAAGAGAAGTTCATCACTGGGAGTTTTCCACTACTCTTCTCTCGTCTGTGTAATAACAACAGAGCAATAATGAGACTATGTTAATCCACTCCTGCCTTCCTAGACTATCTCACAGGTGACTTTTGAAAGTAAAACTTTAATATTTTGATTGAATAAATACCACTTTGTGGTTTCTTAATTATTTCTTACATCATAATACAAAGAAAGAACAAAATTGCCAGTTGCAAATAATCATAGCATTGTTTGTAAAATGAAAAACTGGTAACAGAGTGGATTTCCATCAGTGAGAGAACTTACTAAGAAAAATTATAGAAGCAGTATAGCATGGTGGTTAAGACCATGTCTTTTAGAGACAGTCTGCCTCTGAGTTGTGCCTGCATGACTTACTAGCTGTGTGATCCTGGGCAAGTTACTCTCTGTGCCTCAATTTTCTCATCTGTAAAATAAAGATAATAATTGGCCTACTTCCAAGGTTATTTCAAAGATTAAATGAGGTAGTACATGTAAAGTGCTTATTAGCACAGTAATTGGTGCACAGAATATGCCCAGTAAATATTAGCTCTTACTGAGATAGGCATGGAAATGCTCCAAAAAATATTGAATAGAAGAACCTTTTTAAAAAATGTGTTTAAAAAGGCAGAACCACAAAAGCTGTATATTTTTTAGGTGGTATACATAGAAAAAGCCTGAAAGGATAGTGTTTTCTGGAAGTGTTAACAGTGGTCAGTTCTGAGGATTGGAATAGGATAGGGTATAATAAAGACAGCTTTAGTTTTATTTGTGTTGTTTGAAATTCTTACCATGAGACTGGATTCATGTAGTATTGTGTAACTAAAAGTAAAATTCTTCAAAAACATACAGAGCTAGTGATCAGAAAAACAAGATTCTAAACATTAAAAATTCCTACCAGCTCTTTAAAAGTTCTTTTATCCTAAGAAGCTAGAATTCTAAAAGAGGTTTAGAATTGTATGCTCTACATTCTATAGACCTAAAAAATTTGGACAGAAATTGCCCATTTCTAGTGAATTTTTAATTTTTCTATTATTTGTGTAAAATAGGTGCAAAAGAAAAATTACCGAGAAGAAAAGAAAAGAGCCACAAAGGAGTTACTCAGTACAATCACAGATCCTTCTGTTATTGTTATGGCTGATTGGTTGAAGGTCAGTTTGTATTGAAGCTTGAATTCAAATTGCTGGATGTTTACCTACAGGAATAGGAAAGCCCAAAGAGCACCTAAAGCCTACAAGACAAAAACAACTCCTGGGATGATTGTTTTTCACTGGCAAACTATTAATTGTATCCCAGAGGTTCTATGTTCTAGTCATAATGGGGAGAAGGAAACTTAATATTGTCTGTCTTGACAATAACATTGAAAATGGATAGCAGTTCTTTTTAAAGGGCTTTTTGATTTGTGTGACATTTATATAATCTAATTTTGCTGTTTAAATTACTAGTATTTTTATAGGTGTGGCATGCATTATTGAGAAGATATGAAACAAAGTTAATATAAAAATTGTTATTTGGAAAGGATTAATTTTCCAACATGCATAGTGCTGTTTCCATACCTTGTTTTGGCCTCTGGTTATTTCCACTTACTTTTATTTACTTTTTTTTATCATCCCACTCTTTCTTTCTCATTCTTCTTTGGTAGGAATCTTTCAGACTAAATGCAAAGTGTAAGAATGATCTAATGAGACTCTGTCTCCCAGGAAATTTTAGTATCTGGCATTAATCTAAAAGTCACCCCAGCCCTGAAAGCTTTCTATTCTCCCAAAACATTGGTCCAGCCTCCAACGTATAATCCTTATGAGATCTTTTGTCAGAGTTCTCTTACTAAAATGGGAGCCCAATGATAGTTTCCTTGTTAGTTCAGGTAGTGCTGGGATCTTCTTCAGTGTTGTGCTAAAGACACGTTCTGACTTATATTGACTCTACTTAGAAATCTTTATGCTGTATATCTCATGTGGGTTTTTCAGAGCTAAGCTTCCTCTTCTGACATAGGATTTCTGCAGCTAACCCCCTAAAAGTGTCCCTAACACATCCCCTGGCTGACTTTCTAAATCATAACCTTCATTCTGATCATTTTCCATCCATGTTATACTGTCACATGTCCCAAATACAAAATGTTATCTCAGGGTAACTCTTCCATTTGCTTCTCTTATCTCTCCGTTTCTTTTACATAAACATGTACTTTTCTCAAAGATTTTCTCTCTTCTTCATTCCTGACTCCAAACTCCCCATTTCTAACTTTTTCTTGTTTAGAGTTATTGTGGTATGCCTATTTCAGGGGTTAGGGAGCCCTATATTTATTTCATAATTCAGGTAAGTGCTTTGAGAGAGCAGATGTTTTATAGTAAATAAAAGTGAGGATAATCCTAGTTTTTATTCTAAGTAGATTAGCATTCTTTTCAGTATTGTGAATTCAGTGATTTGCATAGAAACATTTTTAACGGATGACAGAAATAGACATTGATAGGAAAAACCAGTTATAGACCTACTATTGACATAGCCTTAAACCCTGGGATGAGGAACATTTTGAGACTAGAGAGAGATTCATGTAACTGTGTTTTAAAATTTTTCCAAGAACTTAAATGGCACATTTTATGTAATTACTAAGAACAAAGTAACTTAAAAAAGGTAATTTTAGGGGCTCGAAGGAGGTTCTTCCCTCTTCCTACCACTCAGTGAATATTTAGGGAATGCCTGGTGTGCATGCTGGCAGTGACTTCAGTACTGTCGATGTAGGGGGTAAAAGGGGAAAGAATCTTAAAAGATGGAATAATCTTATACTCCCACAAATAAAATTACAATAGACGGTAAGAAGAAGAGAATCTTGGGACTAGGAAAAGTATATTTTAATGGCCCCTGAGCTGGCGTGGAGGGTTAGGAAAAGCATTCTATTCTACTTGGCACATTACTTTGAAACTGTTGACCTAGCCTCTAGGTAGACTTTAAGTTCTTCAGAAGCAGGAGCCATGCTTTTTGTCTTTCTGTGCAGTCCTTGACATCTAGTAGCTTAAAAAAAAATCTATTGAATCTTAAGTGTATATGTTGTAGAAATTTTAGATATTTGCCATTACTGAATTTGTATCTTGTGGAGCAAAAAAGATAAAAACAGCTTTATTTCCTAAATTAACTTATCTTTCTGTAGATTCGTGGTACTTTAAAGAGTTGGACCAAGTTGTGGTGTGTTTTGAAACCTGGGGTGCTACTGATTTATAAAACCCAGAAAAATGGTCAGTGGGTAGGAACAGTCCTTCTGAATGCCTGTGAAATCATTGAGCGTCCATCAAAAAAGGACGGCTTTTGTTTCAAACTTTTTCATCCTTTGGAGCAGTCTATTTGGGCAGTGAAGGTAAGCACTCTGTTATATAGGTGAAAGGTAAAGATGACAATCTGTGAGTAGAACAGAGATAAATTAATTAACCTAATGATTGTTAACCTCTGCAAGCACTTCTAAATTTGCTTGTTTTCAAGTGCATTATTCCTCTTTTTTCTCTACCCACAATGAATTGTGTACCAAAAGGCTTTGTTTACCGTTAAGATCTAACTTAAGGGATCTTAAGCCACCTGGGTGACTCAGTCAGTTAAGTGTCTGACTTCAGCTAGGGCATGATCTCATGGTTTGTGAGTTTGAGCCACACATGGGGCTTTGTGCTGACAGCTCAGAACCTGGAGCCTGCTTCAGATTTTGTGTCTCCCTGTCTCTCTGCCCCTTCCCCGCTTGCATGTGAGCAAGCTGTCTTTCTTTCAAAAATAAATAAGCATTAAAAAAAACTATAAAAAGATCTGACTTAAAATTTTTTGAGGAAAATGTCTCCCAAATTTACTCTGTACCTTATAAACTCTTATCCATGGGGATTCAGTTTGTAGTGTGTTTTTAAAAATTTCCAATTACCAGAGCACCTGGGTGGCTCAATTGGTTAGGTGTCCAACTTCGACTCAGTTCATGATCTCACAGTTTGTGGATTCAAGCCCCACGTCAGGATCTGTGCAGATCCTGTGCTCAGAACCTAGAGCCTGCTAGGTTCTCTGCTCAGAACCTAGAGCCTGCTTCAGATTCTGTGTCTTGCTTTCTCTCTGCCCCTGCCCCACTCATGCTCTCTCAAAAATAAATAAAAATATTTAAAAAATAATAAAACTAAAAAGCATAACTGTGATCACTCCTGTGTTATAAAAGCAGAAACTTAATCAGGAAAATAGAAACGCCTTATTTGATTAACTACCGAGGGATTCTACAAACATTAGACATTCCATATACGCTAACTGAAATAATGAATTTAGTTAAATTCTTACAAAGCAATAATTGTTTCAGTTTCTAAGAAGATCAGTTATACATGAATAAAGGGTTTAGATGTTCTCCCTTAAGGAAAACCACCTAATTGAGATATAGAGTTAAAATAGCTTCAGCTTAATTTTTTTTTTTTTTTTTAGTGTTGCTTAATTAGGCAGTATACATACACCTCTTAAAAACTTGGACTTTTAACCTTTATTTCACTAGTCTGTAGTCATACCAGGAATAAATTTAGGATTAGAGAGTTAGTTTCATTCTGGAATTAGGTACTTCCCATAGGGAAAGAATTTAACCCATAGAACCTCTGTTAACTATATATCATGTGATTCTCAAGTAAGAAAAAAAAAAAAAAACACTTTCAAAACCTTTTATGTACAGTATTCTTTACTACTATTCTTAGGAATTGTAAGGATTATAATGAATTTTTATTTTTTTTTTGAATGTTTTATTTATTTTTGAGAGCATGTAACTGGGGAAGGGGACAGAGGATTTGAAGCAGGTTCTCTGGTGACAGCAGAGAGAGCCTAATGCAGGGCTTAAACCCACAAACCGTGAGATCATGACCTGAGCCAAGGTCGAATGCTCAACCAGCTGGGCCTCCCAGGTGCCCCAGAATTTTAATGAATTTTTAAATTATTAAAAATTTTTAATGTCAAATTTATTGAATTCCCAATACTGGTGGGAGGAAAATTTGTACAATTAGACAATCATCAGAATATTTTCCACAAGCAAAATATGCTCAGGATATTGTTTAAACACCTTCAAAGTCAGTATCTGTGATTAAGTAAAAGTAATATTTGTGAGTTTTTACTTTGTATTAGGGACTCGAACATTTTATATGGACTCTTTTTTAATTCTCATACCTTTAAGGAGGTTATAATTTCTCCCTGTTACCTAGGTAAAGAGATTAAGGCCTAAAGAGTTTACCTAAGAAATTTTTCTAGCATGGAACCAAGCTTGAAACCTAAGCAGTGTGACTAGATCCTACTCTGTGATGGTTCTAGGAACTGGCCCATAAATTAGAAAGCTATTTGAAAATACCCAAGGGATATTACAGTATTAGTTAAAATTATATTGACTTTTTCTACTTTTTCATTTTGAATCTTTACCTTCTTTATGTTTATGCTTCTCAAATTCATTTTATTCTTTGATCTTACAACTTAAAATTATGCTTTACTATCAAAATTATACTGTGAGTTCATCCTCAGATTTCCTTCCCAAAGAATAACTGCGTTCACCTAAGATTAGCCTTGGTGATACTAATTATTTAGGGTTCTTGGTGTTGTATACTTCTAAAACAAATCACCCTCGCCAACAACAACAAAGAAAAAATTCCATTTTATTTCTGGAAAAATAAAATTAACTTTTTTAGTTAGTATTTCATAACAAGTATTTTATAACAAGTATATCAATGGTTGTAAAAGAGATTTTTTTTCCCCTAGACCTATTCAAAATTCATTTCTCTTTTTATTATAAATTTTATTTCCAGCTTTTTTTTAGGCCTCTAGAAATTTAATGTTACTTAGTATCTTTTGGATGGAAATTCTCTGTTAAGTTAAACTTTGGTCTAGTATAATAAGTTGCAGGTTTTTCTTTACTATGTGAACCATAAATAGAGATCATGTTTAATGATAGCTCTAAGTTGTTCAACTTTCTATTAAAGATGTATACTTGTTGGAGGGGGAAAACTTTCCTTAATACTTACTTTCTTAAAACTTTACCTAATATTTTTTAAGCATAAAATTAAAGCTTGTTTGCTTTTAGAATATTATAGGTAATAGTGGATAATATGAAGTTGAGATTTCATAATATGAACTGTATACCTTTGCTTTGCTTTTCTTTGCTTTGCTTTGCTTTTCAGGGCCCCAAAGGCGAAGCAGTTGGATCTATAACTCAACCCTTACCTAGCAGTTACTTGATCATCCGAGCTACTTCAGAGTCAGATGGTAAATACAGATTTTGATGGATTTGATTTTTTTTAAGGGTTTATTTTATATGCCACTGTGTATTTTCCTTTGGGGAAAATCTCTTTAGTATGGTACTGGAGCAGACATATTGTAATTATAAATTGCTTATAATACTAAAAACATTAACTTTGTAGACAAAAATCTGATAGGAAGCACTGTATAATTGAGTGATGAATTAGCGAAAGTTTTCTTCTTCATCCTCCATTGATATGTTAACACTCTTTTTACTTTCGTTAGTGTTCTTTGTGGTAACTCACTAGGTTTTGTACTTTTAGAGGTACATTTAATATTATTTGTATTTTGTTGTTAAAAATTAACATTTATACACGTATATACTGTTTTGAGTTTTTTTATATAGAAGATTCAAATACAAATTTTTTTGCAGTTAGTAACTTAATATTTAATTCTTGAAGCAATATGGAGAGGGTAAAACTTATTTAATGGGAAAGCCACACTAACTTTAAAACCTTAATAATTGATAATGGATTTCTTCCTCACTTTTATGTTTTATAGTTTAGACTAACTTAACATAGGGAATCTTGTAACCTTTTAGAGTTTACTTTTACCTGATGATTATTTTTAAAATATAATAGGCACAAGCTTATGTTATGAAAAGCGTTTTACTTGGCTGATGTTTCCAACAGATATGGAAATATATATATACATTTTAAGAGCAACTAACTTTTTTATTTTGCTAATACAGTTCTAAATTTTAATTTAAAAATAAAGTTATTAGTGTTTCTAATAATGCGGTAGTTAATGACAATATTGTACAGGCATTTATTTCCATGACTTCAGATTTTCGTACCTATAAGTAAAGTGGATGGTAGTAAACCTGAGGTTAGACCTTTTATCAGAAACAAAATATTAATTTGATAAGGTTGTTTATAGTAGAAGCATAACCCCTTTAGTGTATTTTCTGTACCTTCGTTGGTAGCTACGAATTATACTACCTGTTAATGTTCTAAGATTTTAGAAGTAAAGTGTATTTATTTTAGATTAGGTGTACTTTCTAATGTGTTCTATATACTGTTCATTTACCAGTGGTTTTTAGATGCTTGGTCTGTGAAAAGCACTTGCTAAACTGAAAAACTGCATTAAAAAATCCTTGCAAGATTTTATATTCACATGAACTTTTCCAGTGAGTGTTTCTCAAAGAAATAATAGTATGCTTAAAGGTTAACAGTATTAAATTAAGATGGATCCTTGTTTTTATAGTTTCTTGAACTATATTGCTTATGAATCTGTGTTCTTCTAGGAAGGTGCTGGATGGATGCTTTGGAGTTGGCCTTGAAATGTTCTAGTCTTCTTAAACGTACAATGATCAGAGAAGGAAAGGAACATGACCTGAGCATTTCATCAGAGAGCACACATGTGACTTTGTATGGCTTATTACGTGCTAACAATCTCCACAGTGGTGACAACTTTCAGTAAGTAGCTATTGCCACTAATTTGGTGATTTTTAGAAGGGACGATGTTATTCACTAGGTTAGTGGCAGGCCTAGAATTTTTGTGGTGTATCTAGAATTGAACGTGGCTGTTTTCTTCCCATTATATGGTCTGAGGCCTGATTTACCATTTGCTTATTTGCTGTAATAAGGTATAGAAAGTTATTTCCTTTATTTCAGCTAATGTGAAGTAGTTGTTCTTTCCCAAATACATACTTTTCTTTATACATGGTGTTCCCTCCATTAAGAATGTTTTCTAGGGGCGCCTGGGTGGCTCAGTCGGTTAAGCGTCCGACTTCGGCTCAGGTCACGATCTTGCAGTCCGTGAGTTCGAGCCCCGCATCGGGCTCTGGGCTGACGGCTCAGAGCCTGGAGCCTGCTTCCGATTCTGTGTCTCCCTCTCTCTCTGCCCCTCCCCTGTTCATGCTCTGTCTCTCTCTGTCTCAAAAATAAATAAACGTTAAAAAAAAAAAAATTAAAAAAAAAAATGTTTTCTAGTCCTCCTTGCTCTTTTTTCCTTTCATAATCCCATTCTTCAAGACCAATCTCAAATATTACATCAAATGCAAAGCGTTTCTTGCTTCACAATAATGAGATATAATCTGTTCTTCTATTACTGTTTTGTAGCACTTTTTAATTTTTTTGGTAATGGCACTTGACTTGCTCTGCTTGGTATTTGTGGAATGCTCCTGTTATACCACAGGTGTTTCAAGTTGGAACTGTATCCTATTTGTGGTTTTATACCCTGAAACATTCGTTGTAGTTAATACTAAAAAAAAATATTTCCCTGGGGAAACAAACAAGTACCTTAGTTGAGGTTCAAATCTCTTTTGTTGCTTTGGAGGGAAACTTAGACTTCTCCTTCCTTGCCCCAGTATTCAGCCTCTGCTCTGAAGCTACTTATTCCCAACAGCACTGAGGTTACTTTCCTCAAAGTTAGGAATGGGTGTTTGTTGGTGCCCCTTCCCAAGATTTTTCCCTTGAAGCTCTTCAGCTGTAAATAGTCCATTGTTTTTATTGAATACCAGATAATTTTTAAATGCTCTTATTTTGGAATCTTAAAAATTCATCTGCACATATTTATTCATTTAAATTTTTGAGCCTCTTTTGTATATGAGACATACACTTTGCTGTATTATTCACTGCATTATAAATAGGGAGATGTATCAGATATGATCCTAAATTTGAATCCAGTGCAACAGCATACTAGCTTTCTGATCCTGGAGAGATGTTTTATTTTGTTTAAAACCTATAAAATGCCAGGCAACTATAAATGATAGGAAGATAAGAATGACACAAACAACCAAAGGAGAGATGCTGTAGGGTAATACAGGATCAGGAGAATTTAGAAGTTGGAAAGATAACATTCAGCTAGGGAATCAGAGGGAAGATCAATATAACAGATTTTTACAAAGGTAGTCAACATAGCAACATTTTCATTTGGCCGTATGACAAAACATGAGCTAAGAGATGCAGAGACCAGGTAAGTGGAGGCCTACCTTTGAGATACATAGTCTGCCTAGATGTAAGGGACAGGGAGTGGGTAAAATTAAAGAAGATTACAAGTTTTAAATCTCAGTGACCGATAAGATGATAGTAAAATAAAGAACCATGTTGGGAGATGATAATATGTTAAATAATTGCACATGTTGAGGATGCATTGGCCCCAGGACATATAAGTGATATCAGCCAAGCATTTAAAAACATAGGTCTGAAGCTTATTTCTGCATGCATGGGTTTGAAAATCAAACAAATGATGGTGAAGGCTTGAAACTGGCAAGCCTGCCAAAGGGGAGAGAGGACAGAGAAAATAAAAGAGGGTCAAGGAAGATTAAAATATCTTATAGATGGAAGGAAGTAAAAAAGATCAGAGAGCTCAAAAAGTCAAACCACAGTTACATGGAACTGAGGCACTAATACCATTTTAAGAAAAATAATTGTCACAATCCTGTAATGCAGAGAAGTCACAGAAGGTGAAGATTATACAAGGCCACTGGATTTGTCAACTAAGCTGTCATTAGTTACCTTTAAAGGAACAGACTCAGTGGATTTAGGGGAGTGAAAACCAGATCGTGAGAGATTAAAGAGTGAATAGGTGATAAGAAAGCAGAGACAGCAATTTTAGACTGCTATTTTAAAATATATGATTATAGGGGTGCCTGGATGGCTCAGTGGGTTAAGCATCTGACTCTTAACTGGCTCAGTTCATGATCTCCCGGTTTGTGAGATCGATCCCTGCATTGGGATCTGTGCTGACAGCGAGGAACCTACTTGGGATTCTCTCTCCCTGTTTCTCTCCCCCTCCCTCACACGCATGCTTGTTTTCTCTCAAAATACATAAAGAAACTTAAAAAAAACATGATTATAAAGGGAAAGAAAGAAAATAATTACCATAAGAATGAATTTCTATTAGAAATTCTTTGGTTAGAATCCAAATGAAGATTTTGGAAAAAAGTTTTTTTAATTTTTTGAAGCTGGAAATGAGTTTTTTTATAAGTTCTATTTTGTACAGATTATTAACCCTAATCACTGTATGAGTAGGGTGAGGGTAGCATCTTAATCTGTTTAGGCTATAGGTTTATTTCCATAAACTGAAATATCCATTTCTAGTTCTCCTTGGATTTTTTTTTCTCAAGATTAAACCTGTGAGTCAAGTATTAAAGAGATATAATTACTTATCTTTTACATTTTCACTCACTTCAAGTGACTTTGGAGAGACCTTTACAGAGGGAAAGTCATAATTCATTTGAGTTCACTTGAGAATCTGATAATAATCTTGACTTGGAAGTTTTTCTTTTTTTTTTTTTTTTTTTAATTTTTTTTTTGTTTTAACGTTTTTTTTTTTTTTTTTTTATTTATTTTTGAGACAGGGAGAGACAGAGCATGAACGGGGAAGGGTCAGAGAGAGAGGGAGACACAGAATCCGAAACACGCTCCAGGCTCTGAGCTGTCAGCACAGAGCCCGACGCGGGGCTCGAACTCATGGACAGTGAGATCGTGACCTGAGCCGAAGTCGGACGCTTAACCGACTGAGCCACCCAGGCGCCCCTGGAAGTTTTTCTTTAGGCCAGAAGTGACAGGTTGATTCAAGTGATGATGTTTATAAAACCAAGAAAAAAATCTAGCAAGGCAAAGTCCAAAACTTTACTGTTGGAAGCTTTTTGCCCTAAATGGTAAAGAGGCAGAGTTCAGAATGTTCTTTTGTAATATTTCCCAGGTTATTTAATTTCTCTGTGCTTTTATTTATTAATCTGTAAAGTGAGAATAATAATATTACTTATCTCATAGGATTATTTTTGAGTGTTAACTGAGTAAAATTATCTAAAACACAGAACAGTGCCTGACACTCAAATTCTGAATAAATGTTCATATCATTCTGATTTATAAATTAAATATTCTTTGTCTCTTTTATTCTTTCTCTTAATATTTCTTACCTTCAAGGTTAAATGATAGTGAAATTGAACGGCAGCATTTTAAGGACCAAGATATGTATTCTGATAAATCTGATAAAGAAAATGATCAAGAACATGATGAGTCTGACAATGAGGTGATGGGGAAAAGTGAAGAAAGTGACACAGATACATCCGAAAGGCAAGATGACTCTTACATCGAACCTGAGCCCGTGGAGCCTTTAAAGGAGACTACCTACACTGAACAGAGCCATGAAGAACTAGGAGAGGTAAAAGTCTATGATTTTCAGGGATATTGGTTTTCTGATCCTTGGAAATTTTCAGCTGAAATTGAAGACGTTTCTTTGACCTATTGCTTATTTTTCTAAAAGAGAACATTTAGATGATACCTATTTTATTTTAAAAATTGCATACACGTGAAATATCTCAGGATTTATAAATAACGTGTACTCACATGAGTACCAATAAATTCTATTAAATTTAAAGTTTACATTTTCTTCAGGTTTGTTTTTGAAATAGGATAGTACGCCAGGTACAATGTGAATTGCAAGGACACATGAGTTTGTAATGTTCCTGGTATTGCTAATTCTTAGAAGTGAATATGGTATAAAATAATTGCATGTAATATTTTTTGTAATGAATTCTTTGTGTATATCCTTCATTTTGATGTCTCTTAACAACTACTCTTTTTACCTAAGTTTTATAGCTATAGACTTATTACCTAATGAGTTATTTCCCATTTTAAGAATGCTTGGGATAGTCTTACAGAGTATGCATATTTCAACATCAGCTGTTTTTTTACATATCTAATGTGTCTGAGATAAATATGATATTTGAGTATTTTTTTGTCAATTGCTAAAGGCAGGTGAGGCTTCTCAAACAGAAACTGTGTCTGAAGAAAACAAAAGCCTTATCTGGACACTGTTGAAACAAGTCCGTCCTGGCATGGACCTGTCCAGGGTGGTTCTGCCGACATTTATTTTGGAACCTCGTTCTTTCCTGGATAAACTTTCAGATTATTACTATCATGCAGATTTCTTATCTGAGTAAGTAGATTCTCATTTCTTTTTTTTTTTTTTTTTTTTTTAATTTTTTTTTCAACGTTTATTTATTTTTGGGACAGAGAGAGACAGAGCATGAACGGGGGAGGGGCAGAGAGAGAGGGAGACACAGAATCGGAAACAGGCTCCAGGCTCTGAGCCATCAGCCCAGAGCCTGACGCGGGGCTCGAACCCACGGACCGCGAGACCGTGACCTGGCTGAAGTCGGACGCTTAACCGACTGCGCCACCCAGGCGCCCCAGATTCTCATTTCTTAAAATGAAAGATGCTTCATGGTTTTAAGAGATTTTTTTTTCAGAGTGCAAATTACAGTGGTTATGCATTACCAAAACTAGGCTCTAATGAGATGTCCCTCTCTCCACCAGTTCTACAGTTGACCTTAATAAGAAGAATACTTAATACTTTGCTCTAATGTTTCCATTTATGCAGTTGAATTGAGAGATCACAAGTGTGAGGAAGACAAGGAGTCTGTCCCTTACCTGACAGACAGTACTGCTTTCACAGGCTCCCTGACCTGTTTCCTGACCTAACATGGGGAGAGGTGGTAGCGTTCCTTGTTCTCCCCCAGGTCACCTAAGCTCTTGTTCAGGTCCCATCCTGGGGCTTGTGCTTCTGTTTGTGCTTATCCTGTCCGCGTGCTCATGAGGGATGTGCTGCTTTCCACAACCAGAATGCTCCGCCAGTTGCTGGCTCACAGTATAAATCCCCACTTTCATCTTTGCTTTGTTTCCTGCCAGCTGATCCTGGATGTAATTCTGGGGAAGGCAGGCGTAAAGGAGGTGGAGGAGGAGCTGCCGATCTCTTTCCCAGCGGTTTCTTGGGGAACCAGTAAAAGACATCAACTTTATGTATACCTTTCCAGGTTTCACATGCTGCCCCCATTCCAGCTGTTCAAGACACTGCGTGTTCTGAGATGCTAGGTTCTGGTCCTGTGGCCTGGCTTTTAGATTCTTTATCAATATCTGTATTAAATTTATTAGTTGCTTTATTAGGCTATTAGTTGCATTAGTGGACGTTGCAAAAAAGTCATAAGCTGAATCAAAAGATAATTGAAAAACTGGGAAATTTTTTGCAAATTAAGGCATACCCAAATTGTTAATCTCCCTAAAATAAAAAGGGCTCTTAGAAATTTAATGAAAATGACCAGCAACCTAATAGAAAAAGGAGTAGAGGAAATGACCAGGTACTTCAAAGATGAATAGAAACAGTGCTTGAATGTGTAAATCTCACTCAAAATATGAAAAGTGCAGATTCAAACAAAAAGATAGTTTTTTTATCAATCACAGTGACCAAAATCCAAAAGCTTTTATACCCCAGTTTTGCTTTATATATTATAGTTCTTTTTTCTGTGTAGAAATTCATTTCTCTGAGTGTGAGGCAGGTTCCTATGAATGACCAATCTTCCTGAGAGATGCCCACTTTCCTAAGTTGAAAGGTTGCAGTTTTCTGGCTACACACCCTGTTGCCAAGGCTCTGTGGGGCAGCAGGCACTTGTATGCTCCTGCTGCTGCTGCCACTGCTGCGTGACACAAACCAGCATAGTGCTTTTGAAAAGAACCTGGCAGTATTTACCAGAATTATAGATGCAGTCAGTCCTTTGATCCAGTAATTCTGCTTCTGGGAATAGCCCCTATAAATATATCTCTACATATTCAAAATGACATATATACAAGATTGTTGTGGTAGGGCTTGTAATAGAAAAAGATTAGATAACTCAAGTATTGAGCCACAGTTGACTGGTGGGTTAATAACATACGGTGCATTTACATATAAGGAAGAAGTTTGTAACCTGATTTGGAGGGATCTCCAGGATTATGTGTATGTGAAAAAGGCAAGGTACAAAAAATATGTGGTTTGTTTCCTTTTTTATCTTTTTAAGAAAAGGAAGGCTGCGTATTTTTATTTGCTTCTTTATGCTTAAAGAAAACTTTATTAAAAGAAGCTAAAAAAAGAAAAAAGTTGCCTATATGGAGAGATGGGACAATAGCAAGACATGTATACTTCTCCGTGTTGCTTTGCGTTCTGAACTATGCAAATACAAAATAGTAAGTAAAGTTGAATAGCAAGAGAATTTAAATCAAGATAGGAAGAGCACAGAAGGTTGCTACTCCCTTTAAGAGCAGCGTTTCAACTTGGCACAGTGGTCGGTAAACCTAAGCCTGGTCTCTTCCATTTCACACTTCATCTTCAAAAATCATACACTGAACCTTCAGACATGCTTGAAGGAAATAATAAATAATTAAATTGTAATATACGTATGTACGAAGTTGTAATGTATATTATATATATTATATATGCATACATATACATGTGAAAACTCAGAATTCACTTCTGACATCTACAATGTTTTGCAACATTTTGCAGTTTAGAGCAATAGCAAAAGGGTAAAGGGGTAGCTGAGTCATGGTTCTAAAAATTTCTTTAAAATGAAAATTGTTCTTTGATTATCAGTTACAATGATCGAATTTATTTACTCTGGAAAATCATTTGGTAGCACTTAGGGTTGAAGGCTAAAAATAGCGCTGATTGACTTAAATTATCTTAAAACTTCCATATTTGTGATTTGAAACTTCTCTGTTTTGTAATAGGAGCTCAAGGGATATACAGTCCTATTCCTAGGGGGGCATTTTGCATGGGAGAGGCTAATATCAACCTCTTGTCCTCCCTTCTTGTAGGGCAGCATTCACCAGTTATCCTTAATCTCCTCTAATTGAAATAAGTGACTGAGAATAGACTAAATCAAATGAACGTGATCCTTCTCTGACATATGGAACTGAACACCTCTCACAAAATTGTTGATGAGGCTGCTTGGCCATTGCCCCATCATTGCAAATACTAGGCATCACGCAGTTCTTGAATCTCAAAATACATTCATTTTTTTCAATGATAATTTCTCACAGAACCCCTGGCAATATCTAAGGCTCTCCAGAACCCCACTTGAAAAACCTTGGTTTGGAGAGTTTGTAAAAACTACTTGAACAAAGACCTGAGCAGTGTATCAAACAATGGGAAAAATGGGGAGAAAAATAACCAGATTATGAAAAGTTATTCTTACAGACTGATTTACATGGTTGTTTTTGCCATCTGTTTTAAATATGACTTATAATTGGGGCGCCTGGGTGGCGCAGGTCATGATCTTACGGTTTGTGAGTTTGAGCCCTGCGTCGGGCTCTGTGCTGACAGCTCCGAGCCTGGAGCCTGCTTCGGATTCTGTGTCTCCTTCTCTCTCTGCCCCTCCTCCACTTGTACTCTGTCTCCCTCTGTCTCTCAAAAATGAATAAATGCTAAAAAAAAAAAAATTTTTTTAAATATGACTTACACTTTCCAATCATATACTCAGTTGGTTTACTTGATAAATACGAGGGAGAATTTGTGAGATATTTTGTAAAAGTTTTGTTTATACCATTTTGTGTTTTTAGGGCTGCTCTTGAAGAAAATCCTTACTTCCGTTTGAAGAAAGTAGTGAAATGGTATTTGTCAGGATTCTATAAAAAGCCAAAGGTAATGTTTATATTTAACTTTCTTTAGCCTAATATGAGTTCTTTATTTTTTATGTTATCTTTATCTATTGAAAAGCATTTCAAGGCCTCTGAGTTAGAAAAATTGTAAAATACTTAATCATTTAGACCTATATTATGATTGAAGTTACTTCACTTTATTTCCTGTCTCTACTGTGAAATTTTATAAGGATAAGAGTTAAATCCATTTTGACTGGGAGGAGGTGAAGTCTTCCAGATGTGTATTTTGAAACTTGTATGTTTTTTTCCTAGGGACTGAAGAAACCTTACAATCCTATACTTGGTGAGACTTTCCGTTGTTTGTGGATTCATCCCAGAACAAACAGCAAAACATTTTATATTGCTGAACAGGTATTAGAAGTGCATGTTACAGAAACAAAACTGGTTCAGAAGTTACTGGGATATTTTAATAAAAAATATTAACTCAGTAAACTCACTGTTGATTATTAACCTTTCTTATTAGTGAACATTTGGTAAGCACTTAATCATTTAGTACTGAATATGACTAAATACCATACTTATAGGTATTACTATTATAGTCATGGAATCCTGTGACCAAAAATAAATCTTTATGTTTCCTGAGCCATCCTCCCACACTGGTTTTGTCTTCTTTGTGACCAAAATTGTTCAGTGGTTTCCTAGTTCCTAAATCAGATTTTACAGCTGTTTGTCTGGCATTCAAAGTGTTCCTTATCTTTCTAAATTAATCTCAAATTTGATGCCTTTCTGAACCTTTGGCAGTAGTTAGACCTGTCTGTGCATTCACAACTAGGTAACCTGATACTGTACTTTTTGGCCTCATTATTTTTAAATTTAATTCTCCCATCCCAATATTTCTTCTTAGCTATTTTCCATCTAAATCAACCCTAACCTACTCCTCTTTCATGATCCAAGTGACTACACCTCCCACTGATTTCTCTCTTCTGTATTCTTTTTTGTGATCTCCATTAAGCTGTTATTTTAACACTTACATTAACTTTGTACAGAATATTTATTTCCCTAATCAAATTGTCAGCTCCTCGAAGGAATGCCCTTCCTACAAATCTCTCTTTTTGTTGTATACATAGTAGGCAGTCAAAAATATTTCTTAATTTTGGGACTCCTGGCTGGCTCTGTCAGTGAAGCATGCAACTCTTGACCATAGGGTTGTGAGTTCGAGCCCCACGTTGAGGGTAGAGATAAAATGTCTTTAAAATTTTTTTCTTGGTTTTAATCTTTCATTAATTTAGACATATATACATCTTACTCATGATTCTTAATCTTTCCCCTGTCCTCCCCTTTACTCCCTGGTCCTGAGGAATATGACATTATTTCTCAATAACAGTGACCCCTTACTATAATAATTCTCACGAGAAGTTTAAGAAGAATGAGGAGACTATGTTTCATTTGAAAAACCTTCCTCTTCCCTAGAAATTTTGATATACCTTTCAAATTGAAACCACTTATCTGTGTATTAATTTTTTAATTATTGATTATGCCACCTTGCATTTTAGTTCATTGTAAATCCTTGCTAAATTGAGAAGCTTGAGAAGAGTTTGATTTTAGCTTTGACTCATTTCAGAAAACATAATGTGTATATATTTTGAAAATATTAGATTACTGAAGTAACATTTGTTAAAACTTTTGTTTCCTACAGCCTATTAAGTAATCTATACAAAAATAGCCACTGTATTAGTTATCCATTGCTGTATAAATAAATGGCTTCCAAAATTTAATGGCTCAAAACAAACATTTATTAGCTCCTACAGTGAGGTTTAGCAATCTGAGAGCTGCTTAGCCGGGTGGTTCTGGCTCAGGGTCTCTCATGAGTGTGCAGTCAAGATGTCAGCCAGCTTTGCAGTCATCTAAAGACTTAGCTGGGCTGGGGGGCGCCTGGGTGGCGCAGTCGGTTAAGCGTCCGACTTCAGCCAGGTCACGATCTCGCGGTCCATGAGTTCGAGCCCCGCGTCGGGCTCTGGGCTGATGGCTCAGAGCCTGGAGCCTGTTTCCGATTCTGTGTCTCCCTCTCTCTCTGCCCCTCCCCCGTTCATGCTCTGTCTCTCTCTGTCCCAAAAATAAATAAACATTGAAAAAAAAAATTTTTTTAAAAAAGACTTAGCTGGGCTGAAAGATATCACTTCCAAGCTCATCACGTGGCTTTTGACAAGAGCACTCAGTTCCCCTCATATGGGCTTCTCTGTAGAGTTGTTCACAACATGGAAGCTGGCTGCTCAGAGCTAATGATCTGAGAGAGAAAGAGACCAAAATGGATGGTGCATTATAGCTTAATTTCAGAAGTGACATACTATCACTTTTATACAAACTTGGTTTGGTACACTGTAAGAGGAGCCTATCTAATGTGTGAATACCAGAAGGTGGTTTCCTTGGGAGATATCTTGGAGGCTGGTTACTATAATCAATGTTTAATTTTACCACTTACCAAACATTTCTTCGTACTAATTATTAGAGTATACAGTTAAGACTTGAACTTTGACAATAGTACAATAATATGCTTATGTTACTATATTTTATGTTTTTTTCTGTGTTCAATAGGTGTCCCATCATCCACCAATATCTGCCTTTTATGTTAGTAACCGAAAGGATGGATTTTGCCTTAGTGGTAGTATCCTGGCTAAGTCCAAGTTCTATGGTGAGTTTCCCCTTGTCTCAGTCTGCCCCTTTTTTCTGGAAGGTAGTATTTCCTGGTGAGCTTTTCTATAGACAATGTCTTAGGTTGTTTTCAGAAAGGAATTTATATGTCATTTTAAGTATCATCTTTACTGGGATAATGGTCTTTCCTTTGTAGTGTTTTTCTTTGCCCATTCATAAGTATGATTCATAAATAAGACTCATTTTGTGTAAGTATTCATCACATATATGTAAATTCATCACAAGCACCATTTATCAAAAGATAGAATGACCACTCTTAGCCATTTTAGTGCATAATGTATTTTTT
The DNA here is from genome assembly GCF_018350155.1 of Leopardus geoffroyi. NCBI lineage: Eukaryota > Metazoa > Chordata > Mammalia > Carnivora > Felidae > Leopardus > Leopardus geoffroyi. The sequence continues at coordinate 100,591,689 of NC_059341.1, read as the reverse complement.
TGCTTTTAGTCCCACTGAAGGTTTTTGTTCTATCTCATTGTATCTGAGGGGTTGGTCATTCTATTTAGTCTTTGAATAAAGAGGGAAAGAATACAAGTACAGTTAGAATACTTGGTCCAGGGTCAGTCAGTAATGATAATTAATCTTGGGCCAAACAACATACTAATAAAAACTTTCATTAGTATAAGGGAAAATAGTGAAATATGGTTACTGTAGGAAACCTTAATCTAAAAACTATGACAATTCAAACAAGCAAATAGCTAAAGCTGTATACTAGTAGAATGTATTTAACCTTAATTGCTTTTGTTTTTTAAAATTAATTTTTAAATGGAGAAAAATCAATGAATTAAATGAAGAATTTTAAATCTGAGAGAAAAAAATAATTATTGTAAGATTGGGAAAATATGTCAACAGAAACTAAGGGTCTGGTTACCTGATAGAGTGGAGAACCATAGATGGGTCTATAACAGGGAAATCTAACAATAGTTTTTGATAAAAGAATATGGTATATGCCTTTATTTTTCTTTAAGCTATCCTTTATGTGTTTTGATGTTTGGGGTCTTGATTTTGTTTTTTTGCCTAGTTTTACATTTTGCTTGTTTTAGAAGATGATTTTTTTTTCTTCTATATTTAGGTTGTTCTCTCCCCGCTTACCTCCCATCCCTCCATGCCCCTCCTCTGATTATAACATAAATGACTTTTATGAGCATGTGTTCTGCACTTGAGAAATTTTTATGAGTACCAAGTGCATCGCTCACTTTCTGAGATTACTTCAGCAGTTAGCCTTGTTTTTTTCTGTTACATTATGATTTGTGTATATCAGCGCTCTCTGTTACTTTATATTTTGAAAGAATTTACAAAATTCAGGCCTTGTAGGGGCACTTTTTTGATAACTTCCTTCTTCCATTTGGTTTTTGAATTGTTTGTATAGAAACTGCTAGGTGAGTTGATAGTTTATATTGGTCTAGGAATTCATTTTTTTTTTAGTCTAAATGAAGCTAAACTTAAAGACATCTGGATAGAGTGTATTCCTCTTAACATGTAGTTTCTGTTTCTTTCTTGACGTTTTGTAGTTAATGGAAAATTTAAAAGGTGTGTTATGCAAGCATTAAGTACAGTTGAGTGGCTATATTAATACATTTTAAGACAAAGTATTAACAGAGTAAGAACATTTCATAAAGATAAAAGGTTTAATACATCACCATAATAATAAATGTATGCCTAACCACAGAACTTCAAAATACATGAAGCAAAAATAGAATTAAGGGGAGAAATAGGCAATTCTAGAACATGAGACAACTAGATAAAAGATAAGCAAAGACATGTAAGACCTGAAGAACACTATCAACCACCTTACCCTAATTGATATTTCTAAAATATTACAACAATGACAGAATACACATTATTTTTAAGTATATATATGGTATTTTCACTGGTAATGATGATATTTGATGACAAAATAACTCTCCATAAATTTTAAAAGAATTCATACAGAGTATGTTTTGCAACCTCAAGGAAATAGAATTAATTTTTTTTTAATGTTTATTTTTGAGAGAGATGGAGACAGAATGCGAGGGGGTTAGGGCAGAGAGAAAGGGAGACACAGAATCCGAAGCAGGCTCCATCCAGGTTCCGAGCTGTCAGCACAGAGCCTGACATGGGGCTCTAACTCACGAGCTGTGAGATCATGACCTGAGCCAAAGTCGGACGCCACCCAGGCGCCCCTGAAGGAAATAGAATTAGAAATGAATAATAAGATACCAAGTTAAGCTCCAAATATTTAGTAATTCAACAACACACTTCTACAATCCATGGACCAAAGAAGAAATTGCAAGAGAAATTAGAAGATATTTTAAACTAAATGATAATAAAAATGCAACATACCAAAATTGGTGAGATGCGGCAAAAGTGGTGTTGAGAGGGGAATTTATAACTTTAAGTTAGAAAAGAAGAAAGATCTAAATCAGTGATCTAACTTCTTACCCTATGAAATTAGAAAAAGAGCTAGTTAAGTTCAAACTAAGTAGAAGAAAGGAAATAATGAAGAGCAGACGTCAGTGTAGAATGTAGACAAACAGTACAGAAAATCAGAAATTATAAGAGTTGATTGTAGACTGATCAAAAAAAAGGTACAAATCAGGAATAAATGAGCAGAATCACTCCTGATCCTACAGATACTGAAAGAATGATAAGGAAACATTATGAACAATAATATTCCTTAGAACAGCTTAGATGAATTGGGCAAATCCCTTGAAAAATAAAAATTACCAAACTGACCCAAAAAAGGCATAAAATTTTAATAGTCTTAAATCAGGGAAAGAAATTGAATTAGTAATTTAAAGTCTTCCTTCAGAGATATATTCCAGTTCCAGATGTTTTCAGTTCTTCTAAACATTTAAAGAAGAAATTATACCACGGCACCTGGGTGGCTCAGTCAGTTGAACATCCGAATTCGGCTCAGATCATGATCTCACGGCTCATGAATTTGAGCCCCACGTCGGGCTCTGTGCTGCCAGCTCTGAGTCTGGAGCCTGCTTTGGATTCTGTGTCTCCGTCTTTCTCTGCCCCTCGCCTGCTCATGCTCTGTCTTTGTCTCTCTCTGTCTCAAAAATAAACATTATGGGGCACCTAGGTGGCTCAGTCAGTTAAGCGTCAGACTTCGGCTCAGGTCATGATCTCATGGTTCATGGGTTCGAGTCCCGCATCAGACTCTGTGCTGACAGCTTGAAGCCTGGAGCCTGCTTCAGATTCTGTGTCTCCTTTTCTCTCTTCCCCTTCCCCACTGGCACCCTGTGTCTCAAAAAATATATAAGCGTTAAAAAAATTTTTTGGAAGAAAAAAATTAAAAATCATTAAAAAAAATTTAATATATATAATACCAAAATATATACCAAAGAAATAATACCAAAAACAAAAAAAAAAACCAATTCTATACAACTGTTTATAGAAAATAAGAGGAAATGTTTCTCAGCTCATTTTATGAGGTCTACATACCCTAATCCCAAAACCAGATATTATAGGAAAAGTACATATGATTATCTCTCATGAATATATAGTACATGCAAAAATCCTTACCAAATTAGTAACAAATCAGTATTTATGAAGAGTAGTATACACATAAAAGGATATATTAAAATGATACATATCATAATCAGTTTATCAAGTGGGTTTATCTTAAAGGCACAGGTTGATATATCATTGAAAATTGGTGTAGTTCATGTTAATAGAATAAAAGAAAACTATATTTTAATAAATGCAGAAAAAGCATTAGACAAATTTCAACACCGACTCATAATAAAATCTCTTAACAAACTAGGACTAGATTAAAGGTATCTGTGAAAAATAATAGCCAGCTTCATACTCTTAAGGTGAAAATTAAATAATTTTTACTTTAAATTTGTTTTTTCAATGTTTATTTATTTTTGGGACAGAGAGAGACAGAGCATGAACGGGGGAGGGGCAGAGAGAGAGGGAAACACAGAATTGGAAACAGGCTCCAGGCTCTGAGCCATCAGCCCAGAGCCTGACGCGGGGCTCGAACTCACGGACCGCGAGATCATGACCTGGCTGAAGTCAGACGCTTAACCGACTGCGCCACCCAGGTGCCCCTAAATAATTTTTACTTAAGACCAGGAACAAGGCAAAGATGTTGACTCTCACTACTTCTTTATAAAATTGTTATTAGAGGTTGTAGCCAATGCAGTAGGCAAGTTAAAGAAAAAGCATACAGATTAGAAAGGAGGAAGTTAAAAACCATATGCATACCTAATCTATATAGAAAATTCTCAAGAGTATACCAAGCACTACTAGAACTAATAAATGAGTTTAGTAAGGTTGCTGGATACAAGGCCAAAATAAAAAGTCAATTGTATTTCTGTATACTCAAAATGAACATTTGCAGAATGAAATTTAAAAAACAACTCATTAATTATAATACTATGTGAAAATAAAATATTCAGGAATAAAATAATAGATGTATAAGACTTGTACAGTGAAAAACTAAAAAGCATTGGTGAGGAAATTAAAGAGAATTTAAATAAATGTTGTTAAAATGGTATGAAATGTTGGTACGACAGCACGGATGTCTCTGGGAAACATTTTGCTAAGTAAAAGAAGTCAGACACACTGTAAACTATTTTATGATTCCATCTATACAAATTCTAGAATAGGTAAAACTACAGTGATAAAAAACAGACCAGTGTTTTCCTGAGGCTGGAGGAACGGGGAACTCTATGGGGCTGATGCAAAGTTCCATATCTTGATTGTGATGGTGATGGTTACGTGACTGTATACAGTTGTCAAGAGTATCAAAATACACACTTAAAGTGGGTCACTTATTGTATGTAAATTGTACCTCAATAAAACTGATGATAGGGGAAAAGAAAAATACACTTGGGAGAAAAGCTAGAAGAAAATACCATGAAATTCTATCATCAATTGCATTTTGATGGTTTGTGCTTATGTTTTCTTTTTCTAAATTATCTATAGTAGTATTGTGTCCATTTTAGTACTTAAAGCTTGGGACTTACCTATGTAACTTGCAGATAAATAATAATGTTTTTATTCAAACATTAGATACATTAAGCCATGCCATAAAGCAATGTTTTATTGCACGTCCCACACTTCTAAGATTTTTAAGAGCCTCATATAAAATAACATAATAAGCACATAACTGTACCTTTTTAACGTGCTCATTTTATAAGACCAGGAATATGGGTCATGTATGTTTTGGACATAAGATAACAAATATATATTTGGGCACATTGAGATTGAGACGTTTTTAAGACATTCCACTGTAGATCTATGAAGGGTGTCCTAAATATATTTTATTTTGAATTGGTTGCATTGGTTTTGTTAAATTTAATAAATAATATTTAATTTAGGAAATTCATTATCCGCAATATTAGAAGGAGAAGCACGATTAACTTTCTTGAATAGAGGCGAAGATTATGTCATGACAATGCCGTATGCTCATTGTAAAGGTAAGTATTTCCCATGCTTGAGTTAGATATTCCTTAAACCTGTTTAAGTAAATGTATATGGCTGTAATCTGTTGGGTTTTCTGATTGATGGAGTCAGCCTTTCATTTGAAAGTGTCCTTGGTTTATAGGTACTGAAGATTATTGCTATCATCTGCTGAATATTTCTGTGGTGAATTAATTCACCTACATCAGACTTTTTATAAAACATACCTAGTTGGAAGAGGCTGATTTATAATAATCGAATTTCATTTGCCTAATGTGCAGGTTTTAAAATGGATGAAACTGCCCATTATTTCAAAATCTTCACAAGTGATTTTCATTTTCTTGTACTACCACCCCCTATTAAAATTTTAATTTCCTGCTTCTCAGTGTACTAAATACTTTAAAAATGTTTCTTATTCTCATTTGGCAATTTCTTAAAAACTAATGTATTATACTAAAATAAAGATACTAAACTATCATTTACAACAGGCCAGGTACCCAGCCATCCAGCAGCCCTATAAAGTAGATAATATTGTCTCTGTTTTATGGATGTGGAAAATGAGGCACACAGAAGTTAATTTGCCAGAGATCACATAGCTAGGATGTTGCAGAGTCAAGATCTCTGTGACCTGCACTACTATACTATAGGGCATCAGCTTGGTCATTATCTGTATACTCCTTTCCAGCCCATTTTTTAAAAATAACTTTTTTGGGTACTTATCCTTTTTTAGGGACTGATTCATGTAAACATGGAAATTATTTAATGTGGCCTCATTTCACAGAAACAAAAACCGAAAGTTTTAAGAATCTTGCCTAAGGCCAAATCAGCTACTTAGTAAGAACGTTGAGACTAAACTCTAGGCTTGTTGACTCCTATCGACTGTAACATGGACCTACTTTGTGTGAAGTACAGAGTGGCCACCTTGTGGCCTCAGGCTGGATAACTCTTAGAGCTTCATGTGTGGTTCTTAAAATAGACATGAAGTGAAATATCTGAAATTATGAATGGAATTGATAAGAAATATATTTTTAAATTTTATATCATTTAGAATAAACAGAATGATATTTTATATAGATACCCAATGCTAGTGGCTTTTTTTTTTTTTGGCATGAAAAAGGAGATTATAATAACCCCTTTGTGAATGAGCATAGGAAATAATGATTGCTTTCTACCCTTGTGTATTTTCTAAGATGTGTTCCCCAAATCATTAATCTCACAAATTGCTTTACAAAAGGAGTTCCATAGCCAAATAAGTATGAGAAACATTGCATAGTCTGGTCCCCTCTTGGAAATTAACATTGTACATTTGCATATTAAAGGCAGCTTTAACAGTTTCATACAAGAACACACACAGTTTAACAGAGTTAAATGAATTTTCTCAACTTTTCACCACAGAACCTATTTTTGAGGGAATTTTTTATATGTTTGTCTTATTTATACAGTTGATTTTTGTTATTTGTAATAGCTATGTTCCATAAAGTCATCACAAACACTGTTTTAAAGAATACTAAACTATTGATCCTAGGGGAAACGCAAGGCTAGGTTCCTGTGAGCCTCTTGACACATTTTCATCAATCAATCAATGCCTAACCTTGTTTCTATTCAAAGACGCCTTATTATATATTATTGATTCATTAACATTGAACTGACAGCCAACAGCACTATAACTCATGCCTGAGTCAAGCTTTAACAAGATACATTATAGCCTTCTGTACTTAGAAATGCTATACAGTACATTAGCACTCCATTTGGGGGTCATTTTTAAACAACAAAATCCCCACCAAAAAGCACCAAAATGTGAAAAATGTGGCACTTAAATATACTGCAAAAAAGGCACTTGTTTACCAAATGAGAGATGAAACCAGAAGGCAGTGTTACCTTGTTCAACCTCAGCTGGCAGTTTGCACACTGGACAACTCAAATTTTTCACCACTCTGTGCATGTCCATGAATGATTACAAAAGTGCTGTGAGTATTTATTTGGGGATTGCTAATATATTTTCGTAAGAATGTGAATTCTGAAATAGTTCCATCTACAAATGGAATGGAATCTGTAAATAATTGTATCCTGTATTTAAGTCCTACAGAAACAACTTTATGTGTATGCTACTGATTGTTATTGGGTGGGACAGAATGCTCTTGAATTATTGGTTTTTCCTAGAAGGAGATTAGATTATAAAGTTCTGCTGGTTACTAGCCAGTGTTGCTCTCTCTCCAACCTTTTTTCGAAATTGTTTTTTTTTTCTTTAGGAATTCTTTATGGCACAATGACACTGGAGCTTGGTGGAATAGTCAATATTACGTGTCAAAAAACTGGATACAGTGCAATACTTGAATTCAAACTAAAGGTTAGTAGGGATAGAAGGTATCACCCAATTAAAGAAGATCTGTGCTATAAATATTGAACAAAGAGCACAGTTTAGTTCCTTATTAAAAAATAAATATAAGAACACAGAATTCATCAAAAGACAGCCTTGGCAGATCCAAGTCCACACAAAACCATTTTTTTTTGTTTTAATTTTAATTAATAAAACTGTTGGTATAATATAACAAATGAGATATATGGAGTAAATGGATAGAAATTTCTCAGTAAATTAAAACATTACAAAATACCACAAAGCATGTATCAGCTTGAGCTGTAGTTGTGTACACTAAGAATTGTATACCTAACAATTTACTCCAAAACTCACAGCCTTAAAAACAACCTTGTTCTGATCCATAGGGGTTCTGTAATTTGGACAGAGCATATTGCGGATGGCTTATCTCTGCCACATCATGTTTGGGGCCTTAGCTGGGAAGCCTTGCAGGTTGTGAGTGACTCAGCAACTGGGGCCAATAATCTGAAGGCTCAGTCACTTCCATGTCTGGTGCCTGGACTGGGAAGACTAAAAGACTGGAACTACTGATCTGAGCACCTAGTATATGTGGCCTTTCCATTTGGCTTGGCTTCCTTACAGCATAGTGGCTTCAAGGTAGTCAGACTTCTTACTTGGTGGCTCAGGGTTCCAAGTGCAAGTGTTGTTGTGACCAGGGTGGAAGCTGTATTGCCATCCATGACCTGGTCTCAGAAGTCCAATTACATCACTTCCACCATTTTCTATTAGTTGAAGAGTTATAAGCTCACTCAGATTCAAGGGGAAGGGGCACCTGGGTGGCTCAGTTGGTTAAGCATCCAACTTCGGCTCAGGTCATGATCTCACGCTTCATGAGTTTGAGCCCCATGTCAGGCTCTGCGCTGACAGTACAGGGCCTGCTTGGGATTCTCTGTCCCTGACCCTCCCCCACTTGCACTTTCTCTCTCAAAATAAATAAATTAAAAAAAAAAACTTCAAGGGGAAGAGATATGGACCCCACTTCTCAGTGGGAAGATGGCCATCTTTGGAAAATTCTCTCTGCCTCTGAGTGAAAGGGAAATTTAAGACCTTTTTACCATGGCTGCTATTGGTATAGGACAACATATTATATTCAAAGAATATTTCTATGAACTGTTTAATATTTGTTAAATTTCTATGTTGCTATCTAGCTGATCAGCAACTTTGTTCTAATAAAAAGTATCTCTTTTAAGTATTATTTGGTGGAGTGCCCTTTGTTGTTTTTTTTTTTTTTTTTAATCTTAGCAAATTTTTTTTTTGGTATGGTGATAGTGTTATTTGAAAATCATGACTAAAGGGGCGCCTGGGTGGCACAGTCGGTTAAGCGTCCGACTTCAGCCAGGTCACGATCTCGCGGTCCGTGAGTTCGAGCCCCGCGTCGGGCTCTGGGCTGACGGCTCAGAGCCTGGAGCCTGTTTCCGATTCTGTGTCTCCCTCTCTCTCTGCCCCTCCCCTGTTCATGCTCTGTCTCTCTCTGTCCCAAAAATAAATAAACGTTGAAAAAAAGAAAAGAAAATCATGACTAAAGATGTTTTAAGTAATTTATGATACTTTTAAGGGTTAGATTGGAACATCAAAATTTTGTCACAGATGAGCGACATTAGTAAGGCAATATAGTAACTCAAAGTGTTTTCCTTATAACTTAATTTTGGAGGATTTTTGGTTAAGTATTGTTTTACTGTTTAGTTTTGAAGGCAGGGGTATTATTACTTCTAACAGATGAGTTAAGTCCCTTAAGTCTACTGAATTGTTCTTGCTTAAACATACCGTAGCATTGACAGCTCAGTTGAGTCAGGAGAGAGCAGAGAGCATGAGTTATCATTTGTGATCTTTCTCAACATGTTTATTTGGACTTCACACAGTCTGTTTATTTTTACCTATTTTTTCCACAGCAACAAATTCCGATTTCGTTGAACGTTTCTGACTAAAATTTGAGTCAGCATTTCACCCTTCATGCTTTAGTAGCACTGTAACTATATACTTACTTCTTTCGTTTGTTTTTGTCTACATTATATGTAAATATAAGATAAAAGTAAACTCTTTCTGTAACATTTTCTCTTTTAAAAGCCATTTCTAGGTAGTAGTGACTGTGTTAATCAAATATCAGGGAAACTTAAATTGGGAAAAGAAGTCCTAGCTACTTTGGAAGGCCATTGGGTAAGTATTTTTCTATTTTAGCTTTAACAAAAAGAATTTTATTCTGTGAAAAAAATTAAAAATCACATTTTAAAAGTTCACTTATTCCATTGCTAAAAACATCACTATTCACTATAAGCTTCAGCTTAACAAATATTTGGGCATTGATCTGTTATCAACAATATTTCGTGTCTTGTAATAATACTTTACCTTTCCAAAAGTTTAATTCAATAAAAATAGCTAACACTTATCATTTAGAATATACTGCATTGTTTAAAAATGTTACTCGTATTGACTCATTTGATACTGAATAACTGTATGAAGTGGGTAATAACTGTTTCCGTATTACAGAGGAGGACACTGAGGCACAGAGAGTTTAAACAGTTTGCTCAAAGTGATGGAGCAAGAGTTCCAGCCTGTGCACTCTGGCTCCAGGGCTGGCTGCTTCTTGGAGCAGTGTCCTGCCCCTCACCTAGAAGAAAGAGGCATTTCCAGTTAGAGTTACAGTTCCTTTTCAGGGACATGGAAAGGGTATAGTGGTATTTGGAAGCAACAGCTTTTATTTATTTCTCTGCTGACCTAAATTCGCACTTACCTAATTTTGTTAAGAGGAGCTTAAATGAAAAAGGGTATATAATGGTACTGCCTAGATGCACTGTCACTGTGAACACTGAGTGTATGCTGTTTTCTGCATTATAATCAGAAAATGATGAGAAATGTGATGAGAAAGTGAAACTGGATCTGGAGATTCAACCAAGAGGCCGCATATGCTCTGTAGCATATGCTCTGTAATTTTCAAATTTTACTTCTATCTAAAAATCATTTGGAAAAAAAGATAAAACTATCTTTTTTAAAAAAATGAAATTTCTAGGATTGTACTCAAATTTTTAATGCTAAGAAAGGTTCTTTGAGGTTTATGTTGAGTACGTAGATAGCAGCATCTCATTGTAGCTGTTAGCAAATACTGTGCTCCTCTGTGACAATTCAGAAATCGTTGTTGAGGTTTTGCAAGTAATTGTTGGAAATTTGTTTATTAAGTAAAACTTTTGAAATCTCATGAACTTTTTTGTGTGTTCAACCAAAAGTTTTAAATGACTAGAAGTACTTATTTAATGGTTTTATGAAATGACAAGACATTTGGAGCTTTTAGAAAAGTGCTAGTTGTATTTGTTTTAGAAATGTGTTTAACTGTGGGATTAAGTACCGGAAAAAGTTTTTATATTACTATACTAAATAATCCTAATTTAAATAATGATAGTTCTTGGGGCGCCTGGGTGGCTCAGTCAGTTAAGCGGCCGACTTCGGCTCAGGTCATGATCTCACGGTCCGTGAGTTCAAGCCCCATGTCGGGCTCTGTGCTGACAGCTCAGAGCCTGGAGCCCACTTCGGATTCTGTGTCTCCCTCTCTCTCTGCCCCTCCCCCGTTCATGCTCTGTCTCTCTCTGTCTCAAAAATAAACGTTAAAAAAAAATTTTTTTTTTAAATAAAAATAAATAATGATAGTTCTTTACATTAATTTTTAATTTCTTTAAATACAGGACAGTGAAGTTTTTATTAATGACAAAAAGACTGATAATTCAGAGGTCTTCTGGAATCCAACACCAGACATTAAGCAGTGGAGATTAATAAGGCACACTGTAAAATTTGAAGAGCAGGGAGATTTTGAATCAGAGAAGTAAGTATACCATTTTTCAGCCACTTCATGAGCATCGAAGAGTATTTTTTAACCCCTCAATAGTTGGCCACTTTTCTCTGTCACTTTTCAGTCACATTTTAATTCAGCAAAAATAGTTTTAACATTTGTGTGATGTGACAGGATTTTTTTTTTTGTATATGTGAATGTCAAATAAATATGCAAATCATACTAGTTAAAAAATCGTACTGGTTTTCTGCAGCTCTAAACTAAAACTTCCCATTTTTTCCTTTCTCTTATCTGCTCCAGGGCCTATTTAAAAACAAAAGCTTTTGTTTGTATAAAATTATGGGACTAATTATTCTTGATTTGCAAAATATATGAACTATGTCACTGGATATGCAGGCTTCTAGAGGACTTCCATTAGTTGAGCAATAATTAAAGACATAGTTTCTGTTCTCAAGTCATGGAATTCTTGCTGGATCTCTTATGCTTTTGAACCAAAAAATTATATGAATATTGCCCAGTTTTATTCTTACTATATTTATTTGTGTTAGAAGTTTTCTGTGTAAAACACACTCTACCAGGTACTTTTTACACATTAGTTGAGTCCTCACTACATGTTCTCACATGCATATCATTCTTTGTCATGGCGATTCAAGTCTGTGTACTTTTCTTTTGCACCCAAAATTGGGGCTGTCAGAAATGAAAGAATATGTATGCGGCAGTTCTAAAAATGGTTTCAGCTATAACCACATGATGCCCTCTATCCAGGGTGAAGCTTTGCAAAGCATACAACAATTTTTGAGGTGTGAATGTAATTTCACATATTTTAAAGATGAGGAAACGAGTCTTAGGATAAGTAACTTTTAGTTCACCAGCCAAGCAGTGACAGAAACAGGATTCAACCCAAGTCTGTCTGATTCCAAAACCTGTGTTCTTTCAGTCACAACATGCTGTCTTCACAGGTAGAGTAATATAGATGTCATAGTTTTATTTGTCTAATAAAAAACTAAACTTTAGTAGGGGAAAAGATTTTACCTCAGTCAGTGGTTCTCAATTGGCTACACATTAATATCACCCAGAAAACATTTAAAAAACCAGTACTTGGGCCTACTTCCAAGATTCTGATTTTAAAAGTTCTCTGATAATTCCTACATTCAAGGTTGAAAAGCATGGCATTACAGTGTTGGATCTTTGAGGCTAGTGGATCTTACACAGTGTGTATAAGAATCATCCCAAGAACTTAAAAATGTAGATTCTTGAGCGTTCAGTACATTCTTATTATCTTGGGTCAGCACCATTCATCACCATATGTTTAAGAACCCAGGTAAAAACTTTTCCTTGGCAAGAAGAAACTTAGTTTCCACTGTGTATTTCTACTCAAGACACCACTTTTTATATCTTGACTCATTTCTAAGCCTGTGAGCATAAGCTTTGTCAAAACCAAAAACCCACGTAGGCATCATTTTTCTCTCAAGGAGATTCAAGTCTATTCTATGTAGATTTGATTTTCTTTTGCTTTTTTAATGCTATTTTTGCACATGTATTAGACTCTGGCAGCGGGTAACTCGAGCCATAAATGCCAAAGACCAAACAGAAGCTACTCAAGAGAAGTACGTTTTAGAAGAAGCTCAAAGACAAGCTGCCAGAGATCGGAAAACAAAAAGTGAAGAGTGGGCGTGCAAGTTATTTGAGCTTGATTCACTCACAGGAGAATGGCATTACAAGTTTGCAGAGTAAGTAATTAAAACATAAATAACAAACAGTATATGAGCATTGTTTTTTGCCTTTATTTCTAGAATTTTTACTGTTGGGGTATTTTTTTTTTATTAAGCCCTATCTATAAATTAGTATGAGATTTTAAATTTCATGTTTCATTCATTGTAAATTTGATGCCATGATAGTGGTCTATAAAGTAAGCTGAGGATCAGAAGATTAGATATGATAATTCTTAATCTTACAGCTAGGTTCATAATTACTAATGAAAATTTAATTATAGACAACATTTTTGGAAAAGTATTTGAGTGTTTAGTTATTAGATAAATGGTTTTTTTTTTTTTCATTTATGCAGTACTAGACCGTGGGACCCACTTAATGATATGATACAGTTTGAAAAAGATGGTGTTATCCAGACCAAAGTGAAACATCGCACTCCAATGGTATGTAATAAAAAAGTAACAAGATCTGCTAGGCATATGAACTTTTCAAACCCATAGTATCTTTGGCAGCCAATGTTTAAAATTTAACTTCAAAATTTTAAATGTTGAGTCAGCAAAATGGCAGAATAGGCAGCTCCAAGCTCTTTTCCCTTCAAAGAAACAAAAAAGCAAGCAGGAGCTGTCAGAACCAAATTTGCCAAAACTATGGAAAATAGTCAGGTTTGCAGCAACAGAGTGAATAATGAATCAAGAGAGAAGTGACTTCAAAGCAGTTATTTTTACTTGCCCTTGCCCCAACTCCTCACTGATGCACTGGTTGTCTTGAAGGGCCCCCACATTCTCAATGAGAGCCCTGGCTCCAGAGGGAACAGAGTAGATCTTATTCACAAATTGTGTACGTCTATTTTAACCTGTCTAGGGGCTACTTTAAGGATGCTGACAGGGCAGGCATTTCTGTTTTTGCTGATAACTCAGAGCCCAGGCAGAAAGGCTGCAGGCATTTCTTGGAAGTGCTATGAACCATACTGACATCCTGCACACACTTGGGGCAAAAGACTATCGTTGAAACAATACAATAGACTATGTAAGGCCTAGGAACAAAAGCTGGGGAGCGATTGTTTGGAAAACTGGGGCATCAGGGATTTTAGAAAACCAAATGTCCAAGGTAAGGTGCTTATGCTCAGAAAAGAACAGTGAAAGAACACTGAGCTAACTCCTAAGCTCAGTGCAAGTCTGGCTTAGTGCCCCTACACTGAACAGTCTGCTAAGAGTGGGAGAGTATTTTTTTGTTTTCGTTTTTGTCTTTTGTTTCGGTTTATTTGGCTACTGGTGTTCAAGGAAGTTTCTGTCAAAATGCTAACCGAACATAAGCTAAGGAACAGAAATTTCAGTAACCATGAACAACATTACAGTCTTTGCAGAAATAGTTTAGGAACTTCTGTGAACAAATGGAGTACTATAGCTTTCATCAATCCAGGAAACAGAAAAACCCTGGGGAAGGTGGAGAATCTGATTTCCAGAGTTACCACATTATCACACTCAGATGTCCAGGGTTTTCCATGAAGAATTACAAGGCATAGAAAGAAGCATGAAAGCATGACCCATTAAAAGGAACAAAATAAATTGACAGAAACCATCCCTGATGAAATCTAGACACGAGACTTAGCAGACAAGGACTTCAAAAACAGTTGTCTTAAATGTGCCCAAAGAGTTAAATGAAACAGGAACAAAGAACAAAAGAAAATCAAGAAAAAGATACATAAACAAAATTAGGATATCAACAAAAAGAAAATATATAAAGGAACCAAACAACTTCTGGGGTTCAAAAATACAATAACTAAAGTGAAAAAGAGGTTACTATTGACCATAGGGAAGAGGGAATGGGAAGTCATTGCTTAATTGTTAACAGTCTTTCTTTGGGATGATGAAAATGTTTTGGAAGTAGCTGTGATATTTACACAATATTGTGAATCTACTTAATACTACTGAATTGTACACTTAAAAATGGCTAAGACGACAAAATTTATTTATATACATATATATATATGTACACACACACACGTTATTACAATTTAGAAATTTTAAAACATTTTAAAATTTTGTTTCTTCCTTCAACAACACTAACATGGTAGAGACAGACAGGGCTTCTGTATTTCCTCCTAAAAGTAGAGTTTACTGATGACAGTAAATCTTTGCATACAGAGAGACATAGCTTATTGACTCCCTTTGTCATTTTAAATACTTCTTACCAGTCTTCATCAATCTCCAATTTGAACCTACTCTAAGGTGGATTTGGATTCTAATGTAACAGTGTTTGGTCTCTATGACTTGAAGTAAGAGGGCATAATACAGGCTGAATCCAGAACTTACCTGCTCATTGTTTATTTTCTATAATAAAATTATAGAAATTTTATTTTAATTTCAATCTTTTGAATAAAATTTTGTAAAAGAATAGGTAATAGAGGATAATTCCTATTTAGAATAGTAAACAGGTCTGAATAGAGTTAAAGACTTAACGATGACTGGTTCCCTCTTTCTAAGCATGTAAATTACCTTACCCTTCTAATTCTAGTTTCTCCTCTTGAATTTGAATTTTTATATTTAGGATTGACCTTCAGAATTGCAAGCCTATTAATAGGGTAGACTCTGAAGTATATTATTTTAAGAAAAATTTAGTCCTGGTTGAACATTTAATATACTTCTGAATCTTGTGCATGCATTCAAATGCTTTCTGTAGGTTTAAATCATGCTCTGCCAAATAATATTTTTATTTATTATAAGATGCTTTCTGCAATATCCAGATATTATTAAAAGTAAATAAATAATTTTATTGGAAACTCAACATCATCCAATGGGAATGTTTCTAATGTTGGGAATAAGATAAGTATGACTGAAAAAGGTACTGACTGGTGCAATTAGAAGCTTGGCGGGGGGGGGGGGGGGCGTCTGTATTCACATTTGTACATAAAATTGTCTTTTGAAGGATATACAAACTAATAGCAGTATCTATTTTGTGATGGAGATACTGCATTGCTAGTAGAGGTCAGGAGTGAAGGGAAACTCTTCATTGTATATTTTTTAATATTTTTCTTGTTTGTGCTGAATTAATGTTTCCTATTAAGATTAAATGATTGTATAAGTGTTACCACCTCTTGTTAGGTTTTAATTAGACTATTTCATCTTTGTTTTTATTTCAGTATACTTAAAGTGCCCATGAACTGATAGTTTTGACAGTTTTACAACATTGGTATTTAATTACAAAACTCATTGCAAATTCACATTATAGTTTGGGCTTTTTCTTCAGGTTAGTGTCCCAAAAATGAAACATAAGCCAACCAGGCAACAGAAGAAAGTGGCAAAAGGCTATTCTTCCCCAGAACCTGATATCCAAGACTCATCTGGAAGTGAAGGTAAAAATGTTTACTGCAGACTATTCACTATAAGCGTCTAAACTTTTAAAAGGATATTACTGTATTATGTTTAATGTATAAAAAGCATTTTTCATATTAACTCAAGATAATTTGGGAGTTTTGGTGGGGACAGAGATGGTGTGCCTAAAAAGCAGTTTTAGATTATAGATAAATTGCAAGACCAGGCCACAAGGGAAAGGTGAGGGAAAACATGCAAATCAAGAACCACATTGTAGTACTCGTTCTTTTTACATCTTGTTAGCTCCTGAGAAGTTGTTGATGGTTTCCTAGATTCAATGCAGGGACCAGTTTTTGAGCTTTGAACTCAGTTCCATGCTTCAAAAAAATTTTTCACTTTTAGATTAAATTATTGTAGTGTTTATAAGTCACAGACAAGTAAAAATATATCAAAATTATGAACTAGATTAACTAGTATGCCATTCTTGTACAAGCCAGATAATGTGTAAAATGTCTTGAATTACACTGACATATAATCAAGAAAGGATTAAAGTAATGAATGTCTGAGAAAATACAGTTTTTTAAAGCCATAGTTCTCTACTAAGCTCACTCTAAGCTGGGAGCTTATTTTTACAGAGATGACAGTAGAAGTGAATAAACGATAAATGCCGGGAAATGAGTAGATAACAAATAATAGTTTAAAGCAGAGGGAGCTGAATTCACTTTGAGGGCAGTTTTTAAAAGAACCCTGATGAATTATTAGGATTTCTAATGGATTGCAGCAGTCTAAGCTTGAGGGATGTGGGTGGGATCAAGAGATACTGCAGTCAAAAAGGAATAAAAGTTTAAAAGTAGGAGTCATATGGAACCAGTGTGCTAGACAGGGAATATTAGTTGCGCTGTTTTGTTCCCATTTTACAGAAAAGTAAATTGAGATACAGGTTAACCTGCACAAGGTCACATATCCCATAAGACAGTATATATACATGTAATATATGAAGATATTTTGGCTCCTTAATTCACTCTCTTATCCACTGCACTATTTACCTGTAATTTATAAGGTAAATAACACGTAACGTGTGCCAAGCTAGATGTTTAACATACCATACCACAACCATGTGGAGTTTGAGTAGTATTATTATCCCTATTTTACAAATGAGAACCAAAACGAACAAAAATGGAAAGGAAGGAATGATATGATAGGTTTGAAGGTAAAAAAAAAAAAAAAAAAAGAAGTTTACTCGTTGACGGTAAAAATTTGTAGAAGAGGTAGCAAAACCAACTGAAAAGGCTTAAAATTGGGGTGACCAGGGAAATAAAGATAACAATTAATAAAACACTGAAAAGGGAGCTTAAGAAGCTGACTTCTTCAGAAGTAAGCAAATGGACAAGAGACACAAGAATAATACCTTCCCCCAAATTAATATATGTATTTTTAATTAACTGTTTGTTGTCTATTTCATTTAGTTAAAAAAATGAAACTGATGCCACAAAAAAATTCAACTAATGATTGAAACTTTAAAAATGCGGAGTATTGGGGTGCCTGGGTGGCTCAGTCAGTTAAGCTTCTGACTTCAGCTCGGGTCATAATCTCATGGCTCGTGGGTTTGAGCCCTGCATCAGGCTCTGTGCTGACAGCTCAGAGCCTGGAGCCTGCTTCAGATTCTGTCTCTCTCTCCACCCCTCTCCCCCACCCCCTCAAAACTAAACACTTTTTTTTTAATGCAGAGTATTACTATTACTATGTTACATTCTAAGCCATAAAAATAATGCCTAGGAAAAATTTTATTATATAAGGCTCATTAAGCTGAAATGTAAATTGTTTATAATTAAATGTGTTTGCTATTTTCATCAACTTTATTCCAAATGTCTTTTTAGCTCAATCAGTAAAACCAAATACGAGAAGAAAGAAAGGGATAGAACTGGGAGACATTCAAAATTCCATCGAATCTATAAAACAAACGCAGGAAGAAATTAAAAGGTAATATATATGGACAGTGGCTATTTAAGTCTAGAGAGATAGTTAAGAATCTGTTATGTAGGAAATCATATGCAAACTTTACATTTTTATAACATTGTTGAGCTATTAAGATAGATTGGCCTCTGTCGCCTGACGACTGCAACTTGTGAAATTCCATCACCATTCAAATATTGGGGGAGAGTGGTGATTTCTCCTCTGTGATTATACAAGTGGAATCTCTTTATCTTATTGCTGTAGCATACCTAGAAATGTAGGTGTGTTGGATGTGGTAGAGGGGTGGTTTCTGAGAAAGTTGGCTAGCAAAGGTTTCTGCAGTCCCTTTGTACCTGGCTAATATTTAATAGGAGTGCATCATGTGTTGACATATTGAAATGCTTCCATAGCAAGGGGTAAATAGCCACCACCCTGAGACCTTTGAGGGCTCTTTTTGTAGTCCCAGACCCTTCCTCACACATTCCTCCCCAGATCCAGCAACAAAAAATCATTAACACTTAGGAAGGTTCCTTGAAGGGGGCACCTGAGTGGCTCAGTCAGTTAAGTGGGCTCAGGTCATGATCTCACAATTCATGAGATGGAGCCCTACATTGGGCTCGGTACTGACATCCCAGAGCCTGCTTGGGACTCCCTGTCTCCCTCTCTCTCTGCCCCTCCCAGCTCATTCATATTCTCTCTCTCTTTCTCTCTCTCTCAAAAATAAATACATAAACATTAAAAAAAAAAAAAAAAAAAAAAAAAGAAAATTCCTTGGAGGAGAACTCCTGATTCTTTCTGCCCCATTGCTAAGGCTAGTAGGAGTGTAGATTGGTTTCCTCCCATTACTATATTAGAGGATTAAAAAAAAAAAAAGATTTCTCAGTTCTTAGTGATCTTACAGCTTACATTTAGTTGTTTTTTTCATTTATAGCCTTTCATTTATAGCCTTATCTCCTGCCATTCCCCTGTGCCTGTCCCATGCTCCAGTTCTGTGAAACTCCTTACAGCTCCAGAATATACTGTACTGTCTCATCTTTGGAGCTTTGCCCACACTGAATCCACTTTTTAGATTGTTCTTCCTCCCACCCTGCCCATCAAGAAAATCCCTGTTTATCCTTCAGAATATAATTCAAATGCCACCCTTTTTGTAACATTTCTAATTACCCACATTGCCCTGTAGAGTTATTAATCCCTGCACTGTCCTTGTACAGTTCCCTCTGCATGCTACTTTTGAGCGTTTATTGGATTACAGAGTTGTTATTATGTGTGTCTGTTTACCACACGACCACCACCCCCTCCCGCAACTGGACAATGAGCTCCTTTAGAGGAGGGAACATGTCTTCTGCATCTTGATATCATCAGCCCTTATATAAAATGCTCATTTCCTAGTTTAATTTCTTTATAAATTAATGAGCCTACTTGTTCATTTGCCTCCTTTCTTTCTCTATACTGGTATACCAGTGTAGAAGTCAGGGGGGGCGGAATGAAATCAGCTTTTTTTTTTTTTTTAGCCAAAAGCATTTAGGATGGCATGAGGATAATGTAAGCTCATTTAATGACTAAATTAACATTTTATTTTCGTTAGTATATGAAATGCCTATATAGCATTTTTCAAATTAGGAATGTCATGAAATCTGTTGTATTACGTTTTCTTAGAGAATTTGGAATTTTTCTCCAAATCTACTTCTATCTTCCCCAAAGTAAAGATAAAAGAACTTTACTAGACCAACTAAGAAGCACAATTTTTGTTTTAAAACCACTGTGATAACAGAGAAAAGTGGTATATTTTTATATCCTCTAACTTTAATAATTCTGTTTGATGCACATCATCGAGTAATATATTTGGTACAATGTGGAATGTAGATTTAGACAAGACCTAATAACGGCTTCACATAACATAATCAGCTTCCTGTTGATGTTGTAGTAGTAATTGATTAAACAAGTTACCTTAGATAATGTAATTAAGTGTTCTCTTAACTAAGACTTTACTAATTAAGTCTCACGTATCAAATTGTGAGTTATATGCTAACATTTTGACAAATAATTTTAAAATTTGTTTCTTATTTTTGTAGAAATATTATGGCTCTTCGAAATCATTTAGTTTCAAGCACACCTGCCACAGATTATTTTCTGCAACAAAAAGACTACTTCATCATTTTCCTCCTGATTTTGCTTCAAGTCATAATAAACTTCATGTTTAAGTAGAAGTTCCTTACAGTTGAATCAATGAACTGGAATGATCAAATTTGGCCTGGGACCAATGTTCAAGTTGGTTTGGTCTTTGTTAAAATGTCACAATATTTCTAAAACAAAAATCTTAGAGATAAATGTAGAGGTGTTGACCTTTCATACCTTTTTTCCTTAACCTGAAATAAGAACTCTTGGTCATTAAAGTGAGCTATGTGTTAAGTGCCAGAACATTTCTAGCTTTTGTGACAGTGTGTTTACATGTGAGTATAATAAGTCCACATGTATACACAATTGTGTCTTATGTATACCTGACAGTAGTCTTTGTATTCTATAGTGTGTTCTGAGATATAACATTAACATTCATAACAAAAATGCTGTCAATCTTATAAAATATATACATAGCAATCTATTTTCTTCATACAACAGGCACAAGACTTTTATCAATAAGGAATTACAGAATGGGAAATGATGGCATAATAGACATATTATAAATAGTTCAAAACACTGTCTTGTTAGAAATATCATTTCCAAAGCACCCAGCTCAATTGTGTTCCTAGAAACAGCAAGAAAAAAGTGTAGTCGAAATTGGTGTACTGAGAGAGACAAGGTGGCAGATTGCTTTTTTAAAGGTTTACACACAGTTTTTTTAACCCCTAGAATTTTAATATTTATAGAGACAGGTATAAATCTGTGTGTGTGTTTATCGACATAAAAAACCGATATGCAGCTCTTTGGATCTATTGATTATATCTTTCTTATACCTATATAATACCACCTTAAGCACTTGCTTAAAAAATTGTGGTCAAAATTGCTGTCCTTTTTTCTTATTTTTGTTTCTTGTAACCCCGTTGGTCCAGTAGCATAGGCCAAATTCTAGAGTTGTTTATAGGGCATATGATAATTTATGTTTTTCATTATGAAAAACTTATTTTAGCTTTCGTTCAGAACGTAGTGTATTCAGTGAGTAAATAGAATAGAAAAAATTATAACCAATATTTTACTTCAAAAGCCAAATAAGAGAAAGGCAGTAAGAAAAACTTTGTGTCGTAGCATTTATGTGTGCATTAAAATTTATTTCTTTAAAATGTGCAATAAGTTGAGCATCTAAGAAGAGCATCAAGTTCTGAGGTCTAATTATTCCTCTGTTCTCAGTAACTTCATTCTGTGACAAACCACACTTCAAGATTTTTTTTTGTTCAGACTCAGGCACACTTTTTCCTAATTTTTTTTCAGGTTAATATTTTAATGTTTGTCATAAATATTTATAGCCCTCAGAAGCAATTTTTGCAAATGTAGCTAAGTTTAGGAACATGTTGTCCTAAGATATGTCTTAGAATCCTGAAAGTATACCTTTCGGAATGGTTATTAATGAAAAGTCAGAATAATTATTCTGGCTACATTTGCCTTTGACTAAGAAGAGACTGTGAGACACTAGCAAAATTACAATCAACTGTTTATGCCAAAATATATACAGTCAAGGAATGATTGCTAAATTACAAAAATTGAAAGTGATAAAGAGCCTGCTTTTTTTCTCCCTTACCAATTTAGCTATCTTAATAGTCTTCGGTTTTAAGAAGAGCCATATAGTTTGGGCAAAATAATGCTGTATTCCATATGTACATGTGAAAGCACTTTTTTTAATTGACTGAATTATAAATAAGATGTACCTATACCTGGTATAAGTATAGATATGTCTACACTAGAACAGGTGAGATTTGTTTGTATTTCATACTTGTGTCGTTTTTGTCCTCACTCTCTGTTACCAATGTCATGCTCAACTGCCTATTGATTGATATATGATATTTTGTAAATATTGTACAATTTGATCCTTTTTATGGTTTCAATTAGTATTTATATATAAGTTGATTGGCTGATCACAAAAATAATTTCATCATTAAACCCTGAAAACTTAAAATTTTTTGCTGATAACCCCCTTTTGGGGTTTTAGTCCTACCCACTTGTGTGTTCTTTTCATTTGGTCGAAATAGTGTTTTATTTGTACAGGTATCTTCTAAGACTGGGAAGGTAGTTATGTTCTTTATGTTTTTCTTTTTAGAGCAGATGTTTTGGGTTCTTCTTACTCAAGGAGTCAAAAACTTTCATGAAAAAGAGCAGGGTTACTCATGACTGTTTCTTATACACTGAAAGCATACATCTAATCTAATAGTCTTCTTATGCTTTTAGTTGTATGAGTTCCTTTCTGTGAACTGAACACAAAACTCAGGAATTGGTGGCTTAGTTTTTAGATCAGTGGTTATACTAGGCTTAGTATGTGAATCCTTTAAGACACGTAATTAACTTTGTATGTAGCCATATATGTAATTGACTTTGAATGTTCCCTACCTGAGATTAATACTCCTTCAAACATGGATTCATAAAAATTGTGATTTACAGTTCCCAGTTGTTTGAGAGCCTCATGATGGTTTCTAGGATTTAAGATCTTATGACCACTTTTTTTTTCATTTGATCAAAAATTTTATTTTTTCACATGAAAATTTACATGAGTAATAATTATCGACATGTGCATTTGTTTTAGTTATGAAATGTACTATGCCTTCAATTATCCACCATTTAGTGAGGTGTAGCTGGCCCAGGAACAGATAATAAATAGGGCATGTGAAATAAGTAAGTTTCAGCAATAGCTATTTCACTTGTATTTCATGTCAGTACTTTTTTGCATCACTTATAAAGGTACAGTGTAATCTTTGTCACCATTCCATTGAAAAAGTTGGCCTTGTAAAATACAACACTCATTTAGTATTCACGCTTTTGTGCCTTTAAGAAACTACTTTTTGTTATTTTTGTGTTACAGAACTACAATATGATTCTAAGTGTTTATAGGCTTAACTGCCATAAAGGGTCATTTCTCTGTGTCATTTTATTTCCTTTTATATAGCTATAGTATATTTAAACAGTAATGCTGTACTTTTATAAGGGTTTGTCTATTTAACTATTTCAAGTATATTCTTCACTCTCAGACATCATTGAAGTAGATTTGTCAGATTATTCTGAGTATTGTAAACAGTGCCTTTTTGATGGAATTCACACTGTTTTGGGTGTCAACTTGTGCCATACTACACATAAAATTCTGTGGAAGGCAGTTTTAACTTTTTGAAGAATATCTTAGTCAACTATTTAAGAAAACAAAATTCCATTTTTTCCGGTGTTTAGCATTTCTAATGAGCAATGAATATATATTTTTGAGTTTTTTTTTTTTTGGTTGATATACGGTGATGATGGCAAAATTGATGAGCCATACCTGATGCTGTAGATGATTTTGAATTATGTTAAATGTACAGAAATAAAATACTAATATTAGCATTTATACCAAATTTTCCAATTTGAACCAGTAAGGGGTAACACCACACAAATCACTGAGTTTACATTTCAGCTTCTATTTCATGTGACTACATGGATAAAGAAATTCTTTAAAATGTGTAACCTGCCACTATTGTGTCATTTGACTTTATGTAATTTGACTTGATTTTGTTTACGTATAGTGTGTGAATTTAGTATATTTAAGTTACTTTTTGTTACTCTTTAATATACTGTTTGTTTGGTTACAGTTTTTAATTGAAGATGGACTGTTAAAATCGTATAGGACCAGTGTCTCCTTAATATGATTAACATATTTAGAAGAGCCACAAGAAACCCATGACAAAATGAATGTGAACATACTTTCTAAAATGTTTAGAAAATTTTATCTTTTTGCATTTATCATGTAAAATTATTTAGTATTACAATATTGATGTTTATTTAAAGAAAAATGCCATGAAACATTTGAATTGATGAGCCACAGAATTACTTCAGTTGAAAATTTTTTCACTTTTTAGCATGCTAAATATACATTTAAGTTAAATATCCTGTTTAATAGCCATTTATAAATTCAGACACTACCACTGGTCAGTTTTGTATAATAGAATAAAAAGTGTGTTATCTGCAGTGTAAGTACAGCACACTGTCACATCCTTTCCCTAAGGTGCATAGTAGATGTACAGACAGTCATAGGCAACTGTTTTGTAATGTATTACGTTTCTAATCTATTATTCCTAACCTATTATAAATGTTTGCAGAGACAAAACAATTGAATTTTTCTAATCTGTAAAATTATGCTAACTTCTACAGGTAGGCATTCTGAATAAAATTCTTAAAAAGAGTAAACTGTGATCAAATGACTTTGAATATAACATAATGACTTTGAAGTGACTGAATTACTTCATCCTAATTTTTAAATTGAAAAAAAAAAATCTTTTTTTGTAGGGGTAGTTGTGAAGGAGGGTGAAGGGCTGGGAAGGGATTTAATAGAATCCCTACTGTATGCTTTCCTTGGTGCTTTATATTCATTCTTCTTAACTACTCATAATAACCTTAAGCTAAGTGGAAGTTAGCCCGACCTTATAGATGAAGAGTCTGAGACTCAGAGAAGTTAAATGACTCCAAAAGCTATACAGTAAAAGTGATAGCAAGCATAAGTTTGAATTCATGTCTGACTTCAATATCCACTCTCCTTCCACTGTACGCTTAAGTAGAACTCTGATGGTAGCACTTTTAAATGTTTAGATTAATCCACTGCTTCAATCAGTATACTATAGCTATATCCACTGCTGCTTTGTGATGGGTAGAACCAGAAAAAATGTTACCATTAAACAAGTATATATACAAAACCTATATAGAAGTTTTTTCTCCCCCCCCCCCCCCCCAAATCACTTACTAGTCCATACTGAGTCAACATCAGGTGAGTTCCAAATCATTCCTGCCTGGTTTTCCTCTCTTTTCCTCTGTCCTTTTCCCCTTCCATTTTTGCTCTCTCCTCAGAATCCACTTGCTTCTGGCTAATAGTTGGTTCTGTCTTACTAATTGGGGGGAATAGAAAGGAGGGCATTACAGATTTTCCCTAGCCTATGTATAGGAATGAGAGGAAAGGAGAACAGCCCCTCATTCTTCAACCTCAATGAAAAAGCTGCAAGATAAGTAATTTTGTTACTAATATTGACTGCACTGTAATAGGCGTCCTGTGTTGTGCTATCATCCTAATTGGCTCTTCTGCAATTTACAAAATATCATTTTCTTGTAGAGAGAGTGGGTCAATACGCGACTGAATATCACAGTTTGGGGGGGGTGCTGTAAATAATCGTTGAGTGCTTAATATATGCCAGGCACCATGCCAAAAAAAAAAAAAAAAACTCTTTGCAAACATTCTCACTCTCTTGTGAGGTTTTCTTTTATATACTACTATTTTTTTTTTTTAACTGGAGATGGAAGAGGTTACTTAATGTCGCAGATAAGTGTCATCGCAAACCCAGGTGTATGTTCTTTCTGCCTGTTTTCTTCTGCAGTTGTACCCAACAATCTTAGGCCACTGTGCTTTATTTTCTTTTTTTTTAAGCATTTACTTATTTTTGAGACAGAGCATGAACAGGGGAGGGTCAGAGAAAGAGGGAGACACAGAATCTGAAACAGGATCCAGGCTGTCAGCACAGAGCCCTATGCGGGGCTTGAACCCACGGACATGAGATCATGACCTGAGCCAAAGTCAGACGCTTAACCGACTGAGCCACTCAGGTACCCCTGTGCTTTGTGTGCTTTAAAGGCATACTAGTGATCACTAGTGTAGCTAAGTCTTCCCATGTCTATACCTTCTGCTAAAGAAAAAGTAAGTTGTGGTGGCTGGGGTACTTAAAGTGATATCCACGTCAAGGAAATCTGGCAAAGCCCCCTGCGGAAAGCATGAAGCCTGCAGCTCGTGACCGTGAAGGCCAGGCCTTTGCCCATCCGTCCGGCATCCCGAGCCGGCCTCTGTGATGGGAAGAAGAGCAACTGATGATACTGTGGACAGAATATTCATGAGTCCAACGCGGAGGTTTTGTCAGGGGTGGGGCACGAGCCCAGGTCCACCCGCGGTGCCCATTCCCTCCTTCACATACGCTCCCCAGGCGTGCCGACTTCCAGAGAGGAAGGACGTTTCCTGGGAGACGGAGAGATTTGGTGGCAGCTGAAGCCGCTGCAGGGAATGAATTTACCCAGGGAACTGGGAAAGGGCCAGCAGTTTCCGCTCCAGGAACAGCTAGCTCCCGGGAAGCCTTGCCCTCTTTCCTAGCTTCGCGAGCTATTGGAACGCTAGTCCCAGGTGGCCGAACAGCAGGCTACTCCGCTAGTGGGTTATAGGGGGGAGTGAGCCGAGCTGTGTCAGCTGACAGCCCCCTCCCCGCCCCTTCCGCTTCCGTCGGGCTCCTCCCTCCTTCTGGTGGTGCTAGGGCTTCGCCGCCGGCTGCCGGAAGCCACGCGGGTGTTACGCCCTATGGCCGCCGCGGGGTCCGCGAAGGTGGCGTTGCGGGTGGCGGAAGTGCTGGAGACCATCGTGAGCTGCTGCGTGGGCCCCGAGGGGCGGCAAGTTCTGTGTACGAAGCCCACCGGCGAGGTGCTGATCAGTCGGGATGGAGGCTGCCTTTTGGAGGCGCTACACTTAGAACATCCCATAGCCAGGTACCCGTGTCCCGCGTTCCAGCTCGTTATCGTGTCCCTTAGCCAGGTACTATTGTCCCATTCTCCTGCCCAGAGCCGGGCACCGCAGGCTATCTCCTGACCCTTCCTTAGAATGTACTATTGGGAAGACTGACCTCGGGTGAGACTATTGTATGCTCAAGGTTCGAGCGGTGTGCAATGGAATGTTCTTGGGGACGTCAAATCTTACCAAACTTCCAAGAACATTGATTCCCCCTCCTCCCTGCTCCACCTAACCCCAGAATCTTGAAATAGAACAAAGTAACTTGAAAAAAAGGAAAAAGTAATACTAAAGATATCAAAAGGACAGTATTATTTTATGCCTTTACCTGTGAAGCCATGGTTTCGACTTGATTTATTTGTAAGAAGGCAGCCCGCTGAAATTCTGAGTTGCTTTATTTCTTTTTTTGTACAGGATGGTGGTAGCCTGTGTTTCCAGTCATCTAAGAAAAACAGGAGATGGTGCTAAAACATTTATTATCTTTCTTTGTCACTTACTCAGAGGACTTCATGCAGTCACAGACAAAGAACAGGATTCTTTGATTTCCAAAAATATTCAAACCCCTAGAAGGCATTGGAAAAATTGTTGTCAGTGGAAATTTATTTCTCAGGCTCTTCTGAAGTTTCAGACACAAGTATTAGATCATATTATGGGCCACTACTTAAGCAAACACTTTTTGTCCATCTTTTCTTCATCCACTAAAGAGAGAACATTGTGTAGAAGCTCTTTAGAGTTGCTCTTAGAAGCATACTTTTGTGGAAGAGTGGGAAGAAATAATCAAAACTTTATTTCACAATTGATGTGTGACTACTTTTTCAAGTGTATGGCTTGTGAAAGTGGATGTGAAGAAATATTTGAGTTAGTGGATGACTATTTTATAGAGTTGAACGTTGGTGTCACTGGCCTTCCTGTCTCAGATTCCAGGATCATAGCTGGGCTTGTGCTTCATAGAGACTTTTCTGTATACTGTCCAGCAGATGGTGACATAAGAATAGTGATAGTAACAGAGACTATTCAGCCCCCTTTTTCAACTTCTGGATCAGAGTTTGTTTTAAATTCAGAAGCGCAGTTTCGGACATCTCAGTTTTGGATTATGGAAAGGACGAAAGCAATCATGAAACATTTACAGAGTCAGAATGTAAAATTGCTGCTGTCTAGTGTGAAACAACCAGATTTAGTTATTTATTATGCAGGACTGAATGGCATATCTGTCGTGGAGTGTTTATCCTCTGAAGAAGTATCTCTTATCCAGAGGGTTGTTGGTCTTTCTCCCTTTGTATTGCCGCATACCTCTTCGCGGTATGAAATCTGTAACTCTGCTTTGATGAATTTTTGTAAGCCCCTTATCCTTAGATCCAAAAGGTATGTTCATCTTGGCTTGATTGGCACATGTTCGTTTATACCACACTGTATAGTACTTTGTGCACCAGTGCAGGGTCTTGTGGAACAGCATAAAAGTGCTTTACATGGAGCATTTAAAATGCTTCGGCAGTTATTTAAAGACCTTGATCTAAATTACATGATACAAGCCAGTGATCAAAATTATGCATCAAGTCCTCTTACCTACAAGAATAGCAGAGAAAGTACGCCATTGCCAGAAATTGTTAATGGCTCAATGCAAAGCCCATATCAGGGCACAGTTGTAGAGAACAAAGGTAAGCTGGCAACAACTCAAACATATTTAAAAGTATATTCAAATTTTGTAGTTCCAAGTATAGAATTAGAAACACATATTCCACGTTCAATACCAAAAGTGACACCAACAGATACATACCAGACAGATGAAACATTGAGATATTTGTCTCTAGCCAAAACCAGGATAGTTGATGACAGTGAACCATTTATGGAGAGTAATTCTGCTAATTCAACAACAGAAAACACTAGAATAGAAATTTCTTATGAAAATTTACAAGTCACAGAAATTGCTGGAAGGGGAAGCATGTTAGCAGTGAGAGAGAAGTCACTGGAGATGTGTACATCCCACGGTTACTGCTTCTCATCAATACCAGCAGGTTGTGTTTTGCCAGTGGGTGGTAATTTTGAGTTTTTGTTACATTACTATCTTCTTAACTACGCCAAAAAATGTCACCAATCAGAAGAAACTATGGTTAGCGTGATAATAGCTAATGCTCTTTTAGGCATTCCCAAAATCCTGTATAAGTCTAAGAAGGGAAACTATAGCTTTCCACAAATATATGTAAGAACTCTCCATGCGATACAAACCCATCAACCCATGGTAAGCAGTCAGACAGGTTTGGAATCGGTAGCTAGTAAATACCAATTACTAACTTCCGTTCTTCAATGTTTAACAAAAATTTTAACCATTGATTTGGTAATCAATATTAAGAGACAACCTCAGGAAGTTTATGATCAAGATTCAGAAGAGGAAGTATAAAATTGGAAGTTTTTTTATTAACCAAAATTTTAACCCAACTCAAGCCATAAAGTAAAAAATGTGACCACTGATTCTCAAATCAATTTGGTCTAGTTAGGAAAACATCAAAACTTAAAAAAAATCTTTAGAAGAACTACAGTAAGAGGCTAGCAGACATTCAGACACAAATATTAGACAACATTCTGGAACTGTTCTGAGGAGGAAGCCTTCCACATGAGGGAAGCCAAGATATGACTGTGTGTCTTTCTTCCCCTTAAGTTTCCCTGTGTCTCAGCTCTGTGTTAGTCCGTGTATATGCGAGAGGGTGTTCCTTTATAGTCCTTCTTACTTTTCTGTACATTTTTTCACTTTCTTCATCTGTCCTCCTTGCCTTTCTGTATTTATTTAGTTCATAGGATTATTTAATCTGAGATTTGGATAAGGTCTTCACATGTCATCCTATTCTAATTGTTTATAATATTAAACATTATTTGCTTCATTTAAAATAATGTATTTTCTCTATTCCTAATTTCTAAAAAGCAATGAATAAAAAGTCTTGATTTCTTTTCTCAAGAAGCATATAAACTAAATTAGTTTTTACTTTTATATATCCCCTTATTTATTTCTGTTTTATGTGGAAAAGCCTGTATATATTTTTTCACTGTCCATACATCACTGAATATGTAACTAGAAATATGACTTTGTGCATTGCAAACTTACTTTCATTTCTGTAGTTAAAAGTTAATTTCAGAAAGCTTATGAAATTCATACTGTATTTTCTCCTGTTCTCTAAGAGCTTGTAAAAATAATTCACGTATTTGCTAGTTTTTCTTATATTTGGTGCATAGCCAGAGTTAATTTGTAATAAAGAATTTGAAAATTATTTATTTCTAATGTGAATTTCATATATTTATATTTTATTATAAAGGTTTATAAGTGCAAATGATGTGCATCTAGCCGTAGATAAGGACAGTGTCCTCTACTTTTAATAGTTCTCTGTAACACCCAAAACACCAAGTTTATACCAAGTTTATACCAAGTATTCAGAAGTGCCTGTTGAATAAAACTATTACCTTTAATCCATTCTCCTAAGTACATGTTTCCAACTTATGAAGTCAACAAATTCTTTTTTTTTTTTTTTAAGTTTTTATTTATTTTCAAGAGACAGAAACAGAGCACAAGTGGGGAAGGGGTAGAGAGAGAGGGAGACAGAATCTGAAGCAGGCTCCAGGCTCCGAGCTGTCAGCACAGAGCCAGATATGAGGCTTGAACTCAGGAACCACGAGATCATGACCTGAGCTGAAGTTGGTCACTTAGCCCACTGAGCCACGCAGGCACCTCACAAAGTCAACAAATTCTTAATGAGTGCTTTTCATGTGCCAAATGCTGACTCCACTGTGGTAAACTGTAGTTCCTGCCTCCATACCCCTTTCCTGAAAAGGTAATGACACTGTCTTGGATTGGTATTGAATTTAGGAAACCTGATTTAAAAATTTTAATTACAGTAAAACTTGAAAAAGTGATGACTAAGAACATATTAAACTAACATCTTGCAGTATCTCATGATCTTTTAAATTAACTGTAATTTCATTTTTTTAAGGTTTATGCCATATGATAGCATTGTTTCACTTCTGAGATGGAGAGAGTAAATTAATTCTGTTTCTTGTACTGAATTCATAGATGTATGAACCTACTGTAATATTGCTGTACAATTTTTTCCATTCACTTTTTAAATTGTCTGTTAGATCATTAGATAGTTTTACTTTATTTTATTGTTGCTATTTTAAATACACCGTCATTAAAGGCATTCAAAGGCTTTTCTAGCCGTGCCCAGACATATGTCCTTGCCCAGACATATGTCCTTGCATATGGTAGGCATTTTATAGCTATAAATAATCAGGAGTCCAGAAGCCCCTTTGTAAGCTGGGCCTGGGTCTTTGTATGTTTGGCACCTGGTCTAATATCTGGCACACAATAGTAGCCAATAAATGTCTGTTGAAGAACTGTTTGTTGACTGAATCAGTCATTTGATCGTCATAGAGGAGGTCATAATTATTTCTGTCAAAGTTGCATGGGAAAGAATCTGTTTTGGGGGAGAAAGAGCAGAAAATGTAGAACAGGTCTACACGAAGCAATCTTTTTTCTTTTAAATCTCTTCTAATCTCTTTAAAAAAATATCCCTCAAAAATGGTGATAGAGCTTTCATGGGTTATCTTTATCGTTTACAGAATAACACCAGGGAGTTTACATCACTGGGTTAGACAGGAGAGCACTTTTACAAATGTAATTACATTGTATTTAAACCCTCTTCCACAAAGAATTTGAGATGGCCTGCCTGCAACAAGAGCAGACAAAATTACTGTAAAATCTGAATATAAATTAAAGAATCAAGACCAAAGAAAATATAAAAGATGAAGTCAAGCCCATGTTCCTGTTTTCTGTTGCTGCATAATGAATAACTTCAAAACTAACTTACTAGATTTGAACTACTATATTATTACCTCCCATGGTTGTGGGGGTTACCCAACCTTAGCTGGACAGCTTCCACTGTATTCTGTTGGTTCAGGCAATCACCAAGTTCAGCTGAAGTTCAAGGAGAGGGAACACAGGCCTCACCACTCAATGGCAAGAGTGTCAATGTCACATTATTAGAAGATCATGTGGGATGAGATATGTTGAGGCAGCTATCTTTGGAAAATACAATCTGCCACACCATGGAAGGGAGAAAAGGACAAATACGTGCTAACTTCTCAACTGGGATTTTTATTATTGTGTCCTGAAGTTACATGACCACTTCCCACAAATGCATTTCCCTGATAACTTTCGTGAACCTCCTGATTTTTTTCCACTGGGCCAGCACAAGCTATTTTTATCCCCTAAACAATAGGCATTAGATTGTTGAATAGCCCTAACTCTTTGAAGCCAGGGGAGCTATTTAATCACTTTATACTGGAAGTGGAGTGGCATGGTGTCCATGTGTCACCCTAGGGGAGGGAAGAGGAATGCAATTGCAGCCTGAACTTTCATCAGATACTACTTACCCCCTCTCAAAAGGAATAGAATATGTCTTTCCCATCATCACAGCGCAGCAGAGAAAACAAAAACTACAGCTCAGGAGCCATCTATCTGTCTGTCTATCATGTTATAGTTATTCCTTGCAGCTTTGTAAGAAAGACATTGGTGACAATCTAAACTCTAAGTGGATACACAAACTAAAAGGGGTAGGGGCAGTAACTTGGGGGGGAACATGCATAGGGAAGAGGTAGAAAGGTAATTTCTCAGTATGCCACTATGCGCTGGTTATTACAAATTTTGTTTTCCCAGCCAGCCTCTTCTCTGAAGCCTCGGCTCACTCACTGAACTGCCAACCCAGTCTCTACTTGGAGACTCACCCTTAACGTGTCCAAAACGGGATTGCTATTTCCCATCCCCTAAACCTGGTTCTTTCCCTGCTGTCCTGTCTTAAGTTAATGGTATCCACCACCTGTCCACATGCTCAGAATAAAACCTGAAGAGACAACTTGACTCTAAACTTCACATCCCACAGCCAGTCTATCAGCAAATCCTCTGGTTCCACATATAAAATAGATTTCAGATCCTCACAATTGTTAGTGCGGCCCAAATCACCTCACCTCTGACCTGCAGCAGCCTCCTACAGCCTTTGTTTCTGTCTCATCTTGTACTTCTCTTCAGTTATTTCCCCCCAATTTTTTATTTAAAATTTATTTATTTTGAAAATTTTGTTTAATGTTTATTTATTTTTGAGAGACAGAGACAGAGCACAAGTAGGGAAGGAACAGAGAGAGAGGGAGACAGAATCCGAAGCAGGCTGCAGGACAGAGCCTGATGCAGGGCTCGAACTCACGAACCACGAGATCATGACCTGAGCCGAAGTTGGCGCTTAACCGATTGAGCCACCCAGGCGCCCTGATTTAAACATTTTTAAATCCACAAAAATGTTGAAAAAACCATACAATGAACACCTACATACCCTTCATCTAGATTTTCCAAATACCATTTTACCCCTTTGTCCATGTGCACATGCACATATATGCAAACACATGTTTTACTAAACCATACTGAACATACTGAAAGTAAGTTGAGGACATTATACTCTATCCCTAAATACCTCACTATGTATTTCCCATGAATAAGGACTTCCCCTACATGACTGCATGATTCTTTTTTTTTTTTTTTTAGGAAGGAAGGGGCAGATGGAGAGGGAGAAAATCCCAAGCAGGCTCCACCCTCAGCACACAGCCCAACGTGGGGCTTGATCCCATGACTGTGAGATCATGACCTGAGCTGAAATCAAGAGTCAGATGCTTAACTGACTGAGCCACCCAGACACTCCCAATGATTCTTTTAAAATGCAAGTCGTGGGGCGCCTGGGTGGCGCAGTCGGTTGAGCGTCCGACTTCAGCCAGGTCACGATCTCGCGGTCCGTGAGTTCGAGCCCCGCGTCGGGCTCTGGGCTGATGGCTCAGAGCCTGGAGCCTGTTTCCGATTCTGTGTCTCCCTCTCTCTCTGCCCCTCCCCCGTTCATGCTCTGTCTCTCTCTGTCCCAAAAATAAATAAAATAAACGTTGAAAAAAAAAATTAAAAAAAAAAAAAAAATGCAAGTCGTTATGTCATTCTCCAGCTTGAAGCTCTCCAAAGAGTTTTCTTTCATGCAGAATGAAATCCAAATGTATCATAATCTACAAGGCTCCACATGATCTGCCCACCGCTTATCCTTTAGATGACATCTCCTACCTCTCTCCCTCTAGCTTTCTTCCATCAGTTACGCTGACTGTATCAACTAGGACAGGTTATGCTATACTGAGGCAAAAACTCCAAATCTCAGAGGCTTGGCACAATACAATTTGTTTCTTGCTCACATTTATGTCTATTAGAAGTCAGCTGGGAACTTTGCCCTCATTGTTTTCTTCCTCATTCTTAGATTCTGGTTGATGGAGCAGTCACTGTCTGAAGTATTTCCAATCAACATGCCAGAAAGAGAAAAAAGAGTTGTAGACAGCCTTGCATTCATCCTGTCCATTAAATGGCACATGTCATTTCTGCTCATGATTTGCTGTCTAAAATAAGTCATATGGTCCTACCTATGCACAGAAGAACTAGCTAATGCAATCTTACCTTGTTCCTAGAAGGAGAGAGAACCAGCACATTTGGCAAATAGCACTAATGGGTACCCAAACTGGCCTTTCTGTTCTTTGAACATACAAATTCATTCCAACCTCTGAGCTTTCTACTTGCTGTTGTGTTTACTTAGAACTCTCTTCCCCACTAATCTTTATATGGCTCATTTTCTTATTTAATTCAAGAATCTCTGCCTTAAGGTCACCTGTTCAGATGCGCCTTTCTTGACCTTTTAATCTAAAATAATGCCATTTCCTTCCTCATCACTGCCCTCATTCACAGTCTTCCTACCTTCTTAAGCTTTTTTTCAGACCACAGACTTTATGTTATTGGTATGTGTGTTTATTTTTTTGTATTGACTGCCTTCCCCACTAGAATGTAGACTCCATAAGGACTTTGACTTCTTTACTTCCATATTTCCAGCATTTAGGATAATGCCTGACCGGGTAGGCTCTTGATAAAGTTCAGTTAATGAATGAATAAGAGTGGACCATTTAAAAGACTAAGGCTTCCTCCTCCTGAACAATGATCAAATAGACCCAACCAGCATTTGCCTCAGTGACCATTTTTGTTTGTGTTCAAAGCCGCCTAAATTCTGATGGACAACGGTGTTTTCGTAAAACACTAAATCACCGCAAAGCCCTGCTGGCCTGGAAGCCATTCTGTTCCCTCCAAGTGACTTAGCATGTCTCCGTTCCGAACAATCATTTATTCATTTTAAAGAGTAGACCACGGGGTGCCTAACGGTTCCATCGGTTAAGCGTCTGACTCTTGATTTCCACTCAAGTCATGATCTCACCGTGTGTGAGATTGAGCCCCACATCGAGCTCTGTGCTAATGGCACAGAACCTGCTTCGGATTCTCTCTTTCCCTCTCTCTTTGCCCCTCCCCCACTCTCTTTCTCTGTCTCAAAATAAATAAACATAAAAAAATAAATAAGTAAAATAAAGAGTAGGTTTCAGTAGGAAATTTTATTTCCAAGTCAGTGTCAAAAGCCTCTCAGCAGCATGGATTGATGACATACTGTGTTACGGTTGAATTGCATTCCTGCTTGGGTTAACAGTATGGTAAAGTATGTGTAATTCTTTCAGTCTCTGTCATTCACTACTCCTTTAGATTTGGATTTAGCACCACGTAAGAGAGGGGCATTCTTATCCCCTCCATCACCAGTGCCAGATCTTATAAATAGATATCTGAGTGAAAACCTCCCTGATCATTGCAACAGAGGTCCTTACACCCAGATTAAACACACCTAATTGATGATTGAGGAGTTCTAATTATGATGAACTCCATTATCTGTGCCCCACAATAGGGAAATCCCTTCTGCAACAACAGAAATGTCCATTTTCTCTACACAGGGAGTCCCATGGTATATTTAATATTAATATGTATTCCTAAAGTACATATGTACAAAACATGGAACTTGTATCTCAATTTACCCATCATTGTGTACTTAATTAACTCCCATACTGAATTCCTCTATATGTCGTAAAATTTACATTACCTTACAATATAATTAGCATAATAATTAGCATAGGTTTCTTTTTTTTTTATTTTTTAATGTTTATTTATTTTTGAGAGAGAGACAGAGTGAGAGTGGGGGAGGGGCAGAGAGAGAGGGAGACACAGACTCTGAAGCAGGTTCCAGGCTCTGAGCTGTCAACACAGAGCCCGACACAGGGCTTCAACACACTGACCATGAGATCATGACCTGAGCCAAAGTCGGACACTTAACCGGCTGAGCTACCCAGGTGCCCTTAATGTGGGTTTCTCATAGAATTCCCCCATGTAGTAATTTCTACATTGCTACATGGACAAATGATAACGTGGGCATTAATTGAGAAGGGAGTTATATTAAATGCTCCTTGAGAAGACTTTGTTGGTTATTTAGAAAAAAGAAGTCCATTCATACATTTATACTATTTGCCATATTTTATTCTAACCCTTTTGAGAAGAAAAGATCTTTTATGTATGCATAAGAAGAAACAAAATTAACTACATAGAAAAAACAAAATAGGGACATTTTACAGATTGTGTTTATAGTCTACACTCTGAGGCACAGCATGGCAGAAAGAACATAGTCTTTGAAGTTAAGCAGACCAGTATTGCCATCCTGATTCCATCAGTTACTGGTTGTATAGCTGGACAAGTTGCTAAATACCTCTTCTGTCTTAATTTCCTCATCTATGAAGTGGTAGTAATAGTACATATTATGTGGTGAAGATTAATAAGGATCTTGAAATCTTGAAATTAATAAAGATCCATGACAGGTGCCCAACACAAAGCCTGCCATGTTGTTAAATAGGAACTTAACAAATATTAACTTTATTTCTTCCTTTGGTTGACTATAAAATACTAACTTTTCCCTTTTTCCTCCAATTTTTCAATTATACAAGCTAATCGCTGCCCTTCATGTGGCAGCATGGAAAAAAGCAGAGACCTTTGGGACCCATGCCAGCATGGAATATGCATATCACAGACATAGCAGAAATTTGTTGTGGTGTATTGTATTTCCTCCCATATTTTCCTTGCCATATGCTCTTCTTTATTTTTTTTAATGTTTATTTATTTTTGAGAGATAAGAGTGTGTGGGGCAGGGAGGGAGAGGGACACAGAATCTGAAGCCATATGCTCTTCTTATGGTAAGACCTTGACACTCTTCCCATGGAGTGGTCCCCTCCCCTAAAAATTGGACGATTGCCCTGCCCAATAGACTATACTGAACTGACACTGTGTGACTTCTTAGATTATAAAAGGCCACCTCCTGGTTCTCTTGGAACCCAACCACCATGCTGTAAGGAAGCTCAAGCAGCTTGAGGAGGGGCCCAAATGGAGAAGAACTAAGGCCCTAATCCACAGCCCTGATGAAGTTTCCAGCCAACAGCCAAGCATCAACTTTCCAGTCATTTGAGTGAGGCTTTAAAGTGATCCTCCAGCACCCAGAATTCAGAGGTTTTCTTCATACAAGCTATGCCTATTCCCAGTTGAATTAGATAACATAGTATAGGAAGAAAACTTTCCAGTTATATTTTAAGGATTTGCTGTTAATTTATGAGTAAGTCAACAAGTATGTTATTTAAGTGGAATGCCTTGATAGAGCTGTACACGTTGTCAAAACATTGACGTGCTTCTGAAGTGGTTTAGTAAATAGCTATGGTCTTGAGCCTTTCAAGTGCTGCCACACTCCCTCAATCCTCAAAATTACATCCTACCACCCTGGTCTCCCGGTCTCCTCCCAGGACCCCTTGGAGCACCCTACAATTCAGATTAACGCCTGGTTCAGTGAGGGAATTTTCAGGGATCCTGCCCCAGTTTTTTGGTATCTACTTTATTTTTTTAAACATCATTTTATTTATTCTTTTAATGTTTATTTTTTGAGGGAGAAAGAGAAAGCACCGTGTGCATGGTCATGGGAGGGGCAGAGAGAGAGGGAGACAGAGGATCTGAAGTAGGCTCTGCGCTGACAGCAGAGAGCCCAACGTGAGGCCCAAACTCATGTACCATGAGATCATGACCTGAGCCAAAGTTGGATGCTTAACTGACTGAGCCACCCAGGCGCCCCTGGTATCTACTTTAATTGGTAGAGTATTAACCATGCCATACAGGTTGAAATATTGTGAATATCACTTCTTTTTTTGTTTTTTGTTTTTTTTTAAGATTTTTAAAAATTTATTTAAGCTCTACACCCAACACAGGGCTTGAACTCATGATCTTGAGATCAAGAGTCGCATGCTCTTCTGACTGAGCTAACCAGGTGCCCTGAATATCACTTCTTACTACAATAATATATATATATATATATATATATATTGTGGTGACACCGTAATACTGGGTTTTGGTGATTTTCCCCGTTTTGCTTATCTCTCTATACTCTGTTCCTCTTCTCCTTTCACATTGTATCCCAGCCACCACCCGCCAAACTGGGCAATCCTATGAACTACTTACCAGGTATACTTCCATATCTCTCACTCTGCTGCTTACAAAATCAGATAAAAATGTGCATACATATTCCTACATGTGCATTCGGATTGTTTTTTACTTTCTTGGTTGAGACTTCCCTCAGCTCTTGTCTCACTCACTGCCCATCCCAGGAGGCAGAGGGACTTGCCTGACTGGTGAGTGTGGGTAGAAGAATTTTATGTGTTTACTCAGCACTCCCTTTCTTTCTCTTGGTTATGAGAAAGGAAGCATGGTCAGCCTCACCCCTGCAGGCCTGCAACAGGAATCAGCAAGGCTGGGGATCATGACTGGGTCCATGTGTCTGAGGCAGAGATGTATAAGCATTATCAGGAGTTACTGTGGTGTTCCTGTCTCCCTCAGCCTGAGTCCCAGGTCTGCCTCCCAGTGAGAGGGGAGTTGTTTACTGAGTCCCCAAAAGTCCCATCCCTGCCAGAGACATCACCAGCTTTTTATTGCCAAGAGTCAGTAAAGAAGCAGTGAGGACCAATTGGAACTGATACTCATGTCCCCACCATCACCTCCAATGTGCCAGCACTCACATCTACACTTGCCTGAACCCTCTCCCACCTCTCCTCACCCCACCAGCTGGGAAGCAGGCCCCAGGAGAGGAGTGGAAAAGAGAGGCCAAACTCCACGTCACAGACAACTGAGCTCCCGTTGGGGGATGGGCTGTGAAGAGGACAGGATTCTGAGATTTTAGTTATGGGCTCCAAAAGTAACCACTGGAGGGCGCCTGGGTGGCTTAGTCGGGTGAGCGCCTGACTTCAGTTCAGGTCATGATCTCGCAGTTCACGAGTTCGAGCCCCGCGGTGTGCAGTGTGCTGACAGCTCAGAGCCTGGAGCTTGCTTCAGATTCTGTGTCTCCCTCTCTGTACTCATACTCTGCCTCTGTCTCTCGCTCTCAAAAATAAGTAAAATATTTTTAAAAATTAAAAAAAATAAAAGCAACCACTGGAATGGGCTTTATTTAGCCAAGGAGACCTAGGTGCTG
Source organism: Leopardus geoffroyi (assembly GCF_018350155.1). Taxonomy (NCBI): domain Eukaryota; kingdom Metazoa; phylum Chordata; class Mammalia; order Carnivora; family Felidae; genus Leopardus; species Leopardus geoffroyi. The sequence continues at coordinate 100,552,445 of NC_059341.1, read as the reverse complement.
TTACTTGGCATTATTAATTTTTTTTCCAGCTCCAGGGTGATTTGAGATTCTTAAAAAGCAAAGTTATTGGGAGAACCAAAGTGTTCCATGTTCCTTGCCACCGAGGAGCAATTCTCAAGTTAAATCTCCTGCACAGACATGAAGATGCCATCACATTCAAGGGATGGAGAGACATCTCTCTGGTTCACAATTGCAGAACTTTCCATGGAGCAGCAACATTCCTGCTTCAGGTGCCAGAGGATCTCATCATAAATTAGCTTAAAGAGTCCAATACTCGTGAGGAGGAAACTAGTGACAATGCTTTAATAAAGAAAGACAGTAAAGATGAGTGGAGTGATTAGATGAAAAAAATGTTTTGTTAATTTGAGAAGAGGGAAGGAATAGAAGGAGGAAGGGAAATGAGTCGTTCCAGGGTGATGGAATGAAGATATTAGTTCTAATCAGCATAGACTGCAAAACCACTGGGCACCAGGCATGTAAATAGCTTGCAATGGCTACATAAGGTTGTATGTTGAGATCCCTGCTTTCGTGTCCTGTTGAAGAAATCTTTGCCTACTGCAAGGTATGGACCTTTGGAATAATAACTAGGAAATCTGAGTGAAATACCGAATTTTCAGTAATTCCCTCGTGTATACCATATATATATACATATATATATGCACATCATATATATATATATATATATATACACACACCATATATATACACCATATATATATCATATATATACCATATATATTTATAAATATTTATTAAAGATGTGTAATATATAAAATATTAAACACATCAATACGTAGAATATATAAAAAATTGAGCAATCTAGTATAATGCATTCACATTGTGAAAACTATTTTACTACACCACAATAGTGAGCTAAAGAAAAAAAAAAGTTACTTTCAGGTTTTTAAACTTTCTCTTTTTAAATTTATAACAAACTTGCTTCAATCCACTCATCCAACAGAACATCTTCACAGAAATTCTTTAAATAGTTCAGTACACTTAAACTTCTCCATTAGAATTGCCTTTTGACTTACTCTTCTCTGAGGAACTCCTCCAGTCAGCAGCTTCTTTGGAAATCCAGAAAGCAGCCTCCTGAAACTGTAACATGAACAAATCTGCAAAGATTTTGTAAAGCAGCCCAACGATTTTGCGTTTGTCATGCTAAGCACCTTTAGGAGGCAGCATGGTGTGACACAGAGAAGCACGCTCTGGAGCCACGTGACCTGTGTTTGGATCTCGCACCTGCCATTTACTGGTTGTGTGACCTTAAAACAAGTTACTTACGCTTGCTGTTCTTTTCTTCCCTCATCACCTCTTTCAGCTTCTCTTGTGTAACAAATCATCTTCAAACTTACTAGCGTGAAACAGCCAACATTTATCCTCTCACACAGTTTCCCTGGGTTAGGAATCTGGGAGGGGCCTTAGCTGGATTGTTCTGGCTCAGGGTCTTTCATGAGGTTACAGTGAGGTTACAGCCAGGGCTGCCTTCTGAAGGCTTGACGGGGGCCTGAAGGATCCAATTCCCTCCCTGACATGGCTGTTGGCAGACGGCCTCCGTTACTCACTGCGTGGGCTTCATAAGCCTGCTGAATTGTCTGCATGACATGGCAGCTGGCTTACCGCAAGCTGAGTGTCCCCAGAGGAAGCAAGGAGAAAGTGCCATACCCTTTATGATACTGTCGCTTCTGCTGTATTCTGTTTATTAGAAGTGAGTCACTGAGTCAGCTTACATTCAGTGGGAGAGGAATTAGAGTCCACCTTGTAAAAGGAGGAATGTCTAACAATGTATGGTTTAAGATCATCACATCAGAAAAAAAATCACTAAAGTGAAACAGCAATGATAATATTGATCTTAAAGAATCAAAAGTAAACATCTAGAACATCACTAGTTTCAAAGTATGGATTCATTTACTTAATATTTATTGAGTACTTACTACTGTATTTTTTTTTTAATTTTTTTAACGTTTATTTATTTTTGAGACAGAGACAGAGCATGAATGGGGGAGGGGCAGAAAGAGAGGGAGACACAGAATCGGAAGCAGGCTCCAGGTTCTGAGCCATCAGCCCAGAGCCCGATGCGGGGCTCGAACTCACCGACCGCGAGATCGTGACCTGAGCTGAAGTCCGATGCTTAACCGACTGAGCCACCCAGGCGCCCCACTACTACTGTATTATATGCTAAGCATTAGATCATGAGCAAAACCCAGTCCCCACCCTCAGGAAGCTTACGGTTTAAAGGGAAGACTAACCAAAGAATACACAAACAAATGTGAAATCGCCTTTTGACATGTGTTCAGTGCAACAGAGAGGGATTGGAACTACTCAGGAAAGCCTTTTCTGAGGAAAGGTGTCAAAGCTGAGATCTCAAGGATGAGTAGGGGCTGCCTAGGTGCAAAAGAAAGAGAAGAGTATTCCAGCTGAAAGGGACAAGAGGGGTAAAACTTGAGGGTGGAGGCGTGGAGAGGACAAGGGACCCAATAAGGCTGGTGTGGCCATGGCCAAGGAAGCACTGTGCACGAAGGCAGGAGAGGTAACTCACCTGCTTATCTGTGTCTGTCATGAGACCCTGGTTGCTAGGAAGCAGAGCTACCGCAAAGGGGTGTGAAAGAACTTTTTGGGATGACAGACTGTTCTGTATCTTGATTGCAGTGGTGGTTATAAGACTATGCATTTGTTCAAACTCACAGAACTGTAGACTAAAGAGGGTAAGTTTTACTACATATAAATTACATTTCAATAAACCTGAGTTTAAAAAAAATATGCTTTTATGCAGGCACTTTAATGGAGGGGTACCATAACATTGAATTTTTCTATGATGTGGGTTTGGATTTCTCCCCAACAGGTTTAACGCCTGCAATATCAACAGAAGAGTGTCCTAAGGAAATTTAACCTATCTAGCGGTGCTGTAGCTAAACCCTGCACGCAGTCCGTAGGAGTGAGTTCAATGTGAGTGTGTGTGTTCTGCAGGGGGAATAAACACATATCAAAGTCAACTACATATAGTATCATTTTTGGCATTATAAGGAACATGTCCTCACAACGATGTAACGCCTGAAGGGAGGGAAAATTTCAAAGGTAATAAATCAAGTCGCTGTAATGTAAATGCTGACTTTTTGGTTGCTCTATCTTTATTCTGAAAAGACGTTGTTGTGTGAATGCCGTTCTAAGATCAACAAGAATACTTCACAGCGGAATTTAAGAGACCACTATTTTGTTTTAACACCACTAACAGGTACCAAGCAAAACGAGTTTCCCTGTTACCACTTCCCTCATCCCATTAGTCACCGTGTTAGTTTCCTGTGGCTGCCCTAACAAACTACCACGAATTGAATGGCATAAGACAACAGAAATGTATTGTCTTGCAGCTGTGGAGCTCAGAAGTCTGAAGTCAAGGGGGCAAGAGGGCTGTGCTCCCTCTGGAGACTCCAGGGATAATCTGTCCTTTACCCCTTCCAGCTTCTAGTGGCTCCAGGGCTTTCTTGGTTTGTGACCACAGTACTCCAATCCATGCTTCCATGGTCACATTGCCGCTTCCTCCTCTTCTGTCAAATCTTCCTCTGCCTCACTCTTATAAGGACACTTGCCACTGGATTATTTACAGCCCACGTGGATAATCCTGGGTAAACACCTCCTCAAAAAACCCTTAACATAATCACATCGTTTGCCATGATTGGGTAACCCATATATGTTTTTGCCGTATAAGATAATATTCACAGGTTCTGGGGATTCAGACGTGGACAGATCTTTTTGGCTCTGTCTACCACAGTCACCAAGTTCTCTAAAGATTCTAGCATAGTCATTTTTTTACAATAATATAAGTTGAACTGAGGCGTTATCTGCACAGAAGAAACGGTGGGAGGTGGGGAACAGTTATGCCAGATTCAAACCCAGCCTGTATGACTCCAAAGTTTATGTTTCAATCACTAACTAATAAGGTCACCTTCTTGCCTTTTGTGCGTGTTAGTTGTCAGTATGTTCAAAAGTGAGCAGTGATGGAAAGGAAGCACGGGCTACAATCATGCCAGTATCCCCTGGTGCTTGGTGTGGCAAGGGTTCCACGGACATAGGAAGCCATTTACACCAGCACCACCACTCCCAGAAAAGATCCCCCCTACTGAAAAATCAATATGGTGCACACACGACCAGCAATTGAGTAACCAGGAAGCCAAATTCTTTCTGGTTCCTTCCAATTTGCAGTTCAGTGCTCAGAGTTTCAGTCTGGCAAGTAAAAAATGACAATCATCTGCCTTCCCGATGAGTTCTTGAGTGGGGATTGGTGCAGTCTAGTGAGAAACAGCCCTGATCAGGGGCATTCATAATCAGCTTCTCATTTCGAAGCAGAGGATCTCTGCCCTGCCGGCCTAATAAGAACACTGGAGCATAAATCCTTAAGAGTTATGAAGCACTTTATATTTCATAAGCACTTGGTTAAAATTAATTACTCAATTAATCTCCAAGGATGATAACCAAATGAGTTCTCTTACAAATTATCATTATTTATTACCAGATCAGAAAGCTGATGAAGAGATTTTGCTTGAGTTTCCACAGGGAAAACTGGAGTCACTGAGAAACCAGTCTCTTCAAGGTCACTTAATGGAAAAGCAACAGGAGCCACACTCACTGCAGAAGTAGGACCTACGGAGGTGAGACACGGCAATCTGCCCATCTCACTGTGTGAAAGTCATGAGGGAATAAGACCCCTACAGCCTTCTATTTCTTTGTCAGCCACAACACTAGGGTTCTGCCCCTGCTTCTCTTGCTGAGCTAACAAGATATTGAAGTCTTCATGGAATGAAATGTTACATTCTGGAAATGTTGATTGACTTGCATATTAAATTAATAAAATTGGAACACCTGGGTGGCTCAGTCAGTTGAGCATCTGACTCTTAATTTTGGCTCAGGTCATGATCCCAGGGTTTTGTGTTTGAGCCCCACATTGGGCTCTGCATTGAGCGTGAAGCCTGCTTAAGATTCTCCCTCTCCCTCTGCTCCCCTACCCCACTAGCTCTTTCTCTCTAAAAGTTAAAAATTAATTATCATTAAGCAAGAATGTTTTGAAATCATGGATCCCTTAACTGGTTTTTACTGCTAGCTTTGCTGGTGATATGTCATGGCTGAGAACATAGGATCTACAGCCAGATGGCAGGATTTGAATCTCATTTACTACCTGGATGTCTTTGGGCGGGTTACATGCCTCAGTTTCCTTTTCTATAATATGGGCATCATGATAGTACCTGCCAGCTAGTGTCATTTTGAGGATTCAATGAGTCAGTATAGGTAAAAACATTTAGCCTGGTTCCAGTGCATAGTTGATGCCCAATAAACGAATCATATCCCCACTGTGCATTAAGGACATGGAAATTTTTATCACCACAAGGAAGTCATGAATATATCCTCGTTTCTCTGTCTCCACAGCCTGGTACTGACCAAGCATCCAGAAGACTCACTAACCCCCTCACTCCCCTCTTCCCTTTCCCTGACCCCTCCATGTCTATCTGTCTTACCCCATCTCTCTGTTTTTCTGTCTTTGTCTATCTTCTCTCTACCTCCCGTTTCTTTTCACCTTGCTCCTCCTGTTTCCACACCATCCAGGACAATGAGGGACCCTCCAATGAATTGTCTGAGTCTGCTTCTGAGAACTGTTTTGTATCATAAATTATCAGAGAAAATCAACCAGGCCTACAGAGGCATCTGAATTCACTCTCCTCACTGAACTGACTCTGGGCCTCTACCCCCACTTTTTATATCTTTCTGTGTCTACTTTCTCCTCTGTCGCCACCTCTGTCTGTGTCTCTGAATCTCCTTTGCCTCTTTCTGACTGGCTTCTTGTTTCTTGGACTGCATGTCTTTGTTTATCTCTATATCTCTCTGTTGCTATCTCTTGCTCATACTCTCTCACTCTCTCTGTCTCTGTCCCCTCAGCTGTGGGAGATGAACTCCCTGGGCCCTCTGAAGGTGTGGAAGGAGAGGGAAAAAACCTCAGATCCTTTGTGCCTCCTCCTGCATTCGGGTATGTTTGAGAGGACTGCTTTCCCAAACTAGAGTAACTGTCAGTACAACCTGGCAGATAGTTCTAGAACTCCAGGGAGTCAAGTCCCTCTTGTTAGCCCCGAAAGTAGCAAACACTTTAGGCGGTGTATCTCCAAGCAGGTGTCTAAGTGGAACAGATATGTTGATCCTAACCAAGGCAGGTTACATGGAAGTTAACTGGGCATATACTTAATGTCACACATGATTATGATTGTGCTGCACAGTAATTAGGCATAAATGGTGAGGGGCTGATGTAAGTGACTATAATTAGTATTACTTTTACACAGCTAAGCCAAATTTCATTCCCCCTTTCTATACTGCTAATTTGCCAGTATCTGTAATCAGTGTCAGTGTTGATAATTTCTTGATGTCCTATTCCATTTAACAGCCACGTCCTATGAACATACACAGATCCAGACACACAGGCATACATGGATACATACACCATGATCACGCACGTACGCGCGTGGGCGCGCACGCACACACACACACACACACACACACACACACACACACATAGAGCAAGTCTGGATCCAAGTCTCTAAAATGAGCATTCCTTTGTCCCTGGCTCACTAGCCCCGCTCTGCAGGACAGAGGTTTACTCTTCTCCATCAATGAGTCCTTACCCTATTCCCCTCCTTCCTGGCCCTGGAGCAACAGAGATCTCTTGAGAAAGGCTTGACCACTGGCTGAGGTCATCTGCCAGTTCCTTTCTATTCCCGAAATTCCATTTTAAAAATAGTAAGTGGGGACGAAAACATATAGGTGAGTAGGTTTTAGTGCCTTCATAATTATCACCACATCATCACCAGAAAAATGATAGTGACTGGATTTTAATATACTCCATATATTCTTTATATCCATAATCCCTTTAAATTGTGAGGTGGGCACTACTATCCATTTCCCAAATGAGAATACTGGAACTTACTGAGGTTAAGTATTTGCCCACAATCATGGAGCAAGTAAGTGGGAAGTTAAGATTCATATTCTGGGGATTTGAACTTTAAAGTCCATGATATGTCACCAACTTGTTCTTCTAGCAAAATATAAATAATAAGGACAAATATTTCCTTCTCCTGAATCTTAATTGTTTTAACTATGTTTGTAGGGCAGATCTGTTTTACTTTTACCATGTTGGGAAGGAAGGCCTTCCTCTGCCCCAGCTGGACTTAGAAGCAAATTGACATGAGACAGATTAACCGGAGAAAATCAAATTTAATAGGAACACATATAAGGAATCCACCCAAACATGAAATTGCAAAGACGATGAGGCAACATGGAGTGTATATGAGCTAAAGATGGGGTAGGGTCTGAGGATGCAAAGGGGAGAAAACCCATTAGCAGGAAGGTGAAAGATGTTTGGAAAAGCAAGTTTGCTCTATTATGCAGATAAGTTTCTTAGGTAAAGGAGAGTCTCTTAATAGCTCTCTTCCTGGTACAGACTCTCCTTTTCAATATAAATTTAGGCAGCTGAGGGGGAGGCAGAGAGCTTTTCCTGCATCTGTTTGGTTTTGATTACTTTTAACTCAAAATAATCTTTATGCCAAAGTGGCCCATCTTGGGGCAGCCTGCCCTTGGCCCCTATAATAGGAGAGAAGGGGTTATGGGCACTGAATACCTGAAAGGGGAGAGAGAAAAGAATGAGGAGGAGGGGAACACTGCCAATATTGGGATGTTTATTCAAACCAAACTTGTTTATCTTCCCTAAGTGTCCATGGTGATCATTTAGACAGTTCTCAGGATTGTGGAAGAAATCTGGGCATGAGGGCTGTGTCCAGCTTTTGTGCTTAGGGCTGCTCTCAGAAGGATTTTCATCTCTGCACATTAGGCAAATAGATCTCTGAGTGGTCCTCCCCTAAGCAGTGTCCCCTAAAGGCAAAATTGAGCTGTTCACCTGGAGGAGGAAAAGGAGGGTTTTGTGAACACAGATGAGGATGAGGGGTGGGGGCTGTCCCACTCACTGTGATGCCCCCATGGGCCAGGTCTGAGCTACTCCTTCCTTATAAGAGCTCTTCCTCCCTTGTTCTAGCCTTTGGATCTGCCTAGGAACAGCCTCTTCATTCTTGGCTCTGACTCCCTGAGCACAGTGAGTGGTCCAGAAATAAGCACGATCAATCAAAATTCGTCCCTAGGATTTAGCCAACTGCATGTGGGGAAAATGGTCTCTCTGGTCTGAGGACTATGAGGTGTAAGAGACGCTGAAGAACTCTAAAGTGTCCACTGTGGCCCTCCGTGTCCCTGTCCACTGTAGCTTGCACCCCCTCTTGCACATGACCTCAGCCCCTCACTGTTCCTTCCACTTCTCTTAGTAAAATCCAAATTGTCCAAACACGGCTGTTCATTAACCAGAATAATTGCTCCCTTCCCTGAGTACCACCCTTGAACAAATATTCTTGAAACTAGCTGAACTTCAGCTGACCCTGCCTGCTGAAGCCTTATACAAGATTCCACCTCCTTCTCAAGTTAGAACGCTCCTTCTCATGCCGACAGTTTTGAAAAAGACTTATGCTAATGGTGCTCTTGTTTTTTTCCACAGAGAATATGAGTAAGAGGTGCTGAGATGCTAGCAGCCGGACCACAACTGATGGAGAAGGCAGCTTGGGAGAGTGAAATTAACACGGGAACAGGTGCTGGAGAGGTGAGGGGGGGCGGGCCGCAGAGATGGAGGCAGAGACAGAGTGATATCCAATGGTGTTCAAGTTTCCATCCTGCTTCTTAAGCCTAGCACATCTGTTATTACCATTTTTGTTGTTGTTGTTGTTGTTATATAAGTGAACAAGTTAAAATGGTAGGATTTAAAAAAAAAAAAAAAAAAAAAAAAAAAAAGGATGGGGCGCCTGGGTGGCGCAGTCGGTTAAGCGTCCGACTTCAGCCAGGTCACGATCTCGAGGTCCGTTAGTTCGAGCCCCGTGTCAGGCTCCGGGCTGATGGCTCAGAGCCTGAAGCCTGTTTCCCATTCTGTGTTTCCCTCTCTCTCTGCCCCTCCCCCGTTCATGCTCTGTCTCTCTCTGTCCCAAAAATAAATAAACGCTGAAAAAAAAAAAATTAAAAAAAAAAAAAAGAGAATCACAGCAGTCCTCAAATTTGCCTATACAAACATAAAATGCTTTTATAACTCTATACTGAAATCAACCCAAATCTAGAACCTCTATATCCAGGAATAAGGGTAAATATTATCTTATTCTTTCAAGTAGCTCATTCCACTAGTCACTTCTGGGTAAATACTCAGTCAAAAATTCAGGGTTCTCCCCTCACTCCTTGTCAACCCCACTTTTGATTTTTTTTAAGTTTATTTTTTGAGAGAGAGAAAAAGGATGCAAGTGGATGTGGGGTGGGGCAGAGAGAGAGGGGGACAGAGGATCTGAAGCAGTCTTCACGCTGATAGCAGAGAGCCTAATGTGAGACTCAAACTCATTAACTGCAAGCTCATGACCTGAGCACGAGTCGGAAGCTTAACCAACTGAGCCACCCAGGTGCTCCTTGACCTCACTTTTGGGGATGAACTAAGGTGCTAGAGAACCAAGGTGTTAAAGGTAATTTTTAAAAATGTGATTCATACAAATATGAAATGAGTACGTGTCAAAGATTTTATTTTACTCATTCTTTAATGAGGAAACTAGTAAGAAATAAAAACTCGTTCTAAGGAGGGGCGCCTGGGTGGCTCAGTCGGTTGAGTGTCTGACTTTGGCTCAGGTCATGATCTCACAGTTCGTGAGTTCGAGCCCCGTTTCGGGCTCTGTGCTGACAGCTCGGAGCCTAGCCTGGAGCCTGCCTCTGATTCTGTGTCTCCCTCTCTCTCTGCCCCTCCTCTGCTCATGTTCTGTCTCTCTCTCTCTCTCTCTCTCTCTCTCAAAAATAAATAAACATTAAAAATAAATAAATAAAATAAATAAAAATAAAAAACTCATTCTAAGGAGACTCCAAGGAAAACATATCTACAGGTAATCTGGAATATTGAATTGAATTTGCTGATAGAGGCAAAACTGGCCTCTTGCACTAAGTAGAGATCAATACATCCTCATTGGACAAAATTCATTTGCATTTCTTAGGTGGGAATTATTTGCATCTCTGTCAGCCTTTTACAGGTTAACTTCAGTTTCTACAGACTGGCAAAATAGTCAAGGGCAGTGAAAGACACAGACCCCTGTAGAATCAGATAATCCTGGAAGTTTCCAGAGATTTTGCCAAGAATTCCATCTGTACAATCTGATCCTCTACACAGGCTCTACTGACTGGCTTAAAAAGTGAATTTGAATAACTGAATTTCAGGCATTTCCTGCCAAATGACACTATAAACTACTGCCAAACTAAAAATACTGTTTTCAGGCAGTCCCCCAACCCAATTCGTGGGCATTGGAACAACATAATAGGCACTGGAATTTCTGGTTTTCCCCATGGATTGTAATTGTGGCAGGTTAGCCAGGCGCGTCGTCCGGGAAACCTTGTCACAAGCCTTTGGCTCCCCAACTTGAGATGGATGTGCAAATGGGCTGCTACTCAGAAGCTAGGGTTTCTGTAGGAAGGAATCGGTTTTGGATTTCAAAATCAGACAAACACACATCTGATTATGGACTTATAGCCCCAAGTAGGAAAGCCTGAAAATCATGGGGGAAAAAAAAAACCTGTAAAAACCAATACCCCTGTTATCTGGCCCCCACCTGCCTCTTGGACACATTGTGCTTCTATTTGGGTATTTCATCCTAACACTTTATATTAGGAAGCCTGATGTATCACTTTTGGTTCAGTAAAGATGAGAAATAAAAATATTCATGGGGTGGCTCAGTCCATTGAACATCTGATTTCGGCTCAGGTCATGATCTCACAGTTTGTGAGTTCAAGCCCTGTGTGGGGTTGTGTGTGGACAGATCAGAGCCTGGAGCCTGCTTTCCGATTCTGTTTCTCCCTCTCTCTCTGTCCCTCCCCCACTTGTGCTCTGTCTCTCTCTCTCCCTATCAAAAATAAACATTAAAAAAATTTTTTTAATTAAAAAATTAAAAAAAAAAAGGAAATAAAAATATTCATGATCTGGTGGGATTGCTCCTGAGAGCTCATGGTGGATGTATTTACTCACAAACGGGAGATAAATTGGTCAAATGAGGAAAATTGAACATTACAAACAGGTGGAAGTTCAGCCTCCTAGATAGCTTCCCACTTCATAGCTGTGACAGAGGTGGAGACAGAAGCTGAGGGTCAGTGATTGCAAAGGCCAAGCCAAATGAAGTTTCACTACAGACCCAGGTGAAGGAGCATCAGATAAAACTCTAGATTACAGGTCTCCATACTGAGAGGAATTGTACACGTATGCCCCACTTATTATGCTTTTCTCTTGTTCTGGGATGGCCCTCTGGGCTTAAATACCAAAGTTGGTATGGTACTCAGTAGCACACCAGTAGGTCCTTTCCATCATCCATTTCTTCATTAGTGTACATCCTAAACACATGCTGACTGTCATCTTGGTGTCCCTAAGTCCTCTAGTCTATGTAGTTGCTTATATATTTAATGTTGAAACAGAGGTGGCTTGAGTCTCTATCTTACACTGTGGAGAGTTCAGTGCCTTTCCCAAGATTTCTGCAAACCCCAAGCTGCAACCATTGCTGTGCTCACTCCTTGCCCAGACTTCCTGGTCCCACTAAACTCTCAGTCGACCTTACATTCCATTTCTGTGGTTCTTCTCTCCTCTCCATCCTTTGTTACTGTATAAGGGAAAAACAGTACACGTTTCTCTGATTTTCTCATCAATGCCAAAAGTTCATATGTAGCAGGGCATTTATCAAAGTTTAAGATAACCAGTACTTGCACGATGCCAAACAGCACAGCAGATGATTCAAGATAAAACATGCTTCTTCTTGGGGTGCCTGGTCAGCTCAGTCACTTAAGCATCTGACTCTTGATTTTGGCTCAGGTTATTTATGATCACGGGGTGGTGAGATCAAGTCCTGCATTGGGCTCCACGCTGGGCATGGGATTCTCTCTCCCTCTCTCTCTCTCTCTCTCTGTCTGCCCCTCCCCTGCTCATGCTCTCTCTTTCTCTCAAAAAAAAAAAAAATCCTCCTCTTAAAAAACCTGGGGGAAAAATAGATGCAGTAAATGTGGTGAAAAGTTGATAAAGTCTAAAACTAGATGGTTACATAGAGTTAATTATACCATTTTTGTGATTTTTATTTAAGTTATATAGTTTTCATAAGAGTTTAAAAAAATACATTGATCATGAGATCATGAAGATATTTTGCTGTCTTTGTCAGTTAGGTAACAGACTGCCACGACAGTCTCCAAAACACAGGACTGATGAGGTACATGTTTATTACACTCTTGCATAACAGTCTTGAGTCTACCCTCTTAACAAATTTTTCAGTGTATATTACAGTATTGTTAGCTACAGACACTATGTTGTACAGCAGAGCTCTAGAATTTATTCGTCTTGCATAACTGAAAGTTTATACCCCTTGAGCAACAACTCCCCACTTCCTCCTCCCTCCCACCCCTGGTGGTCACCATTCTACTTTGCTCCTATGTATTTGACTATTTTAGACTCTTTATATATTGGGATCATAGTGAGATATCACCTCCCAACTGTGAGGTTGGCTATTACCAAAACAAACAAACAAACAAACAAAACAACAACAAAAAACAAAACAACAACAAACAACCAACAACAACAACAAAAAAACAAAAGACAAATGTTGGTGAGGATGTGGAGAAACTGGAATGCTTGTATGGTGTGTGTGTGTGGGGGGGGGAATGTAAAACTGGTACAGCTGTTATAGAAAACAGCATGGAAGCTCCTCAACAAAATTAAAAATAAAACTACCATATTATTCAGCAATCCCACTTTTCAGTATATACCCAAAAGAATTGGCATCAGGATCTCAAAGAGATATCTGCATTCTCATGTTTATTGCAGCGTTATTTATAATAGCCAAAATACGGAAACTACCTAAGTGTCTGCTGATGGTTGAATGGATAAAGAAAATGTTGTTTATATTGTTGATTTCAAGCTCCCCAGGTGTAATCTGAAATTGGCCCCCATAGTGAAGGGCAGGGAGAGAGGGAAAAAAGAGGCAGGCCACTTCAGATTGGTAGGTGGCAGATTTAACAAGTGCAGAAACTTACATACAAGGCTTGTCCTGGGCTGCAGCAAGATAACTAAATTTCTGCACCCACCTACCAGATCCTTAAAGTTTATATAGAGGCTTAACTGGGTTCAGTCATATATACCATCCAGATGGTCTCAATAGCACAACATTATCACAAGGGTATGTCCTTGGGGAAGCCTCTGAGAGCAGGGAAGGCAAGCAGAACCCACGTTGTAAGAACCAGAGAGGGCTGTAAGAAGCCTCCAGTTGCCCAGGGCCGGTTCATGGGTCAACTGACAGTCACAGCCTCTTGATGACCTCCTCCAACATATGCATACAATGGCATATTATTCAGCCTTTTAAAAGAAGGAAACCCTATCATATGCAACAACCAAATCCAGGTTCATATGGTCAACCTGAAGGATTTCATGCTAAGTGAAATAAACCAGTCACAGAAGGCAAGATAGGGTCTTTAACGAGGCAATCGAGTTAAAATGAGGTCATTAAAGTGGGTCCTAATTCAATATGACTGGTGTCCTTATAAAAAGAGGTAATTAGGACACAGGCATATGCAAAGGAAAGACCATGTGAAGACACAGCGAAAAGATGGTCATGTACGAGCCGATGAGAGGCCTCAGAAGAAGCCAAGCCTGCTGACACACTAATCTTGGACTTCGCCTCCAGAACTGTGAGAAAAGAAATTTCTGTTATTTAAATCCACCCGGTCTGTTTTACTTTGTTATGGCAGCCCGAGCAAAGTAAGACACCGCTCATTTTAATGTAGAACAGTTTTATTCTCCACTTCACTGCTCTGAACTCCTGAAAGCCTCCCTTGGTAAATCCTTAACCTCATTAAGCCTCTTTTCTAAACAAAAGACCATTCTCTCAGGATATTTGCCCTTTAGTAGCACAGAGTACCCATAGAGGCTGAGAAATTAGTCTTTGCTCGAGTAAGATCAAACTCGTTGGCACATCAGTCTTCTTAAGTGGGAAGGGAGCAGGATAAAAGTCTATTCTTCCGTAATAAAGAATACGCCACCTCTTAAGAAGCTGGAAGCACCTATGGCCAGATTTTCTTTTGTTTGCTTGAAATGGCAGTTTCCCCCTTCCCAGTTGGTTCACGTGTACTCACACAGCCGTTCACTTAACAGTGGGTTATTAGGAGCCTCCTGTGTGCAAGCCACTGTGTCAAAGATAAGCCCATGAAGTCTTGCCTAAAGGGCATCACAGAAATGAACAGTAGCTGAAGGCGGATGTGGAGTTAAGGGAACAGTTCTGTTTTTCTTTCCTTTTCTTTTTAAAAAGAGCTCGGGAGATACACAGTGCTGACAGGAACATCTCAGTAGGAAGGGAGAGAAGGACAAAGGCAGGACCTTACAAGCTCCAGCAGGTGAGGGGCTGGGGTCCTCTTTGCAGAACTGGTGAGTGCTGGGCCGGTCACCGTGGCAGGGAGGGAGCCACGTGTGAGTACTGGCACAGGTTCCTCAGGGGAATTGGGGCTGGGAGCACGCGAAAGTTCTCTTCAAATTTTCTTAATGAATTAAGAATCTAAGAAGTTGTGAATGCATTGAGGGAGGGGCTATTTGACGTTGGAGGAGAGAGAAAAGTGTAAAATTGTCTCAGAGAGTGGGAGAGTACGTTGATGAAGGAAGCAGCTCTCAAATTTTAGACCACCTCAGAATCACCTGTCTTTGGCATGTCTCTGGGATGGGGCCAGAGAATTGGCATTTCTTTCTTTCTTTCTTTCTTTCTTTCTTTCTTTCTTTCTTTCTTTCTTTCTTTCTCTTTCCTTTTTTCTTTCTCTCTCTCTCTCTCCCTCTCTTTCTTTCTTTTGATTTTTTTTTTCAGGAAGAGAATTTAGTGATTCATCGCTTACATATAACACCCAGTGCTCATCCCAACAAGTGCCCTTCTTAAGGGCCCGTTTAGCCCATCCCCCCACCCAACACCCTGCCAGCAACCCTCAGTCTGTTCTCTTTTTTTAAGAGTCTCTTATGATATTTCTCCTTCTCTGTTTTTATCTTAGTTTTGCTTCCTTTCCCCTATGTTCATCTGTTTTGTTTCTTAAATTCCACAAATGAGTGGAATCATCTGATGTTTGCCTTTCTCTGACTGATTTATTTTGCTTAGCATAATACACTCTAGCTCCATCCACATTGTGGCAAATGGAAAGATTTCATTCTGTTTGATGGCCGAGTAATATTCCGTTGTATAAGTTCAGGTGATACTGATGCTGCTAGCTCAGGGATTTCATTTTGAGAACCACTGGACTAGGACTAAACCCCAGTTCTTGCACAGACATGTTTACTACACAGGGGCATTTGGGTAGAGGGCTGTGCAGAAAAATTCTTAGAATTCCAGTAACAGAAGAGAGTTCCAAACGGGGATCCAAAGCGACTCTGTTGCCAGCACTGATAAAATCGATGGAGAGAAAGGAAGATGATATTAACACACACAGAGAAAGGGAGCTAACCTACTTCTTCTGAAAAGTTTGAGAAACAGATTACAAAATGGCTCCAGCAGCCAAGCACACAAGGAAGGTCCTTTCACAAACAATGGTCATTTAAGATCTTAGAAAGTCCTATAAGATGGTGTCCACAGTAGTGGGTGGAGAGATATGGAAGATAAAGACTGCCCAAAGGAGCATCCTGCCCATTCAGCCATGAGAGTAAAATGAATGATCAGATATTATATTTGGGGATTCAAGCAATTTTGGCTTCCATCTGGAAATGTTGACTTGATGGTTGTTACATGATAGTTCCAGAAGTTGGTTGATTTCTTCTCCAGATAATTTTGGTAATGGTGTCTATTCCACAGTTCACATATTTTCAGAAGCTCTGGAAAAGAGGAAATAAGCAAACGACAGTCATATTCCAGGTAGTAAATGGCAGGGGAATTGGTGAAACCAATGTCCAGAAACCAGAATAATATCAGTTTTTCCCTCCTTTCAGACTTGATCTTAAGATGCTCTCAATGCATCTACTTCCCCAAGTTGCCTCCTCAGACTTTAGCATCCTCTACTTGGCTATTTTTTTTAATTCATTTATTTCTTAATTTACATCCAAGTTAGTTAGCATATGGTGCAAAATTGATTTCAGGAGTAGATTCCTTAAAGCCTCTTACCCATTTAGACCAACCCCCTTCCTACAACCCCTCCAGTAACCCTCTGTTTGTTCTCTATATTTAAGAGTCTCTTATGTTTTGTCCCCCTCCCTGTTTTTATATTATTTTTGCTTCCCTTCCCTTGTGTTCATCTGTTTTATATCTTAAAGTCCTCATATGAATGAAGTCATATGATATTTGTCTTTCTCTGACTAATTTTGCTTAGCATAATACTCTCGAGTTCCATCCATGTAGTTGCAAATGGCAAGATTTCATTCTTTTGGATTGCCAAGTAATACTCCATTGTATATACATACCACATCTTCTTTATCCATTCATCCATCGATGGACATTTGGGCTCTTTCCATACTTTGGCTATTGTCAATAGCGCTGCTGTAAACATTGGGGTGCATGTGCTCCTTCAAAACAGCACACCTGTTTTATTTATCCCTTGGATAAATACCTAGTAGTGCAATTGCTGGGTCGTAGGGTAATCCTATTTTCAATTTTTTGAGGAACCTCCATACTGTTTTCCAGAGTGGCTGCACCAGCTTACATTCCCACCAACAATGCAAAAGAGATCCTCTTTCTCTGCATCCTCACCTACATCTGTTGTTGCCCGAGTTGTTAATGTTAGCCATTCTGACAGGTGTAAGGTGGTATCTTATTGTGGTTTTGATTTGTATTTCCCTGATGATGAGTGATGTTGAGCATTTTTTCATGTGTCATTTGGCCCTCTGGATGTCTTCTTTGAAGAAGTGTCTATTCATGTCTTTTGCCCATTTCTTCACTGGATTATTTGTTCTTTAGGTGTTGAGTTTGAAAAGTTCTTTATAGATTTTGGATACTAAGCCTTTATCTGATATGTCATTTGCAAATATCTTCTCCCATCCTGTCGGTTGCCTTTTAGTTTTGCTGATTGTTTCCTTCTCTGTGCAGAAGATTTTATTTTGATGAAGTCCCAATAGTTCATTTTTGCTTTTGTTTCCCTTGCCTCCAGAGACATGTTGAGTAAGAAGTTGCTGCAGCTGAGGTCAACAGGCTTTTGCCTGCTTTCTCCTCTAGGAGTTTGATGGCTTCCTCTCTTACATTTAGGTTTTTCATCCATTTTGAGTTTCTTTCTGTGTATGGTGTAAAAAAGTGGTCCAGGTTCATTTTTCTGCATGTTGCTGTCCAGTTTTCCCAGCACCGCTTGCTGAAGAGACTGTCTTTATTCCATTGGACCTTCTTTCCTGCTTTGTCAAAGATTAGTTGGCCCTACGTTTGTGGGTCCATTTCTGGGTTCTCTATTCTGTTCCATTGATCTGAGGGTCTGTTCTTGTGCCAGTACCATACTGTCTTGATGATTACAGCTTTGTAATATGTCTTGAAGTCTGGGAGTGTGATTCTTCGGCTTCGGTTTTCTTTTTCAAGATTGCTTTGGCTATTCAGGATCTTTTCTGGTTCCATACAAATTTTAGGAATATTTGTTCTAGCTCTGTGAAGAATGCTGGTGTTATTTTGATAAGTATTGCATTGAATATGTAGATTGCTTTGGGTAGTATCAACATTTTAACAATGACTTCTAGAACTGATCCATGAATTCAGCAAAGTCACAGGATATAAAATCAGTGCCCAGAAATCGTTTGCATTCTTACACGCCAATAATGAAACAACAGAAAGAGAAATCAAGGAATCGATCCCATTTACAATTGCACCAAAAACCATAAAATACCTAGGAATAAACATAATCAAAGAGGTGAAATATCTATACACTGAAAACTATAGAAAGCTCATGAAAGAAATTGAAGAAGACACACACAAAAAAATGGAAAAATATTCCTCTACTTGGCTGTTCTGGAGGTCATGTTGCTAATCTCTTCAGGCATGCCCAGTCTCAAGTTCATCTCTGACCTCTCCACTCTAACTGATCACTACACTACTATCCATCTCTGGCCCAGTTTTGCATTAAGAGCTCACACCATCACCAATCAGTATAGGGCAGTGTGGAGCAATTCTCACCTCCATATTTTTATTCATATATTCATTCACTTATCCATTCACTTAAACATTGAGTGCTGGGGAGCCTGGGTGGCTCAGTCGGTTAAGCATCCGACTTCAGCTCAGGTCATGATCTCGCAGTCTGTGGGTTCAAGCTCCGTGTTGGGCTCTGTGCTGACAGCTCAGAGCCTGGAGCCTGCTTCAGATTCTGTCTCCTTCTTTCTCTGCCCCTCCCCTGCTCATGCTCTGTCTCTCTCTTTCTCAAAAATAAATAAACATTAAAAAAATTAAAAAAAAAAAAAAGAACATTGAATGCCTACTGTGGATCAAGAACCAGAGGCCATAGTAGGACCCTAGAGCCTGGGGGTTGAGAGATGAATATGACACAGGTTCTGCTGTTGAGCAGTTCACAGTATAGTTAGGGGAGATAGACACATTAACAAGTAATTGCCACGTCATGTAATGCACCAGTGGAATTATGCACACTGTATTATGGTACAATGGAATAAGGAGTAAATAGCTGCACTTGGGGGAGAACACAGAGACTTCTCAGGGGAGGTAACAATCGATCTGTGTCCTACAGAAGTTTTCTACTCCAAGGAAAAGTTAAGGGCATTTCGTACACAAAGAATGGGGAGGACTTGAAGACCCAAAGGAGTATGACATATTTTGGAGATGGCAGTTGGTCTGACAAGACAAAATACGCAGTTTTGTGTTGTGCTTAATTGTGCAGGATCCAAAGCCAAACTGTATGGGTACAAATTTGGCTCTTACTCCCTGTGTGATTTTAGACAAGTTATTTAACCTGTCTGTGCCTCTGTTTTCCTACATGTAAAATGTGGATAAAAACAGATTCTATCTGATAGAAGTAATTTGGAGATTTAATGAGTTAACACATGTCACCTTTAGAATAATGCTTTGTATATTGTAAGTGCACAGAAAATGTTATTGTTGCAGACATCTCTGGATGTTGCCATCATCACCATCATCATCATCACCCCAGCTTTGCCTTTTTCTTTTTATCCTTAAATCTAACTCATCATTAAATCATCTCTGTTCTACCCTGTATTCTAAATATTTCTTAAATCCATATTCTCATCACTGTCCCTATTACTGTTATGTTACTTTAAGCTCTCATTGTCTCTTCTAATACTTGGAAAGTATGATACTTGAAGAGGTTTAGCTCTTAGCCCCTATGTCTTTTCCAGACATTTCAAGCTTCCTATCCAATAGATTTTTCCATGGAGCAAAGAAATCAAAGGAGATAATGTTGGAAAGGTAATCAGTGACTAGATTATAAACAGTCTGCATGCCAGGATAAGAAGTTTTGACTTAATTCTGTAGCTGATGGAGAGCCATTAAATATTTTAAGCAGATAAATGACTGATCGGGTTTGCATTTTATAAACATGAGGTGGAAATTCTAGAGATGGAATATATAGGTCTCTCTGGAAGATTGATTGGGGAGGAGGGGATAGGGTAAGGGAGGAATCAAGATGATCCAGTCCCCTCCAATCAAGACCCCCCTAGTATTGACTGGAGATACTTGATGGATGGGTTATTATCTTCTGACATGGCTAGAGCATGGAGTTTGGGAAGAAAGAGGCTAGAAATGAAGCTAGAGAGAAAGAATGACTTCAATCACAAAGCATTTGGGGCTTTTTCCTCTGAATCCAGAAGTAAGGACTTCTGAGTCCAAAACTAAGGGTGCAGAGGTAGATGCTTTTTTTTTTATTTGGGAGAATGAGAACAATTATTCTTTCCCATTGGCCTCTCTTTTCTGTACATCCTATTATGATACTTTTCCTTCCCCAGTCTTTGCCTCCCTTTCCTTTTCAGGCTACTTAAAATTTAACCATCATTAAAAAACTGGTGAAAACTCTACTTCCTGTAAACATCTATTGTATCTGACTACTCTACCCCACACTATCTGTTCTGATTGCCCATCATACCGAATGTTTAGATGTTTTGTCTACTACATTAAATTACTGCCTTTAAGAGTAAAACCAATGATTGAGTCCTCCAAAAGGCACATAGCAGGAACCCTAAACTCCTTTATGGATTCAGAGAGTATTCGAGGGAAACATTGAGATCAACTTATCTTGTCTAGTGGTGTCCACCTGGGATCTAACATTCCAAGATATTGTCATTGTGTCCATATGCCATATTTCTTGTTTTAAGATCCTAATAGCTATTGTACAATTTCTTATATCAAGTCTATCTAATCTGCTTTGATAACTCTATCAATCCAGTTTTGTAATTCTGGTGATCACATAAGAAATGAATCAATGATTTAACAAACTGCAGATCAGTAGAAAAATCTTTCAAAAGACAGAGGGCATGAAGAGAGGACAAAACATTCCTTGGTGGTAGAAATTAGCAACCACTGCTCTTGGCCAACAGTCATGCTAATGAAGGCCCTAGCTGAGAAGCTAGCCAGGGTCATAACCGACTAAATAGCTCACCTAGGACTAGGATGCAGGTCTCGATGCATCCTGATGCTTGGAATTCAGTACTGCTCCACTGAAGGGTCCTTATCAGTACTAGGAATTACTACTGACATGTGCAGGATGGGAGAGAAGGAGCTACCATTTGTTGAGAGTTTAATATTTATTAGTCACTCTATTGGGTGTTTTGTTATACATTACTGCATTTCTTCTCCACAAAAAACCTTTTAATTTCATTTTGTTGTAATAAAAAGATTTTTTTAGGTAATGAAATTGAGACCAAATTGGGTTAAGAAATGCTCCCCAGGTCCACCAAGTTGAAAGTGGCAGAATCTTTCCAAATTCAGGAACTCTCTGGCTCTTAGGTGTAGGTATATTCACCTGATTTTTGAGAAAAGTGATACAGGAAGCTTGAAAGGTTCTGGGAAAGATAAAGGCCCAGGGCTAAAGAGAGCACTGAGGAAAATGAGAGAAAGTCTCAAGTAAACTAGAAAATTCTTTAAAGCTTGTTCTTTTCAGAATCATTATCTGGACTGAGCCTCATTCTTTGCCCAGTACTGTACCTCAGCTCTCTTTCTGTTGCCACAGCCCAACCCCTCCCTCCTTCTTCCCAAATCATGGTGACCTCCATGTGCTATGGGGCAGCTATGGAGATGGGCAGTTTGGCTATGAAAGCACTGCTAACTCTGTCTCTAGCCTCCTCCTCTCCCCTGACATCTCTATTACTTGTAAAGTCAGATATCATGTTGAACTTCAAATTTAGAACATGTGTTCATTGTAAATTAGCTCTTCTTCCACTATTTCCCATTTCTATGATGGCATTATGATTTTTTTCATCAGCTGGGCTCAACACTTAGAAGTCCCTCTTGTCTTGTTCCCATACAGGTCTAAGATGTACTTCCCTGATGTCTTTCACAGCCTTCTCTATGATCCAAGGTCACTACCACTGCTCTGTCATGGCCTTCATGACCTCTTGCCTGGATTACAGCAATAGCCTCTTGTTTCCCATCCCATCTCACTCAATCACTTTCTCTTTCCATCCATCCCATATATCTCTAACAGGTTAAGTTTTCTAAAGCTCTGTTCTGATCATGTCCCATTACTCCTTAAAAGCCAGTAATATTTTCCTGTTGCTGCCCAAATAAATACAAATGCTCAGACTCCCATGCAAGCTTCACCCAATTTCATTTCTCATCCCTGATCTCCCATGTAATATCTCCTACAGATAAAAACAGTAAAGCACTTTCATATACTGTTTCCCTCTGGCCTTTCTATCTCTGTGCATTTGCTGACACTGATATGCCTTATGCTCATCTCTCCATCCTTGCTGTCATTTGGAATCCTATGCAGCAACCTTGGATCTTCCATAAAGTAACTTTCTAATGACCCCAGCTTAAAGGTTCTCTTGTTTTTAGCCTTTTTGTTTGTATTTTTAGCCTTTTAGCATCTCTCTCTCTCTCTGACATTTATCAAGACAATTATAGTTTGGTTATTTCTTCTCTTATGTAGTGGGCATAAATGTACAACTAAAATTCAGAACGGCAAGGGTCGCCTGGGTGGCTCAGTTGGTTAAGCGTCTGACTTCAGCTCAGGTCATGATCTCACGGTTCGTGGGTTCAAACACCGCATCAGGCTCTGTGCTGACTGCTCAGAGCCTGGAGCCTGCTTCAGATTCTGTCTCCCTCTCTCTCTGCCCTTCTCCTGCTCATGCTCTGTCTCTTTCTCTCTCAAAAATAAACATTTAAAAAAATTAAAAATAAAATAAAATAAAATTCAGAATGTCAATAAATGTCAGTTCGAACACCATATATATCTGACTCTGAGTCCCAATGCCTCCAGATGAGTGGGAAAAATCAATCTTCTCCAGGAATGAGTGAGAATCTAAGAAGCCATGGTATCCACAGGTAATGAAGGTTAAGAGCCTTTAGCTTCTAGCCCATCATTTGGTTCTGTGATCTGAGATTTCGCAATTCCTTGAAGGAAGCCAATTGTCTGGGACATACCTTCTTTCCATGGCCCACTCTTCCCTGCTAAGGTGTGTCCTCCTGTTTATGGTGCTGGTAGAAGGAGGGACAGGCTCCTGCCTCCCATGGATCCAGCTGAATTCTATTCCCTTTCTATAGGAGTGGGGGTGGGGAATCCTTCCGCTCTCTTGGCCTTCAAAGATAATCCTCATCCTCTGCCTCTCCTTACTGGTTATCCAATATTTTCACAAAAATCATAAAGCCTTTCACAAAAGACTGAAGAAAAGATTGTCTTCCTGTATTTCTGTAACATAAACCTCCCTGAGGCAAAGGAGCCAGTGAGCCCAGCGACCTTCTCAGCCTGGCAGAGGCAGAGAACAAAACACGAGTTCTTCCATCCGGAATCCTGCCACACTTGTCTACATTACCTGATGACAGCAATAGCCTTCTCAGGTTTCTATCCTTTGCAGCCTGTGCACATTGCAAAAATATCTGGCTTCACAAATGGGCAGGATTCAGGAGGATTCAATCATCAGGAAATGTCCAGTTTTGGTTTGGTTTTGTTTTTCCTCTACCACAACCATCACCCGTCCTATTGGTTCTCCTTTCTCTGCCCTTGGACAAAATCTCTGGCAGATCTCTTGGCTTTACCTCCTGTCACTTCCAAGTATTAAAACGCTTCTATTTCCAGTAATTTGGAAATCTGGACCGATCCAATGGTAGACTTTTGCTGTCTCCTATAGTTCACAGCACCTTCCCTTTCCATTGCTCATGCCTAACCTGCACTCAGAATCCCAGACTCAGGAGAGGGCCTGCGTCTGTGCTGACTCCACAACCTCTCCTGTATCCCGGGTGCTACTAACTCTTTAACATTCACAGCAACGAGTGGAGGGGAAGATGGATGGCAAGAAATGGGGCAAAATGCGATTATTTAGCCAGTGCTATTTGAACATCTCTCTTGGCTACTGAATGCCTTCTCTCTTATGGAAAAAGCCTAAATGCTGGCTTCCTTTTCTTGTGAGGAACGTCTGTGGATTCTTTGGAGGACACTCTTCGTGCCCACTTCCAGACTTCCACAGTGCTGTATTCTCTGCTGTGTGTCATGCGCACTTTGGATAAGTTCCATGCAGCTCTTTCTCTTGTGCCCACCTTCTTTCCCTGGTGTCCACTTGGCCTGCCCAGAACTCTTTGTGCAGGCTTGTCTCTCTTGTCCCCTGCTCCCATTGAAACCATGCAAGATCAGGCCACTCGCCTTGCCCTGCCACCAGGGGCCATCTGTGGCAACCTCTGTCTTCATCAGGTACACACCTAAACTCTCATGGTTACATGTAGATTTCCTGCTCTCGTGGCAGAACTGGTGCATCCCAGTGAGCATTTAATTGAGGACTAGGTGAGCTGTCTCTTTCCCTTGGCAGATTTGAGAGGTTCTCTTGATGTTTCCTTCACTTGGCTTAGGGTGGAGGAACATTCCAGAACCTGCCTCCTAACCAACAACTCTCTTTATACTTAAAAAAATTTTTTTAAGTTTATTTATTTATTTGAGAGAGAGAGAGAGGATAAGAGAGAGAGAGAGAGAGCACAAGCTGGGGAGGGGCAGAGAGAGAGAGAGAGAGAGAGAGAGAGAGAGAGACAGAATCTGAAGCAGGCTTTAGGCTCGAGGTTGTCAATGCGGATCCAAAGCAGGGCTCGAACTCATGAATCATGAAATCATGACCTGAGCAGAAGTCAGATGCTCAACCAACTGAGTCACCCAGGTGCCCCTTGGCAACTCTCTTTATAGAAAGCCTTTTTCTGCCACTAAATCCCTAGCCCTCTCTTAGACAAGCTGGAGGTGGTGACAGGCTAAGGGCCATATGATCACATCTGGCCACTTTTAACAAGTCCTGAGTAGAAGTGCCCCCACATCTCTCTTGTTAGAACTTGTTGTACTCCTTAGCTATTTTTCTCAGGTTTGGATTTCAGCTGAAATTCTGAGACAACAGAAATACCTGTTGTATTAAATAACCTTCAAATCCATTCATTTCTTTGGGTACATGAACACAGTATAGTAATTAAAGAAAATGACTATGGAAAAAAAAAAAAGTGGACTTCATCCTTGTAAACATATTCTGAGCACCAGTTGGATTGGGCAGGTTGTCTGTCTCCCAGCCCCTTAAGTGTTGGAAAGAGGCCTATTGAATAGCCTTTCTTTATCACCTATGGTAGGTCTTTCCTTGATCATTTTAATTTATTACATGACAAATGTTGATATAAGTAATTACATTTCAACTGCGTGGGGGAAGTATTTTTAAAAATATTTGTAAAACTTTACTTTTAAAAGCTGAGGTGCATTTGGAAAACTTAAGCTTCTCCTTATACTCAAGTGCTGATTCTTTTCTGAACCCAGAAAAAGGACTATTGCATTCACCTATTTCCTACCCTAACATGGAAAAAAACAGTTACACAGTGTTCTAGAAGAACTGTTTGCATGAGAGAAAATAGCTTTTAGATTCAGGGAGAACCTTCCTTACCATCCAAGTGGCTTATGAAATTGAGAAGCCCATCCAACGGCAGAGTCAGAACCTCAGATTGCGGGCATTGGCAAATGGTTGTGGGTGGAGCCCACAGGCAGGCTCTGCAGGGGCCTGGAATTTAACCTCACTTGTGATCTGGAGGAAGTGCTTGTGTTTGCATGTGTAACATGTTTTTCTTTCAATCATTAAAAGTCATTAATCCTGAGTTTATCTGTGTTTCCCAGAGTGTGGACCGTGGACCACCTGTATCAGAATCAACTAGAGAGCACGTGTAAATGCAGGTACATGGGCCCCAAGTAAGACTACAGATCAGGACCATGGGGTCCACCAGCCTCTCAAGTTTAGAATCCCTGTAGGTTTCACTCTACTTGTTGGCACAGGCACCTCGGAGAGGTTTCAGGCCCAGGGCTGTCTGTCTTCTTGTAAAAAAAACCACCAAAACCCCCGTTTCAACTTCCTGTCTTTCCTGGTGCCTTGTTTTCCTGAAATAGTATCATGTGGTCCTCTACTAGTCTGTGATTCTTTGTCTTTTTTTCCTCCATTTCCTGTCTTCTACTCTTCCCACTCCCAATTCATTGAGATCATAGTTTTATTGAGTCAACCATGTTGAGTTATTGAGTTTATCGAGTCCTTATGTTTCCATTTTTAGGTAAATCGTATAGTTTGTTTCTCATGTCTCTGTCTGAATCAGTTGCACTCTGGCCAGGATTGATCTAAGATGTACTCCATGACTGGGATTTTTTTTTCTACAACATTCCAGAATACTTTTGACATATACTTGACATTTACTTCTCAAGTTCTACAACTTGATTTCACACACAACTGTGAAAACTTGCCTGGCCTAATTCAAACCTTTAGAAACCTTAAAGTCAAAGGCCCCGCCCACACATCCAAATCCAAGCCCCAGAGTCACAGGTCTGTGACTGTTTTAATTTCTCAATTATTTAATTTCTCAAAAATTCCACTGTTTTCATTTCTCAACATTCCCAGCCAAGGACCAAACGCTGGAGTCTTTGAGGGGTCAGGTCTCTTCTCATCTGAGTTCTTAGCCAATTGAGAAGCAAAACAAAGGAAGGCAGATGGAGGCCAAAATATCATCATCATTAACAATAATAATACGAAGGGGTGCCTGGTGGATTAGTCGATTGAGCTTCTGACTCTTGATTTTGGCTCAGGTTGTGATCTCAGTTTGTGAGGTGGAGCCCCACATCAGGCTCTGTGCTGGTGGCATGGAGCCTGCTTGGGATTCTTTCTCTCCCTCTCTCTCTGCTCCTCCCCCACTCACACATGCACAAATACACATTCTCTCTCTCGAAATAAATACAATTTAAAATAATAACAACAACAACAATGATAGTAATAGAGGTTCCCGGGTGGCTCAGTCAGTTAAGCGTCCGACTTTGGCTCAGGTTATGACCTCACGGTTCGTGGGCTCATGCCCCTCATCAGGCTCTGTGTTGATAGCTCAGAGCCTGGAGCCTGCTTGGGATTCTGTGTCTCCCTCTCTCTCTGCCCCTCCCCTGCTCACATTCTGTCTCTCTCTCTCTCTCCTAAAAAATGAATAAAGCACTTTAAAGATGTTTAGATAATAATAAAAATAATGATAATAGGGGCGCCTGGGTGGCGCAGTCGGTTAAGCGTTCGACTTCAGCCAGGTCACGATCTCGCGGTCCGGGAGTTCGAGCCTCGCGTCAGGCTCTGGGCTGATGGTTCAGAGCCTGGAGCCTGTTTCCGATTCTGTGTCTCCCTCTCTCTCTGCCCCTCCCCCATTCATGCTCTGTCTGTCTCTGTCCCCAAAATAAAATAAAACGTTGAAAAAAAATTTATAAAAAAAATAATGATAATAATAAATTCTGAAGCTGAAATAAGGATCATAATTGAATTAGGCAAAGGGCCAAGGCCTAAGAAGGCAGAGCGCCAACTTCTCAAGAGCAAAATGTGTGGAGCTGGGTGGAGCATGCCCAGTTTATTTTTGCCAAATGTACCAATTAGATTAATCACTGCCCAGCACCCCTGCCTCCTCCCCCATACCCATGGCTGACTGTAGGGCCATAGGGAGAGAGGCTGGGAGTGTAACTAACAGGACACCATTAATTTGAAAGGAAATATAAAATGCAAGAGTTGTTTCTTCTGCCGTTATTTTATGAACCAAAATCTATATCAGTGTTTCCAAAGTCAAAATCCTGAAATAAAACATTTTCTTGTAAGTTTTTGGAAAACTCACATGGTAGCAAAATCAGACCTGAAATGATATGGGGTTACCTATGGTCCTTATGCCATTTGGTTGAATATTCATATGCTACTAAAATATAAATGTGTTTAATTATGGGTTGTTTCCCCAGACCCATTTGGAGGTGTTATTTAAAATAAGGTATATAGGGGCGCTTGGGTGGCTCAGTCGGTTGAGTGTCCGACTTCAGCTCAGGTCATGATCTCATGGCTTGTGAGTTCGAGCCCTGCGTCAGACTCTGTGCTGACAGCTCAGAGCCTGGAGCCTGCTTCAGATTCTGTGTCTCCCTCTCTCTCTCTGCCCCTCCCCTGCTCATGCTCTGTCTCTCTCTGTCTCAAAAATAAATGAAACATTAAAAAAAAAAAAACCAAAACAGTATATACACCATGTTACCTTTCTAAAGTCCAGCAAAGTCTGAGGTATGAAACGGATTAGATCTCAAAAGTTTTAGGCAGGGGAAGTGTGTTCAGTGTGGGAGACAATGATTGGCTGAAGATAAATTACTAAGACCTCTCGGGAATGTGAGGGAAGCAAGTGTAGGGGAGGAAAAATATCTTTATCCCCCATTCTTCTAAGTTCTTGGTTGGGGTCTCTGTAACAAAAGACGGGTTAACAAGAGAAAATCATATAAATTTATGTAACATAAGTTTTACATGACATGGGGGACTTCATAAGGAAATGAAGACCCGAAGAACCTGGGTGTGTTTTTGTAATTCTGATGAAGAGTGAAAAGTCGTGGGAAAATGTGACAGAATGAAAAGGGGTGTGAACTCAGTGGTAAACATGGGGAAGCAGCAAGGCCTGTGGGTTCAGATTCCTCTTTGTGTCTTTGAGATAAGGACATTCCTTTCCTCCAGCTGTAAGAAGGATACTTCTTGCCTGAGGGTTTTGTATCCTGCTTCAGGGGAACGGCAGACAATCTTTTCTGCTCGTGTCACTTTTTAAATTCCTTCAGCTTAAAATATTCAATACATCAAGGTGCCACTGTTTGGGAAAGCATATCCTGAACACTGTCACAAGGGAACAGGGACACTGTCACAAGCAGGGAGGAAATTTGTCTAGGCTCTTTGTTTGGGCTATGAAAAGCAAGGTGGAAGTTTATAGTAATTAGAATTTGATATGGGATTATATATCATATGCTTATTTTTGGACAATTGTATTAAAAAGGTCACCTAAATAAGAGACCATTGTTCCATCAGGAAACGTAGATGCCAATACAAGATCACTGCTGGCAGCAGCACGTGGGAGTCATGGCCATGGGGATGTTGACAATCACATGGAGTGAGTTGGAGGCCAAGGAAGATCATCCCACTTTTCTATAGAAGGGTCCAGATTGGGGTGTGCACATTATAAGGCTATGCAAAGAAGGATTTGAATTCTCTTTTTGCTGGCTTAACATTTCCTGATTCAATGCTGATAACATAGTGCATCAGCTAGGTAGCCTCACATAAGTAGCCAAAACCATCTGGGCACAATCAGGGTATTCCTGATCTTGCCCTCTTGGAGCACAGACAATATTCAATCAGTTTTCTAATGGCTAACCCTGCTTAAGTGTGCAAATGCATCTGAAATTATTCCATCAGCAGTGGAAAAGCCTATGTAACAATCCTCAGAGAGAATTTTCTTCTGGAAGGAATCTCAGATAGCACGACAGTTTCGGATATCAGAGGCATGTGTCTGCCAAAGATTGCCATAGAGTTGCAGAATTTTTGAGTTAGTAGATAGGAGTCCTTTGTTTTCACCTCTTAATCAGTGAACAATTTTTCTAGATAATTTTATTTTCTATTATTTTTGAAATAATTTCTATTATTCTCTAAATAGTAAGGAGGTCATAATACCTCATCTTTATGGAGCACTAATTCTATGCACAGTGCTAAGTGCCTTGCAAGGAATATCTCATTTAAATTTTTTTTATGTTTGTTTATTTTTGACAGAGAGAGAGAGAGACAGAGCATGAGCAGGGGAGGGGCAGAGAGAGAGGGAGACACAGTATCCGAAGCGGGCTCCAGACTCTGAGCTGTCAGCACAGAGCCCGACGCAGGGCTCGAACTCACAGACTGCAAGACCATGACCTGAACCGAAGTTGGACGCTCAACTGACTGAGCCACCCAGGCACCCCTAGGATTATCTCATTTAATAATGGTAATAGCTATTGTTTCTTGAGTACCTTCTCTATGCTGGACACTTACTTCATATTCTCATTTAATCCTCATATCATGTCAGCAAGCTAGATGGTATTTTCACTCCTCATTTCAGTGAGAAGGGAAACTAAGGCCAGTAAGTTAAGCCATTTATGTTCGAACCAATGTAGTGAGTGAGTGGGAGAGCCAGGGCTGACATTGGCATATTTAATCACAAGTGTGGCCAAGGCACCAGCCAATCAGACATTGGCTCCTGGAGGTTCACCACTGTGCCAGGCATTAACTCTTCAGTAACTGGACCTTGGGGAGGCGTAGTTGGGGGATGATTCCTGAGACCAGTTTGAGTAAAACAGATTGCTTCTCTAATGTGAAATCGGTTGAAAGCTTTAATAGAACACAAAGGTTTACCCTATCTGTTGGTAAGAGGAAAGTCTTCCTGCCTGATGGCCTTTGAACTGAGATACTGGCTTTTTCCTGCCTTCAGAGTAGAACTGAAATATTAACTCTCCCTGGATCTCAACCCTGCTGGCCTTTGGATTGTAACTACACGAGTGGTTCGTCTGGGTCTCTAGCTTGCTGATTCACCCTGTAGATTGTGAGCTTGTCAGCCGCCATAATCATGTAAGCCAATTCCCTATGACAAATATATATACACATACATCCTCTTGCTTCTGTTCTTTTGGAGAACCTGACTAATATAGAGGCTAGAGGAGGGGCACCTGGGTGGCTCAGCCGGTTAAGCATCCGACTTCAGCTCCGTTCATGATCTCACTGTTGGTGGGTTCAAGCCCTGCGTTAGGCTCTGTGCTGACAGCTGAGAGTCTGGAGCACACTTTGGATTCTGTGTCTCCCTCTCTCTCTGCCCCTCCCTCACTTGTACTCTGTCTCTCTCTCTCTCAAAAATAAATAAACATTAAAACAAATTTTTTTTTTTAAAAAAGGAGAAGGAGGAAAGAGAACTGCCATTTAATCTCCCATGGGTCCTGAAAAGTAGTCATTATCCTTCTCATTAACAGTCAGAGAATGGATGCCCTGAGAAGACTGGCAAATTGAGGCACAGTAAGAGGCGGGGCTTGAATTCAGGCCCAGGTCAATTTAGTCAGTTTGTCTAGATCCCCTTTTCTCCGACCACCACCCTAGAGGTGGTCAGTGTATCATGTTCAGATGCAAAAACTCAAGACCAAAAAGCTACAGAGCCAGCATCTTGCCCTGAAACGTGTCTTCCTGGCTATCATCTGCCTTCTGTCAAAATAGAATTTCCCACCACCACCTTTACCCCAACTGAGCAGAATTATTTCTATTTCCTGGCTTCCACTGCTTGAATATATATATATACACACACATATATATATACTTTCTAGCATTTGAATTTGATTTGTATTTGTGCATCTATATGTCCATCTTCCTATGGCACTGTTGCTTAAAGGAGAGGACCAGATCTTTCTGTCCTTGTATTCCTCAGAGCCCAGAATAATCTCTGTGTATAGGAGGTGCTCAGTAACTGAAGAGAATGAACTAATGGATGAATGAACAATTTGAAGTCTCTGCTTCTGTAGCACTGATTCAGGCTACCTGGAGTAACTCCTCTCTCAGTCCCACCTTTTCCCCACCCTCCAGACTTCCAGACACCACACAGACTCTCATTGACAGGACAGACATGCTCCAAAACAAAACCAGCAAGAAACACACATCACAGAAGACTTGAGAACATGTTCCTCTGAAATGTAAATGGGTCTAATTTGAGTACTCTGTGTTTCAAACCTTCCTTTGACCTGTTCCTTTAGACCAGGTGAGAGAGAGAGAGAGACAGAGAGAGAGAGAGAGATGGACAAACAAAAAGACAGAAGAGGGAGACAGAAAGAAAGAGAAACAGAGGAAAGGTGGAAAGAAGGAAGAAGACATTAATTCTGCGTACACTTTCATATTTTTACAGACAGCAGGAAGTATTAAAAACTGCTTCCAAAACAGGAGGTCATGTTTCCCAGTGCATCAGAGGGGAGAGGAATGTTGATTTAAAAATCAGATATTAGTGGAGCCCAGAGAGCAGGAGGACCTTTTCATTTATTCTAAATGTCTCGGGAGATTGATAGCATGGAGAAATGATGCTGGCAACAGGTTCCATCCAATTCCTTGTTCATATCTGCTAGAGGGATGATTCTTAATTTTTTTTGAGTCTGAATGTCTGAGATCCTCTTAAGGATCTAATGAAATAAATAGACTATCTTTCTAGAAAATACATGTTTGTGTACATACAACATATGCATGAAATACACGTGAAACATAATTTTGAATTCAAAGACCCCTAGAATTAAGATTCAAACATTCACATGGGTGCATCTGTATATACACCTATGTATAGAACATACCTCTCCTCGCTGTTTCCCTGCTCTTCCCAGCCCTGGAACAGCCTCAAGCCTATGTGACATCAAAACTGAAGAAATGTCAGGAGGTCTGTTCCTCCTAACCCAGGATGAAATACTGAACACAGTTTTCTGCGGAAATATGCTTCTGTCTGTTGATCACATTCTGTGTTATCATTAGGTCCCCATTTCTGGCACCTTAGGGGTGAACAGGCTGTGAGCTCACCTGGGGACAGAACCACTCACCTTGTTTCTTTGGGAGAATGTGTTTCATCTGCTTCAACCAAATAATTCCTTAATGAAGATTTGGAATGTAGTAGGTTGGGTACTTAGTAAGTTGTGGACAGCCTGTGCTCCTTTTGTAAAAGAGGAGAAAATATCCTCTTGAAAAATCATGGAATTGGGGTGCAAGCCCAAAGACTGAAAAAGGATGCATGTTATGGGAAACACAGTTTTCTATTAACAAATTGACATTTATGCCACACAACACTAGGACTCCGTATCTTTAAGCCCCTTGTGCCCTCTGTGACCTGAGGCATCACCTTTGTAGTGTTGGTAAATGTAGGGAAGACTGTACTTCTTCCAGCTGGTAAAAGTTTTTTACATAGGGGCATCTGGGTGGCTCAGTCAGTTAAGCGTCTGACTCTTGATTTCAGGTCAGGTCATGATCTTACAGTTTGTGGGATCGAGTCCTGTGTCAGGTTCTGTCCTAGCAGCGTGGAACCTGCTTAGGATTCTCTCTCTCCCAATCTCTCTGCCTTGCCCCCCACTCTCACTCTCTCTCTAAATAAATAAACAAATAAACATTCAAAAAAATAATTTTTTTTACATTAACATAGATTTTAAAAAATCTTTCTGCAAGGCTGAATAACCAGCCATTTTAATGATCTGAAACTACCTCAGATTTCCGTACTTTGAATTCAATTTTGAAGCATAGTCTCCTATAGAAAGCACAAGAAAAAATGCATAATTCATGAATGATGTGGTACCTTCATGATTTATTTACAGCCCAGAACTCATGGTAACTCAGAGAACATCAAACATCCTACACCCTGGCCTGCCATTTAAAGAAGCATTGGCGGGTGGTGGGGGGGGGTTGCAGAAAGGAAAAGCAGAACACGTGAGATGTGCTGTTAACCTTATATAAGGGCAATGAATAAGGAACCTAAATATTTGCTGAGAAATAAATTGAACGATGATCAAAAGAAAAGTCAAAGTGTCAAGAGATTGCCTATTGAGGCCATGAGAGAAATTGTATATGCTGCTACTCATTATGGCCTTCTCTCCATGTTGTTTTGTAATTAATTCTTCATGCTACCCCAGGATTTTGTTCAGTCTTTCTGAATATTCCTATTTCCTTATAAAATTTTCACTATGAAAAACCACCTAAAATTCTCATAATCAGAAGAGGGATATACTCTTGTTGGTTTTCCAACATACTTACACGTCTGTTGTTTTGCAAACGTCTTGTTAAATCCCACAGGGCTCCTCTCTAGTCATTGTCATCACCCTTCGCCCACAGTGCCTCAGCTGGGAGGCTATGTCAGGCAGGACTTCTTACTGGGTGGTGTAGTGCCAGAACCTGGAGTCACCCCATCAGCGATCGCATAGTTGGGGGGTGGGTGGGTGAGAGTATGGATGACACAGTATCTTTTTTTTTAACATTGTATTTTCTTTTCCACGAAAAAAGTGATAGTATCCATTAAACTGGGAAAAATGGTTAAGAAAATAAAAATCTTTTTTAAAATCCTTCATGAGTTTTTATAAAATGCAACTCCCAAGTGCACTAGGGACCTTGAGGCTAAAGTACGCCCTCTACCTGGACTTCAGGCTCTGGGGACGGTGTGTTCATTGAGCCAGGGCAGGGATTTGGGGGTGGGGGTGGGGAGGCCTAGCCATCCAGCCTGGGCTGACCCTACCATCTCAGGTGAGGTGAATCCCAATGATGAACAAGTTTTTGGTGAAAATAGGTTGTTTCTGACGGAGAGGATGTGGAGAAACGGGAGCCTTCTTGCACTGTTGGTGGGAATGCAAACTGGTGCAGCTGCTCTGGAAAACAGTGTGGAGGTTCCTCAAAAAATTAAAAATAGACCTACCCTATGACCCAGCAATAGCACTGCTAGGAATTTACCCAAGGGATACAGGAGTACTGATGCATAGGGGCACTTGTATCCCAATGTTTATAGCAGCACTTTCAACAATAACCAAATTATGGAAAGAGCCTAAATGTCCATCAACTGACGAATGAATAAAGATGTGATTTATATATACAATGGAATACTACTTGGCAATGAGGAAGAATGAAATCATGCCATTTGCAGCGACGTGGATGGAACTGGAGGGTATTATGCTAAGAGAAATAAGTCAGTCAGAGAAAGACAGATACCATATGTTTTCACTCATACGTGGATCTTGAGAAACTTAACAGAAGACCATGGGGGAGGGTAAGGGGAAAAAAATTACAGAGAGGGAGGGAGGCAAACCGTAAGAGACTCTTAAATACTGAGAACAAACTGAGGGTTGATGGGGGGTGGGGGAGAGGGGAAAGTGGGTGACGGGCATTGTGGAGGGCACCTGTTGGGATGAGCACTGGGTGTTGTATGGAAACCAATATGACAATAAATTATATTCAATATAAAAAAAAGAAAAGAAAATAGGTGGTTCCTTGAGAGTTCATTTCCCCAGGGTTTCGGCATGAAGCCACCTCAGCTACAAACACAGTCTCACTGGTGTCTTTGTCTTGATTAAAGATGAAAACCCAACTTAAACACATTCCCAACCTGCTTGGGGGATTCTCCCCATATAATGCCTTCTTTTACCTTTTGTGCAGATGGAATACATGGAAATAATCACTCTCCTTGGGAGACACTTTGGCAAGTGGTCCTTAGCATGGAATTGCCTCTCTCCCTCTCTTCAAATATAACTCATTCTTGTGGGATTTTTTTTCTTAGCTCAGGCTGCTATTAAATTAGCATAGAGTGGCTTATGAACAACAGACATTTGTTTCGCACAGTTCTGGAGGCTGGGAGGTCCCAGACGAAGATGTGGATGGATTCTATGTCTGGTGAGGGCCCTCTTTTTTTGCTTGCAGATGGTTGTCTCCTTGCTGTGTCTTCACATGACGGAGAGAAAGATCATCCCTTTCACGTCTCTACTTGTAAGAGCACTAATCCCACTCATGAGGGCTCCACCCTTATGACCTCATTACCTCGCAAATGTCTCACCTTCAAATGCTGTCATGCTGAGGATTAGGGCTTCCACATATGAATTTGTGGGGAGACGCAAGCATTCAGTCCATAGCAGAGTTTATTCCTGAGTTACAAAAACTCAAGACAAAACAAAACAAACCCAGAGCTCTGAACAGATAAGAGACTCTCAGCGGGCTAAGGCCATGGGGGACATGGAGATCCATGAGATGACGTGTATTTGACTACCTGCCCTGTTCGCTCTCACACCTGCTGCATCACTGTCTGTGGTTGCCCCGGAGACCCAATCATTTGAAGGCTTTGTGGGAGGCATGTTAAACCACATAGGCAGTCAGAGCAGCATTTAGGGTCACATGTGATGCAGGACTCCTTTTTCATGTCAAAATTTGTTTTACACACCTGTTGTTAGGGCATGATATCCACACGGCGTGGGGATGATGTCTGCCACAGCAGGTACCAGGCTAAACACCTCTCAGGAGGATCACAAATGAAGACAAACTGGGTCCATTAAGTTTTTTTTTTCTTTTTTAATAAATGGTTCTCCTACTTCCCCTCCCTTGGGCTTTTTTTAATTAGTCTGTCATACTATTAGCATCTGTCTTACTTTCTCCTTTAGGACAAAGAATAAAGTCAGTTGCTTTAGAAGAAAGTATAAACATCTTGCCAAACAAAGAGGAAAACTGAGCTTTTTGGAATGTGCATGGCCCAATTAAATGGGAAAAAGTGGAGCTGACCCGAGTCATGGAAACAGTAGTTATAGAATGGATAAACTCTTCAACAGGGAAATCTTAGACTCTGTCTGGTGTGGGCATCATCACATAAACGTCTCCCATAAGCCACACACACACCACTGAGCCAAATCCAAATGAGATTACGATGCTTGTAGGGAGCTTGAATCTATGTACACAACCTATAAACAGACTGAATACTGTGGGCCAACTGTGTTGTTAGAGAGTTCCTCTAAAACAGTGGAGGTAGGGTCTGAGATTATTCACCACTGCAAGGGAATAGGTGGGATATGGGGAATGGAAGACTTTCCAAGAAATCTGCTTTTACTAAGAGGGGTCCTCCTCTAGGCCTCTCTCTGGAACAAACCTCCTGCCATGACCTGTGGTGGTTGCAGGGGCAACTCACCTAAAATAGGACTGAGCCTAGAGCAGAGCAGTCTGTGGAAGTAACACAGAGTGTGTGGCAGAGAGAAACAGCTAAACCAGGCTGTTTGTTTCAAAGTGCTGAAATTCTCTGGGCTGCCTGATGAGCAAAGTGCAGTAAACCTAAGGGATGTGGCCTTGGCTGGAAGTGATCAGACATGTGTTGCACACAATGGCAAATAGGTTTTTACCGGCACTGTAAGCCTACCTAGTTCATAAATGCTCAGTGGAGTATTGCGTTGAGGAGGATCCTGGGGCTGTATCGAGCCCAACAGGAAAGAGGGCTGTGAACAGTGTGGCAATATCTACAACGGACCAGGGATGGAAGAGTAATGGCCAGGTGCCATATACGTACCATCTCTGAACCACACACTGATATTGGAAATTTTGGGTCTAGAAAAATAGGTTGGAATTGAGTCATGGGAAACTTTGAATATTAGACCAAAGAGTCTGGCCTTTATTTTGAGAAATGTTGTGGTTCATTTGTTCAGAACAGTAGTTCTAAAAATAGGGAATGTAAATGCCTTGAGCAAGATTCATTCTCTCCACTTGTCAGCAGGCCTACATTGCTCCCTGTTGTCCTAAACATTCAGTCACATCTTACACTTAAATCACCTGAAGGTATTTGAGTTTGTAGCCCTGTTGCAGGAATTGGAGAATAGTTGATGGATCGTGAGTTGGAAAATGACATGCTCAGAACATACTTTAGGAAGATTATTCTTGCAGAGATGTGAAAGATGGATTGGAGGGGGGAAAAGGACAGAAGCTTCAATACTAGTTAAAGAAGTCCCTGGAACCTTCCATCTAAGAGTTATACATGCATGCCTAACCTAGAACTGTGGAAATAAAAAGTGATCTAAGAGATGTTGTAGAAGTGATATCAAGGTGTAGGTCGGCTGTAGGAGATGGAGAGAAGAGAGACTTCAAAATGATGTCAAAGTATACACCTGGGACTGATTGGAGACTGGCGATACCATTAACAGAAATAGGGAATTCAAGTAGAAAAATAAATTTAGACTGGAATGTGGAGAAGAAGCAGATGAGCAGGTGAGTTTTAGCACCCAGTTATTTTTCTGATGCTGTTACTGTTACAGATGGTCTTGCTCACAGCACGACATTTCCTTGAGAAAAGCTGTAGGTTGAACATGGTATCTTGTTTTATCTTTCCTAAGACTAATGGAGGGAATCCGATTTGGACAGCTGGCTGAGGTTAAAGGTTTAGTCTGTGGCCATGGAATGAAGCCATATTAACTGGGATGAAATCTGTGCCCTTGACCAGAAGAGCAAAGGACTAACTGGTAATCACCTTCACCCATTTCTGTTACGGCATCTAATCAGGTATTGGCTTCCTGTCCTCAACACTTTGCCAGCTGGATGGCCACCTTGCCTTATTGCCTGGCACAAGTATGGATGGATGTCCCACTGTTGCACTTGTTTGATGCTTCATCCCTCTTGATCCAGTGTGAGATTGATTGGATGAGCATGATGGGGAGTGGAGAAGTATGCTAGGTCAATAAGTGTAGGTGCATACAGTCTTGCTAGATGCTTAGTTTTTCACCCTGCCTGTCCATCCAGTCTCTGAGATCTGCTTCATGATGCCAGATGGTGGGTTTGCTAATGGTACTTGCTACACATCTCCCACCCAGCATCTTCTCACTGATGCTTGATGCCAAGACCTATTCTCACCTGGCTCTGAGTCCTGGTTCAGTTATCAGCTAACTTAGTGGCTTGGTATGACCTTTTTATTATTTTTCATGATCCATAGGTTGACTGGGGTTCAGGTAGATGTCTCACAGGATGCTCACAAAGCTGTGGATGGGGCTGGAATATCCAAGAGGCTTCATTCACATGTCTGGCCCTTTGACAAGGACAACTGGAAGCTGGAGCCCATAAGCTGAGCTACTGATGGCTGAGTCTCTTGCTCTCACTGTGTAGTCTCAGGTCTCTCCTTTTCCCTGTGGCTCCTTCACATTGTCTCTCCAGCAGTAGCAGGTTGGCTGAACTTCTTACATGGCACCGAGGGATTTCCAAAGCACAATTCAGAAGCTGTCATGGCTTCTGATGACTTAGGCCCAGAACTGGCACAGAGTCGCTTCTGCCTCGTATTGGTCAAACCAAGTCATGCAGCCACCCTAGATTTAGAGTGGGAAGGCACTATGCAAGGATGTGAATATTGGGAAGTACAATTGACAGGCCATTGGATGTCCCCACTTCTATCTCAGAATAAAGTCCTCTGGGGGCGCCTGGGTGGCTCCATCAGTTAAGTCCAACTCCTGATTTTGACTCAGGCCATGATCTCATGGTTTGTGAATTCAAGACCTGCCTAGAACTCTGTGCTGACAGCATGGAGCCTGCTTGGGATTCTCTCTCTACCCTTCTCCCCTCAAAATAAATAAATAAATGTTAAAAAAAAAAAAAAAGAATACAGTCCTCTGAGGACCTCTGTGAACTACCTCCCACAGTGTCTGACCTCAACTCCATCCTCCCTTCTTCCCTCACTTCTCTCTAGCTCCTCTGGCCCCCTTCAGCCTGAGACAGATGGAAGGAAGCTTTCAGTGAGGTATTGGCGGGAGCCTGAGTGAGTCTTGCCAGACATGTAGGAATCATTTAGGTAGGCAAGTAATGGTAAGGTAATGGTAACCACCAAGAGAGGTTAAAACATTTAAGAGCGCTGAAGATTTTGAAAATTACCAGTCACGTGGTGAGAACATAGAGTAGGTAATGGTGTATTGTGGAAGATGAGGCTAAAAGAGACAAGGAGGAGCCAGCTGACAGAAAATTATGTGTCGAGCCAAAGAATTTCAGTTTAGTTCCTTAGGTATTAAAGAGTTGTAGGTAGGAAACACTTGATTGGATTTGAATGTTAGAAAGAACACCCTTTGGGATTTTGGGAGATGCAGTAGAGACTGTAGAGATTTAAAAAACAGAGATACCAATTAGGAGGTTATTACAAACTATCAGGTAAGACATGTTGAAGGTCTTAGCAAGGCTGTCCCTAGAGTGCATGAGTCCCTGGGCAAGATATTTTGGGGGAACCCTGTCTATATAAAAAAATTGATTAAAAATGTATTACTAAGCTTATGAGTCCATAAAAGATGATTAACTTATGGTTTAAGAAATGGGTGAAGTAAAGATTCTCATAATTGTTTTCTATCCAATCAGTGCATAAAAAGATTCTTTCTATCCTGGGCCCCATCTGCTCCTATTCAGGTTTAGGAAGTATCTCTTCATGCTCTTTTGTGTTGAATATGAGGTTCCTGGCTAATTTATATCTCCCATGGCAAGAAAGGGTAGCAACACAGTTCTTACAATGTCATGGCTCTTGGTGAGCTATTTATATAGAAGTAATACAGATCTTTTTTTTATTATTTAACTTTTTGAAATGTTTATATCTGAGAGACAGAGACAGACAGAGTGCAAGCCGGGGAGGGGGAGGGGGAGAGGGAGACACAGAATCTGAAGCGGGGTCCAGGCTCTGAGCTGTCAGCACAGAGCCCAATGCGAGACTCGAACCCACAAACTGTGAGATCATGACCTGAGCCGAAGTCAGATGCTTAACTGACTGAGCCACCCAGGCACCCCAATACAGATCTTTTTATTCCTATAACTCATTAACATCAGTTATTTCATGCCTGTTACATCATAACTCATGATGTGACATCATCCATTGTGCTGCTCTGAATACTGGCTTGCAATGTTTCTGTCATGGGTTGTTATTCTGTGTCGTTGACGATGACCACAAATGCAAGTTTTGCTCAAGGTATGCACAAAAATGTGAACGATAATTTGTTTTCTGCTCATATTAAATTTGTTGATAAGAATTTTATACCTTAAATGTAAAATGGCACATATTTTAACCATGCCTTCTCTTGAACTCTTTAGGCTGTAACCCCTGCATTCCTAGAATGTCATCTCTTTTAGTGTTGATCCCATTTCTGTCTTCCACCACCACCTGCAAAGAGGATAGGAGATGAGCCTCTGAGCCTGTCGGGAAGAGCATAGTCCCAATAGCCATGCAATGTCCATCCCTCATCTGGCAGGCCTTAAGAACAACCTGGGAGAGCACAATGCCACAACATCAATCCAAAGGAGAGAAAGGACATTGATCAGAAGGCCCAGTGCTATTGCACAGCAACAATTTCAAAAGCCCTTGGAGGAGACAGGCCTGGCCATTACTAGGAGACTCTCTGACACATGGTGCAGAACCTGAAAAAGGAACAGGGCAACTGCCTTGGATGCCAGAAGCAAGAGAGGTCGGGGGTAATGGATTCCTGCCACCACTGCCAATAACCTTGGATGCTGGGACCAGGGATGGACTGCAGTTGGAGCATAGATACTCAGGAGCAAAAGCACGGGCTCACGTGGGCAGTTCAAGTCCAAAGACAGGCAGTGGACTGTCAGTAACCAAAAATCCTGAATTCTTATGTCTGCTGTTAGTGTCCATAACTGAAAATTAGAGTACCAGCGCTATTCTGGCAACAGAGTCTTGAATGATCCTGTGAAGGAAATACTGCACTGGCCAGTAGGAACATTCCACCTATCGGGCTGCACTTCTGGAACTGAGACCCAGCCATGCGCCCCAGAACAATCCCTCAGTGGCTGGCTCCAAAGTCCTTTGGGACAATTGGCTGCCAACTGCACACACCAGGTAGAGTTACAGAGAACTCTCTGAAGAGGAGAAACAGGGACCAGGAAGAATGTGGGCCAAGCACGCCAGTCCTAGGTACTAGAGGAGACTCAGAAAACTTTGAGGCCTTTGAGGAAGGCCCTTTAAAACACATGGCCTGCTTTGTCACAGGACCTTAGACAGGTGGCCTGCTTAGCCATGTCTAAGAGCAGTTCCTGCAGTTTTAAAGGGCACCAGAATAAATACGTGGGGTTCGTTTGAGAGACTCTTAGAAGATGCTAAGGGAAGTGACCATAACAATGATTGCCAAACTCTTCTCCACATCCGGAACATAAATATTTTTTCAAACAAATCTTCTATGCGACACCAAACATCTGTGTAAAACAGATACAAACTCAGATGTGGTAGATGAAGTTGGGACAGGAGGCGTCAGAATCTAGCTGACAGCCCATGTTAGTATTCCTACCCCCGAGACACCTAGGAAAACCTCAGGGCTCCACGGAACACAGTTTGAAACCCACGTATGTAAAGAACAGACTGGGGCGCCTCGGTGACTCAGTTGGTTAAGCGCCTGACTCGACTATGGCTGAGGTCATGACCTCACAGTTGGTGAGTTCGAGCCCTGTATCAGACTCTGCGCTGACCGTGCGGAGCCTGCCTGGGATTCTCTCTTCCTCCCTTTCTCTCTGCCCCTCCCCTGCTCATGCTCTCTCGCTCTCAAAATAAATAAACTTAAAAGATAGAGTAAAGAAGAGGCTGCTGGTGGATATTAAGGCTGACTTGCTACTCACCCCACTATGAAGATTGCAGCCACCTACTAATATTTCCCCTGTGGTGCTTTCTAATCTGCTTTGAAAGTTTCTAGAAGAACTTAAACCACTTAAAAAAAAAACACTTTTTCAGGGCTGCCTGGGTGACTCAGTTGGTTGAGCATCAGACTCTTAATTTTGGCTCAGGTCATGATCCCAGGGTTGTGGGTTCAGGCTCTGTGCTGAGCGTGGAGCCTGCTTCTCTCTCTCTCTCTCTCTCTCTCTCTCTCTCTCTCTTTCTCTCTCTCTTTGCCCCTCTCCCTGGCTCACACTCTCTCTCTAAAATTAAAATAAACAAATAAACAAAACCAATGCTTTCACTTCCTCTTT
Organism: Leopardus geoffroyi; assembly: GCF_018350155.1. NCBI lineage: Eukaryota > Metazoa > Chordata > Mammalia > Carnivora > Felidae > Leopardus > Leopardus geoffroyi. The sequence continues at coordinate 100,510,483 of NC_059341.1, read as the reverse complement.
TTCCTGAGGAATCCAATTAAAATCTTTATTAAAGTCTTGCCGTTCTTCCCTGCTTGCAACCCTTGCTATATAAGCCCATACAAAAAACCTAGGGAAGAGAGTTGTTATTTACAGATAAGTTATTACGACTCCAAAAAAAAAAAAAAAAAAAAAGGAAATACCAAAAGAAAATAGTCCACCCGAACCCTTACAACCCAACTGAATCGGAGTAAGTCTCCCAGTAAGTCTCAAACACCTGTGCTTGGTTCTGTGTTGAGGAGGGTGTCCTTGCAATTCTATTGAAGACTCACTTGGAAATGATTTATTTTCGCTGGAAGGTCATGCAACTTCTTTTTTCCAGAATCCCTTTACCAAATGGCTCCAGGAGCGTTTCACTGTGTTCTGGAGAACAGTAAAGCTATTGTGCCTTAAGCTGGAATGACTAACAGCGAAGGAGGCCGACCTTCCTGCCCTGAACCAGAGATAAAAGGGCTGCTTTGAAATTCTGGCCGTCCAGTTGACAGTATTTTCATTATTTCTGTGAAGCCTGACACTGGAAACCTTTGATGGGAGGAGCGCTTTGTGTCCTGCACGCAGGGCAAGTCAGCTAACATCGTGCATATTCTACCTGTCCCAACACTTCCAGAGGCTAACGGCTGATGACCTATATAAAGGAGACTTCGCTACAGATGTACAGACAAAACCCAAGCAGTCTGCGATGATATCAGACCGAAACTGCCCCCTGAAGAAAATGTGAACAGCCGAGAGGAATCTGTTTCAGTGGCCTGCAAGCCAAGGTCTGTCTAAAAATTGAGAGGAGGGACGCAGAGAGTGAAAACCGCAACAGAAGGGGGCCTACTCCGCTGGTGAGGGAGTGAGTTCACGGAAGAGGTACTTACTGCCTGTCGTTCACTTCCGGGGTTGAGTGCTTGCAAAGCTACCCCTGACGTTTTCAGTCCCATGTCTTACCAATCCTGGAGAATATTCCTCAATTGCGCACACTTGCCCTCCTTCTCCTTCCACCACCACCTGCGGGTCCCCTTCATTATCGACTCACGCATTTGACCATCCGTCAGGACACAGTTCGGTGTCACAGCATCACCTCCTCTGAAAGCTGCTTGTTCCTTTTATGCAGGATCAAGCTGTGTTACCACCATGAGCCTTACTTTTTTTATTTCTTTTACAGTTTATGTATTTATTTAAAAAAAAAATTTTTTTTTAACGTTTATTTATTTTTGAGACAGAGAGAGAGCATGAACGGGGGAGGGGCAGAGAGAGAGGGAGACACAGAATCGGAAACAGGCTCCAGGCTCTGAGCCATCAGCCCAGAGCCCGAGGCGGGGCTCGAACTCATGGACCGCGAGATCGTGACCTGGCTGAAGTCGGACGCTTAACCGACTGAGCCACCCAGGTGCCCCTGTATTTATTTTTTGAGAGAGAGATGGAACAGGAACAGGGGAGGTGCAGATAGAGAGGGACAGGGAGGATCCCAAGCAGGCTCCATGCTGCAGAGCTCAGCACAGAGCCCAATGTGGGGCTTGAACTCATGTGACCTGAGCAAACTCAAGATTTGGTCGCTCAACCAGCTGAGCCTCCCAGATGTCCCACCACCATGAGCTACATGTAAACCTTAGCTTTATACATTGTACCTTGCACTCTCTTGTGCTGTGTATTTGAAATTTTTTTTAATGTTCACTTATTTTTGAAGGAGAGAGAGACAGAGCATGAGCCAGGGAAGAGCAGAGAGAGAGGGAGAGACACAGAATCCGAAGCAGGCTCCAGCCTCTGAGCTGTCAGCACAGAGCCCGATGCAGGGCTCAAACTCACAAAGTGTCAGCTCATGACCCGAGCCGAAGTCGGAGACACAACAACTGAGCCACCCAGGTGCCCTTGTGCTGTGTATTTTAATGAGATGATCCTTGCGGACACAAATTCTGTCTTATTAACACTTGATTCTCTGACAGCATCAGCACAGCACTTGACTTTTCTGGATTTTCCAGTCTTTGGACATTAATTTAAAATGCCACATACATGGTAGATTTCAAAACAACGGATACGTTTATTGGCCGTTTTGATGATCTCTTTTGTGAAGTACCCGTCCATGTCTTTTGCTTACTCTTCTCTTAGGTCACTTGGCTTTTTCTTAATGATTTATGGGATTCTTCATATATTCTGGATGAGAATTCTTTGTGGTTTTAAGTATTGCAAATACCTTCTCTCACTCTGTGGCTTTTCTTTTCATTCTCTTAATGGTGTCTTTCGGTGAAAAGACAGTCCTAAATTTACCATAGTCCAATTTATCATCTTTGGCTAGTGTGTTCTTTATGTCTTAAGAAATGATTGTTTAGCCCCAAATCTAAAGATAGTCTCCTAAATTTTCTTCTAGAAGCATTATTTTTTTTTCACGTTTACATAATCAGATGTGATCAACTTTTTCTAGACAGGCATGTAAATATCTATGGCTCTCCAGGTCACCAACGTTCAGCCTACTTCTATTTACAAATACATAATAATGCCCTGTGTAAGTTCTCAAACATTTACCTTTAATGTCTTAAATGAGAATAGTAGTCAAGTCGATACAGTTTCTTATACTATATTTACTTCTCTGGAAGCCCTTAGACTAGGAAAGGCAGAAGAAATCGTCTGCCAAAAAAATCTGGTGTTCAACAGTGCCAGGTTTAAATCTCAGTGCTACTTTTTAGTTGTTTGTGATTGTGGGAAAGTTACTTAATTGCCTTCATCCTTGGTTTCTGATCTAGAAGATGTGGATAATAGTAGCTAAGATATTGGAATGTTGACCTTGTGCCAGGCTCTGTGCCAAGTGCTTTCCTTGCATAATATCATGTAAGCCTCAAGGCAACTCTATCAGTTAGGTGCGGTTAATATCATATCCTTTCCTCTTTGCAGATAGTAAAGCCATAGAGCGAATCAGTTGGTGGATTCAGGATTTTAATCCAGGCAGGCTGACCCCAGGGCTCATGTATGTAAACACTGTGCATACTTTCTCCCTATTGAAAAATCAAAAGCCATGTTCCGACTATAAAATGAGAAAAGCCATGTAAAATGCTTAATGAACTCAGTGCCTAGACTCTGTTAAGAACTTAATATGTTAGGATTTATGAATACAATGATAATCAAAGAATTAATTTGTATTATCCTCAACCCTAGGCTCTTTGAAAGCTAGAACTGCATTCCCTCTCCACTCCAGGAAGTGATATAAGGAAATCTTTTGTCACCAGTGAGAAAATGATGGATATCACATGCTGATGTGACTGGAGTTGGAAACACTGATTGCACCACACACAGTATCATAATTTCAATGAATTGCTTAACCTTCCTCCCTCCATTCTGCCAATCCTTCCCTTCTTTTTATACCCAGTCAATATTTACTGAGTGCTTAGTCTGTGCTAGACCTGTTCTAGGAGCCAGTGACACAGCAGTGAACACAGCAGTCAACCTCTCTGCCCTATGAAGCTTACGTTTTGGTTGGAGAAGATAGAAAATAAATAAATAAATCAGTAACTGTAATATTAATAAGTTCTATGAAGATAAATAATGCATGTTAAAATAATAGAGAGTGAAGAGGCAGGGAGCAAAAGGAACTTATTTATGGATAGGGAGATCAGGCAGGATGCTTTCTGAGGTGACATTTGAATAGAGGCCAAAAGAGGTGAGGGGGAGAGTTATGAGGATACTTGGGGGCAGAGGGTTGCAAGTAAAGAGAACAGTAGTTTCAGGGGCCCTGAGGTGGGAATATATCAGAAACATTCAAGGAAGGATGTCCTGGTGGCTCAGTCAGTTAAGTGCCTGACTCTTGATTTCAGCTCAGATCTTGATGTCTTGGTTTGTGAAAATTGACCCCCATAGCAGGCCTGCTTGGGATTCTCTCTCTCCCTCTCTCTTCACCACCCCCTACCCCCGCTCTTGCGTGCGCGCACACACTCTCTCTCTCTCTCTCGCTCTCTCTCTCAAAATAAATAAATAAACACTAAAAAACAAAAGAAATATTCAAGGAATAGCAAGGAGGCTGATATGCCTGGAGTGGAGTGAGCATGGCAGTAAATGAGATCACAGAGGTATGTGGGGTCAGATCATGGAAGGCATTAGGCCTTTGGTAATGGAGGATATTAGTGACAGGTAATTTTACATAGTAATTAAGAACATAGTTTCTGTCAGCAAATTCTCTAACTTCAAATACTAGTTTTATTTTTGTATGACCTTGAGCATTATGGCTCCTCCTTGTGCCTCATCTGTACAATGGGTACACTTTGTGCCTTATCTGTACAGTTTCCTCACCTGCAAAAGAGTATTAATAATATCAAATTAGGCCTGAGCAAATTCTGTTGTTTTTTTGTTTTTTTGTTTTTTTTGGTATCCAGGTAAAGAGCTGAAACTGAAGCATGTTTCTTTTGAACTTCTGATCCATGGAAAGTAGTAAGCCTTCACTCACATAAATACCCAAGATGGACTTTTTATTAACTATACTGAGGGTGGTGTTTCAGACTTCTATCATGAAATAATTGACAAAAGAGTATCAGTGATAGCATTTCACTAATCAGTGATAGTACTGATCACCAATAGCACTGATAACTTATTACAAAGGCTAATCAGTGATAGTATTTCAATCAAAAAAATGACTTTCATGTTACCAATGAGTTTCCAATGGGACTTAAAGATAGGTCTGGTTCTGAACACACATCAGACTCAGAGCAGAATGAATTTCTCTTGGACTAATTCAAGGCATTTAGTCAGGATGGCTCAAGTACTGTGAAGGGAGACAAATCTAGGCCACAAGGATATAGCCTATAAAGGAAGACAGGCTTTGATGGAATCACATCAGATTAGTGTTCTAATATGCAGTATAATTAGATATCAGGTCTAGACTCTTCTGAAAACAACACAAGCAGACAAGTACGGTAGGCCAAGACTTTAATTCAGAGGGTAGAAGGAGAATAAATGTTTTGTGGGGTTGTCCTTTCTTAAAAGGGTGACCTCTATTACAAAGTATGTGTTGAGAGTGATACACATTTAGCAGTGCCAACATCTTCAGTGGCTTCGATTCACTTCCTAAAGCGGAGAAAGACACACAAATGAAGAGGAATTGGGGTTTATTTGGATTCCTTGTTTCCAAATAGAGCATATTCTGCATTTGTATCTCTTACTGCCTTAGTTAGCCATTAGCCCAAGACCGAAGAGCTTATTTTTCCCTCCGGCATGGTAAGTAAGCTAATGGTTTGGGCAGCATCCTCTAGGTCACATTCCCAAGAAAGGCATGGTCGTGGGTGTAAGAAATCTTGCTCCATTTTCGTTTATTCAACCATCACTTTGGAAAACATCCACCGTGTTGGCCATGTGAAGCTCAGAGTTCCACCCTTCCCGGTGTCTTTGATCTTCCCTCAACAGGTTCAAGGGCAAGAAGCATCAACGTGACAGGTTTCTGGGGGGTACAATGTCATTGGAAGTGTTTAAATTAGTCTGCTTTGGGGAAAACGTTCTGCTGATACTGACTCTGTGGGTGCCTTTCATCCCAAAGGGCCAGATAAGATGGGCCCAGAAGCTAAGTCTATAGGACAATGGGTCAAAGAATAAAAATCAGGGATGTTGTTGACGAGGAGATATTGCAACTCCTCTCTATCCCCTCACATCCCCTCATTTCACTCCCATACTGTAGGCTCTGGATGCCTTTTCCTTGATAGAGCCGAAATCTAAGACAATTGGCCTAAGAACTCAGGCTAGCCTGGCTAAATTACATTCACCGTTGCCTGTGGTCTACTCTAGGTCTCAAGGGTATGTGCTTGGGCTTGGGCCAGAGCCCGGCTAAATATAACACGCTTCATTGCCCGTGTCACTGTCTGTGTGTGTATTTCACTCTAGAACAGAATTCAGGTGTACAGGGTTCCTCAGCATGAATCCCTCCATCGCCCTACATTGCTAGCAGATGGCATGAATTTGGTGGCTCAAGAAAGCATATTCACTGACAAGTAGAGCATTTGGGGAGTAGGTGTCCTCAGAGAGTGAGGGAAGGTTTGTAGGATTTGGTAGTAGCAGAAAAAGGGATTCTTCTGGGTGCCGGCTTGTCCAAGATTTAAAATGCTAGGCCAGCAACGAGCTGTGAGAGCGAAGACCAGGGCATCAGGGAGGCTCTGACCGTCCCTACTCTGGAGGCTCAGCCAAGGAACTGAAGCCAGGAGGATGAGCTCACCGTTGCCTTATTAATGTCCCATGTGTAATAAAAGTGGGTGGCAGAGCTCTCTTTCCAGAGAACACTATGTCTTATTGCTTAGTCAAACAAGGACAAGTACGTTTCAAATGTGTGACATTTAGGCAGGAGGCAGATACAGATCCACGGTCCTTTCTCTGCAGTTACAAAATCCCCAAAGCTCTGAAAAACAAAAGGGCTTTCTGGAAGTGCAGGGACAAAAGTCATCTGGGGGAGGGGGCAAATACAGTTCTGACCACTAGTTGTGTCTCCGAGTGCCTACCCATCACGATCACATCTGCTGTGGGCATTTTTGTTCCTCTGAAATTTGGGATTAATTTCACTCTTGAAAATACCTAGACAGCAGATTTTTCTTAGGGGTCACCCAGAAGCTTCACAACTATTTTCCTAGAGCTCTGGATATTTCTCTTCTTATTTGCCATAGGATCAATCCATGGAATGACAGTTCTGTAAAAATATAGGCCACACCTGCCTTTCTATTCTGTTATGGAATGCTCTGATTTACACGTCAGGAGAACAGCCACCAAGCATGTTGAGACCTGCCTAGAAGGATCTCTGCCATTTCCTCAAAGCTCTGTTGAGTTACTTCCTGTATCACGCCATCGATGATCTATCCCAGCTCCGCTGATTTCGTGTTTTAGGGTTTCCTGCTATGTCCTTCATACCCACTTGCGAATATTGTGTGAGATTTTAAGCTGGAATAAATAGAAGGGTCTGTAGTGTGGAAACAGCGACCTTTGAAGTAATCGCACTGGTTTCTTTCTACTTATTTTCATGTGGATGCTAGAAATTTTAAAATTACATATGTGGCTTGTACTATGTTTTTATTGGACAGAGCTACTGTAGAGAGTTCTAGTTATTTTTTTTTTTAGTGAAACATATGTGTACATTTAAAGAATACTTAAATTTGAGGGGTTACTAACACCTTACATGCTTTCCCCTGACCCTCAAGGTCTCTCAGTAAGCAGCCTAAATCACCTCTTTGTTTACTAAAGACTACAATGTCTGGAAGATTAAGGAGGACAGAAGAGAGTCAGAGAAAGAGAGGTGATCCCTGCTGACATTGTCCTTGTCATATGCCGTGAAGTGAGTTGGCCAAATGGTACTTATGGTTTGACATGTGAAAAGGAAGAAGACACCCAAGTTTCTAATCCTGGTGTCCTAGAATCTCTAATCTCTCTCTCCAGCTTCTGTCGTCTAGGAGAGAGGGGGGCTTTGAGATGGGAAGCCGAGCGGCCTTCAGCAGGACTAGGATGGGGTGCAGGGAAGCTGGCTCCTGAGAATAAACAGGAAAAGACAAAAACAAACAGAGAGGAGGCATTTGCTCAGACTCAGTGGCCGCATTCATAGGAACCAGTGTGAGTCAGTGGGATCCAGAGAAAGTCAAGTCAGTGAGGAGGTTATAGAAGCCCCACCCCTCCACAGGGAACAGGGAGTAGAGTATATTGCTGACTTCAACTTGTCTTTCTTTTTTTTTGTTTTTTAATTTAATTTTTTATTTTTTAAAATTTACATCTAAATTAGTTATCATATAGTGCAACAATGATTTCAGGAGTGGATTCCTTAGTGCCCCTTACCCATTTAGCCCATCCCCCCTCCCGCAAACCCTCCTGTAACCCTCTGTTTGTTCTCCATATTTATGAGTCTCTTCTGTTTTGTCCCCCTCCCTGTTTTTATATTATTTTTGTTTCCCTTCCCTTATGTTCATCTGTTTTGTCTTTTAAAGTCCTCATATGAGTGAAGTCATATGATTTTTGTCTTTCTCTGACTAATTTCACTTAGCATAATACCCTCCAGTTCCATCCACGTAGTTGCAAATGGCAAGATTTCATACTTTTTGATTGCCAAGTAATACTCTATTGCATATATATATACCACATCTCCTTTTTTTAATTTTTTTTTCAACGTTTATTTATTTTTGGGACAGAGAGAGACAGAGCATGAATGGGGGAGAGGCAGAGAGAGAGGGAGACACAGAATCGGAAACAGGCTCCAGGCTCTGAGCCATCAGCCCAGAGCCTGACGCGGGGCTCGAACTCACGGACCTCGAGATCGTGAAGTGGCTGAAGTCGGACGCTTAACCAACTGCGCCACCCAGGCGCCCCCCACATCTTCTTTATCCATTCATCCATTGATGGACATTTGGGCTCTTTCCATACTTTGGCTATTGTTGATAGTGCTGCTATAAACATTGGGGTACATGCATCCCTTTGAAACAGCACACCTGTATTCCTTAGATAAATGCCTAGTAGTGCAATTGCTGGGTCATAGGGTAGTTCTATTTTTCATTTTTTGAGGAACCTCCATACTGTTTTCCAGAGTGGCTGCACCAGCTTGCCTTCCCATCAACTTGTCTTTCAATGCACGATGAACAGGAGGCTTTCCTCTAAGACTTGTCCCTGGAGGCAAAGTGGCAACACCAGTTATTTTTCTCGAAGCAATGAGTCTTCAATTTTCCCTCTTGCTATTCACATGTTGTCATTTTGCCATTAAGGAGTAGAATGATGGGGCACCTGGGTGGCTCAGTAGGTTAAATGCCTGACTTTGGCTCAGGTCATGATCTCGCAGTTCCTGAGTTCGAGCCCCACGTCGGTCTCTGTGCTGACAGCTCAGAGCCTGGAGCCTGCTTCAGATTCTGTGTCTCCCTCTCTCTCTCTGCCTTTCCCCTGCTCACACACACACACTCTCTCTCTCTCTCTCAAGAATAAATAAACATTAAAAAAATTTTTTTTAAAAAGAAGTAGAATGAGGGGGGAAGTGGAGACTACAGAAACTCTCCTTGTCCTCCCACAGACAATGCACAGATAATTCTGAGCATTATTACTAACTGCCTTACACATAGTATCTTGGGACATTTTAGGGGAGGTGGAAATTTTTTAAATTTCTTGCTTTGAACATAGTAATACAGAAATATCTATACAATTGATACCTCTAAACACCATGTAAATATGGAATCAGAAATTAAGAGAAAATTTCTACTTTAACTTATTGAAAATATCATTGAAACATTATGGTATTAAGATTTTAAGATGCTATTACTATTTTGGTATCTGATATACTCTCTCTTTCCATGGTTTCTTTGTTACTTTAAGGTAAGATAATTGTGTAGTTTTCCCTGATATATATCATTCCAACACCAAGCAAATCTCTAATTCTCTGGCACCAGTTGGGTGTCCAACAATTCAACGAAATTCTCTCACGAACTACCCAGAGTTAGCATAGATCCCACAGGTTAAGAGCTCAGTCCCACAAGGCTGCCCATTTCAGACCCCAGCTGCAAATGGGGTCCCCAGCCTACCCACACTTCTGCCTGGCTGACTACCAGTTCTGGGATTCCCACAATCTCTTCCCAGATTCAAGAATTCACTAGAATGACTTACAGAGCTCAGGGAAGTGATTTATTCACTATTACTTGTTTATTATAAAGGACATAACTCAGGAGCAGCTAAATGGAAGAGATAAGATACACAAGGCAAGGAATGGGGAGGGGGTGGTGTGGAGGTTCTATGGCATTCTGTCCTCCCTCACCTTGATGTATTCACCAATCAGGAAGCTCTAGGGACCCCATCATTTTGGGTTTTTATGGAGGCTTCATTATGTAGGCATGATAGACTAAATCAGTAGTCATTGGTGATTGATCTCAATCTCTATCCCCTTTCCCCTCCCTGGAGGGAGGGGTGGAGGCAGGGCTAAAAGTTCTAATCTTTTAATCACACAGCTGGTTTTTGTGGCAAACAGCCCCTGTGCTGAAGCTACCGAGAACCCCTCCATGAGTCATCTTATTAGCTTAAAAAAGGAAATTTTAAGAATTTTAGGAGTTCTGTGCCAGGAATCAGTGACAAAGACCAAATATTTATTTTGTATCATGCCCCCAAATGATCATGATAAACAATACCAATCATTGCCTTTGAGAACATCAGACAGTGTTCTGAGTGCATGCAGGTATTTGCTCACTGCTGTATGGGAGGGGCCTACAGGGTGAAGATGGAGAGAATGTGTAATCCTCAGAGAGTCTCTTCTAGTAGATAGATGGGAAAGGGGAGGCAAAGGAATCAGCATTTTTAATAAACACTCTAGGTGATTCTAAGTCAGGTGGTCCACAGATTTCTCCTTGGAGAGAGAAAATATACTCTTTTTAAAAATTGATTTATTTATTTTGAGAGAAAGAGAGAGAGAGAGAGAGAGAGAGAGGATCCCAAGCAGGCTCCACACCCAGAGTGGAGCTTGATGCAGGACTCAATCTCATGACCATGAGATATGACCTGAGCCGAAACCAAGAGTCAATGCTTAACCCACTGAGCCATGCAGGCGCCCCAAGACAAAATATGCTCTTAAAGCAGTTTTGAACTGTTCTACTTTGTTTAGTCTAACACTTCAATAAGATCAAATGGTATGTTTTATTCAGATTCAGAAATGTCTAATTTACATTCTCTAAAGCTGACGTGTCTAATGTTTGCAAAGATTTTATTCTAATGCTAATTCTGTGCCCTAGAACTCAATAGGCACTCAGGCCAATTTGGTTTCTGAAATGGAAAGAAAAGAAGTACCGAAAATCCCTAGTGCCCCACAGACTTCATCAAGAGTTACTCCTCTGCAATAAATCCAAAATGTAAAAGCAGAGCTCCTAAATCTCATCACTATTGACATTTGGGACTGGATAATTCCTCGTGGGGAGCTCTCCTGTGCATTGTAGAACGTTCGGCATCATCTCTGCCCTCTATTCACTAGATGCCAGTAGCAGGCACCCATTTCCTGCCTCCAGTTGTGACAAATCAATAACATCTCCAGACATGGTTCCATGTTGTCTTGGAGGCAAAATCTGCTCCAGTTGAGAACCACTGCTCTAAAGGAAATCAGTGAGGCATCCTGTTATTATCTCCCCTCTGCATACTTCTCCCCCTTGGTTTTACGTCGTGGGGGAACTATGCTCTATGCAAATAACAGAGAGCTAGTTAAAGGCAACAGTGAGGTCAAGGCAAACAGCTGGATCTTCCTCTGGCCCACCGGGTGCCTTCTGGAACTCCAGGAAGAGTCCCTCAAGGGATAGGATGGTGTCAGAGAACTTTGCTGCCTGAACTCCCCACCCCCCTCCCAGCTTTTAATGTGATCCTGAAATGGAGACGGAATCATTCTCGCCCATTTTTGTCACAACTGAAAGTTCCCAAATTAGACCACTGAAAGCATTACCTTGTCAATGGGAGCATTTCCAGGAGCAGTTTTCAGGCGTTGTGAGTGTGCAGGCCTGTCTGTAACTATTACCGTCAGAAGCAGGACCTGGGATTTCTGGGACCTCGGGGGATCCCAGATAAAAGACTTGAGAGCACAGGAGATATTGCCCGTGTTATTAATAGTTTGCCTCAAGTTGCTGAGACTTGTCCAAGCAGTTCCATCCTTGCAGGATAAATCCAGGTGGCCAGGCCACTTGGAGAAAGATAAATAACTGATCATTGATTTCACTAGAGATTCAGGAACTTTATGTGTAGCAAGGAAGAAGAAAACACAGATATAATCTTCTCATCTTTGCTATCCAGAAAATGAAGTATGCCCTCTTAGAATCTGTTTGGACTAGGGGCGCCTGGGTGGCTCAGTCAGTTAAACATCTGACTTAGCTCAGGTTTGTGGGTTCCAGCCCCACTGGGCTCTGTGCTGACAGCTTGGAGCCTGGAGCCTGTTTTGGATTCTGTGTCTCCCTCTCTCTCTCTGCCCCTCCCCTGTTTGTGCTCTCTCTCTCTCTCTCTCTCTCAAAAATAAACATCAAAAAAAAATATTTTTTAAATAATCTGTTTGGATGATTCAGTTTCCACAGGATGATTCAATTTCCACAGGATGATTCAACTGTGGAAACCATTTTTAGGTTTTCAAAATGAAATGAAAAGAAGCTTTCTGAGATTGTCATTGTGAGGGGCCTCTCTCATGACTGGGCCTCAGCACAGATAGTTGGAGTAACTGGTCTGTGATGGGTCCAAGAGTGAGAACTACCAGAAAGACTTCTTTCCCTAAAGCCACTCCTCCAGTTATCCCACTCTTGTCTGAAATTAGAAACGCATTTAGATTGATGAAGTTACAGCTTCCAGCCCATCCACAGCCCTTTAAAAAATTCAAATATCCCAGGCAAGAGTAACAGTTAAGATGACATCAACCATTCACACTTCAGTGTGAATTAGTTTATTCTCTGGCACAAAAATGAGGAATTAGTACAAACACTGAGACTTTGAGAGACATTTTTGACAGAGGTGGGAAGGGAGGGATTGTTGGGGAGATGGTATTTTAACACTGATCATCTAGAAAGAAGAGTCTGAAGCAAAAATTAAGTGCTAACAATGTATTTTTTTAAATTTAATACTTTATTATCATTGTTGTTTCAAACTATCAAAATAACATGTGAAACCAAACAATACAGAGGGATATAAAATAAAAGTGTATAGTATCTTCCTCCCCCATCCATTTCCACGGCCATGTAAATCAGTACTAACATTTTATTAATTGGGTATCTTTTCACTGGGTTTATACAAACTCATATATGCATGTATAGTATATATATATATATATATATATATATATATGTGTGTGTGTGTGTGTGTGTGTGTGTGTGTATATATATATACAAAAAACCTAGTATGTATGTATATATATATATATATATACAAAAAAACTATATATATATATATATATATATATATATATATAGGGTTTTTTTTTTACAAAAATAAAATTATCTTATATGCTTAGTAATTTATCATGGACATCTTTCCAAGTTAGTGCCTTTCTCTCACTCTTTATAAGAGTTGCATATATTTTATGATATAGATATACATTATCTATTCAACACTTTTTCTGTTAGCATCTATGCCTTTTATTTCCAGTTATTTCCTGTTAAAGATAATGCTTCATAATGTGAGCACCAATAAATAAATTATGACGTAGGCAGATAACGGAACGAACCAGATGTAACAACATGTTTAGATCTTAAAAACAAACTTGAGTAAAAAAAATACAGAGTAAAATTATCTGTTATGTAAATTGTTAATCATATAAAATAAAACTATATATTGATTATCAACATTTATAGATGTAATAAAACATTGGCAGAAGAAAAGGTAATGCTTCAAAAAATATCTAGCAGACTTATCTTCATGTGCTATTGTTTTTATTTCAGTAAGACAAATTTATAGGGTATGTCACCCAGGACAAAGACAACAAATTTCTGTTCCTTTTTCATATGACATGGCTCAGGGTGAATTCACTATTCTGTTTACCAGCTTTTAATATGTTTCAGCTTGTCTAATTATATAAATCCTATTTGGAAAAGGTAGAGACATAAGAAAAATAAAAATAACTTAAAGTTCTTCTTTAACATAGCACTCAAACTGAAACACAAAATTCCTAGGCAAGCTTAAACAGGACATATTTAAGCTGACAATTCACTTTCTTTGTTCTCAAGCCCATCCTCTAGGGATGGCAAAGAATCGTGTTCACTTTGAGGGCATCAATCTTAATAGTTTGATCCTGACTCTTGAAATAATAAATATTCCAAAAGGAATCTGAGAAAATACTTTCTTTTTAAAAAATTTTTTTTAATGTTTATTTATTTTTGAGAGAGACAGAAAGAGAGAGAGAGAGCATGAGCAGGGGAAGGGCAGAGAGAGAGGGAGACAGAATCCAAAGCAGGTTTCAGGCTCTGAGCTGTTAGCACAAGAGGCCAATGTGGGGCTTGAACCCATGAACCACGAGATCATGACTTGAGCCCAATTCGGCCACCTAACCAACTGAACCACCCAGGTGCCCCAAAAATATTTTCTTAACAGTCCAAATAGAAAGCTTGAACAGTTTATCCACCCCATAGTGATACAGAATAAAACAATCAGGACTAGGCACATCTGTGCCCTTGAATTTTAGGTTTAAGGGCTAATCCAATTTTTATACAGTATAGATATCAAGAAGACAAATGTGGAGTGCAGAAGACCGTGAGTGAGTATGCAGACACACGATCCGGCCCCGCCTCCATGTTCAACACTGTTCCTTTGAAGGTGTCAGTCTATCCGTGCATCAATGTGCTTCCAGAGCCCATCAGGTCGAGGGCTGGTGGCCTGGCATGTGGCCACTCTGGGAAAGAGTGTTGGACACAGTTTGCAGCTGTGGCGCCTGCCCTGATCTGTGCTCTCCACCTGCAACTTCAGGAAGCCTGCCTGTCTCCTGTCGCTCTTGAGTGGCACTGCTCTCCCTCTCTCCCACAACCTTTGCCAGCCAATTTGGCAGGGCGATGGTGGCAAAGTAAAACCGGTGCCCTCCTGTCCTTCAGCAAAGTGGAGCAGAGGAGCTCTCCACAGTTAGTTTTTTTTCCTTTTTCCTTTCTGTCTCTCCTTTCTCTCTTTTTTTTTCTTTTCTTTTCTTTTCTTTCTTTCTTTCTTTCTTTCTTTCTTTCTTTCTTTCTTTCTTTCTTTTCTTTCTTTCCCTTCCTTCCTCCCTTCCTTCCTCCCTTCTCTTTTGCTCTTTCACTCTTTCTTTCTTTCAATAGATAGACATAGTTTGAGATATAGTTAACACAAACATAGTTTAAGTTTAAAGTATACAACCCATTGATTTGCTATATTTATATATTACAATATGATTACCACTGTAGCTTAGCTAACACCTCCATAGTCACATAATTAACAGGATTTCCTTCTTTCTCATAGCTAAATAATATTTCATTGTATGTATACATACCACATCTTCTTTATTCATTCATCCACTGATGGACTCTTAGGTTGTTTCCATATCTTGGCTATTGTGAATAATGCTACAATAAACATGGGGGTGCAATATCTTGTTTTCATTCCCTTTGGATATATACTTAGAATGGGATTGCTGGATCATATGGTAGTTCTCTTTTTAATTTTTTTGACGATCTCCATATTGTTTTCCATAATGGCTGAACCAATTTATGTTCACACCAACAGTGCTCAGGGGTCCCCTTTCCTCCATATCTTTGTTATTCTTGTCTTCTTGATAATAGCTATTCTAACAGGTGTGAGGTGATATCTCATTGTGGTTTTGATTTGCATTTCCCTGGTGATTAGTGATGCTGAGCACTTTTTCGTGTACCTCTTGGCCATTTGGATGTCTTCTTTGGACAAATGCCCGTTCAATTCCTCCGCCCATTTTTAAACATGATTGTTTGTTATTGAGTTTGTTATTGAGTTCTTTGTATATTTTGGAAATTAACCTCTTGTCAGAAAAATGGTTTGCAAATATTTTCTCTTACTACTTAGGTAGCCTTTTCATTGTGCTGCTTTTTCTTTTGCTGTGCAGGGCTTTTTAGTTTAATGTAGTGCCACCTGTTGATTTTTCCTTGTGTTACCTGTGCATTTGATGTCAGAGGGTTTCCTAAATATATATTTTAAAAACCTCTCATCCCATCCACTTGCCAGAATTCCCTCCCTAAGGTAAGTTATCTTACTTTAAACATTACCTAGTTGAAGAGGACATAGACTGAAGTCGCTCTAAACTCTTGCTGAGAGAAAACAAGGTACGGGGCACAGGGGGACAAGGAGGAAATTAGTAAGCCGAATATTCATTATATCCTGCAAGTTCTGGAGAGGGAATCTTTACATCTCCCTGCCCTCGTCTGCTATCTTTCATATTATTGTAAATAACCAAAATGTGTCAGGTGCTCTTCCTCTTTGTTCCTAAAGCTCACTATGCTTACTACTATCTCAGAATTTATAACATTTCTAAGATTTTAAAATAAAAGCATTAGTGAGGGAATATTCTAACTGATGCTAAGTCTCTTTAGGTCTTTAATTCCCTAATACAAAGCCAAATTTATTATATATTCGGGTCATGGGCAGTGTGATTCTGCTTCCAAAGTACATGTAAGTCTTTAGGCATGAGACAGATAATGGTCAAACTATACACATGAGTTACCCTACTTCCCCACAAAAGTCAGTAGAATGTCTCACTCTAGTTTGGGAGCCCTGTACATATTCCAAACCTAGAGTTGTAACAGAATGCACACAGATGAGCCTCAGCTACTAGACTATTAGTTTCTAGAATTCAGAGACTGTTTTATTCACCTTTTTATTTTTAGCTGCCAGGACAGTGCCTTGAACATAGTAGACACTCAACAAGTGTTTGTCAAATACTTGTTCAATGGAAAAATGGAGCAGGGAAGGAAACCAACACTTACTGAGTGCCTGCTACATGCCAAGCTCTGGACTAAGTGCTTTGCAGAAGTTCTCGCATACTTTGGTATTTTTGTTAGTGTTCTGCGTGGTGGGTAACTCCAAGAATAGCACTAGGACCAGAAGAGACCATAGGAAGATACATTTCTGTTCAATATTAGGAGCTTCGTAATGTTCAGAGATGACTAAACATGGAGCCGGCTGTGTCAGGGAGGATGAATTCCCTGTGACTATGCGTAGGCGGAAGATGTTATATAGGGACTCAAGCATCAGGTGGGTTGGGGACTGTCAGCCAGACCAAAGCCCCTCACTCAGATGCCCACAGAGGCCAGGCAAGGAGCATAAATGAGAAAAGAGGCCAAGTGTAAGAAGTTCTTCACTTCTCCCTTTACTCCATGTAAAACAGTTGCAGCGGGGTGCCTGGGTGGCTCAGTCGGTTAAGTGTCTAACTCTTGGTTTCAGCTCAGGTCATGATCTCACGCTTCGTGGGTTTGAGCATTGAGCTGTGTGCTGACAGCATGGACCCTGCTTGGGATTCTCTCTCCCTCTCCCTCTTCTCCCCCCACCAAAATAAATTGATTAATTAAAAAAAAAAAAAACAAAAAAACAGTTGCAGCATCATGATGAGCAGTTGCTGACTCTCAACCTCTAAATTGGAGACACAATAGGGAGTAATGAGGTCATATTCCTTCTAATGCACAATTGTTTTTCAGCACCAATAGTTTTCATGCAGGGACATGGATCCTGTTTTGAGAAACCTTTCTATTTTTTCTTTACGTTTATTTATTTTGAGAGAGAAAGAGTGGGTGTGTGCAGGATCTAGTGGGGGATGGGCAGAGAGAGAGAGAGAGGGAGAGAAAGAGAATCCCCAGCGGGCTCTGCACTGTCAGTGCAGAGCTCGACTTGGGGCTCAAAGTCATAAATCCTGAGGTCATGACCTGAGCCAAAACCAAGAGTCAGATGTTTAACCAACTGAGTCACCCAGGTGCCTCAAGAAATCTTTCCATTTTTAGAGAGAAGCCAGGAATTCTCCTTTTTATATAAAAGCTTCTAATTCTTAAATGTGCTATCAAATTCCATTGGGGAAAGAAATAACACTATGGGCCACATAACACATCTACACATTTGGCTTATGGTCACTTTGTTATCTCTGCAACTGGTAATGTTTAAGGTAACTTTAAACCTGAGATTCTTAGAATATTTGCCTTACAGAGTGGTTATAATCCAGTGTTTGGCTATAAATGATAAATCCTGACATTGAATGGCAACGTCCTAGGTTCACAAATCTCTAACTTTAACTTTTATGCAAGGGGATGGATTTGTGCTGGCCCTATTTCATTTCACTGACTTTCTGTCATCATCATCATTGCAGTAGAGGCTTATCTGATTATGTTATGTAACTTCATCAACCACAGAGTTGATGGATAGCACAGGGATAGAGAAAGCCAGGTAATCTTATTATGACTTCGAGCACAGGGCTCAGTTCTCATGCGGCACATGAGACTTGAATGAATTAAACCCTTGTCCAAGATGATGCACACATCAGCAGTTATATTTTGACAGCTCCGGTTTTGAATTATCTTTCCAGATGTTCTCTCAGTAATTAGAGAAGCCCCGTTTCTAGTGAAGCTCTTTCGACTGGAGGGTCAAAAATGACTTGAGTAGAAGTTTTTATCCTTCTATAAAGTGACATCTTCCCTTCTTAATTTGCATTGATAGAAGCTGTTTTCTATTATCTGGAATTCAGAAGAAGTGTCTTCTCCTGGGAGAATATACCATGTCTTAGAAGGTTGTAATTGCTGATTTCTACAATGATCAAGATCAACTCTGCTCTAGGCTATAGAAGAAGCCCAAGTCCACCCTTTGTTTTTTCTTTTCTTCCTTGGGTTAGCTTGTTTGTTTGTTTTGCCACTGGCATGATCCTATTTGCCACCCCTAAACTTCTGGTGTTGTCCTAACATAATGGTGTCAAGGAGGCCATTTGGCCAACTAGTAGGGTTGTAGGACTTAGAGTTACCTTCTTTAGAAAAAGGAGACCCTGTACTTCCGCATGGAGTATCGTCTTCACCAGGAAACAGGGTTAAGGAGAGGCCTGCAATAAGAAACAAAGGGAAGTTTCCTGTAGTAGCATGCCTACTATGTATCTCCTTGCTGACATAACATGGCAATCATCCAAGAGTCTCTAGGCTTCAGGTATGGCAAGTTAGGGTACTGACTTCTAGATTCTGACAGACTCAACTTTCCTTTTGTTCCCCCCAAATGAGGGAGTTGTGGCTGTTTCCTGCACTTGCTGTCTTTGTGTCACCTCACGGTGTCTCTAACACTTGTGTACCCAGTTTCTCATAATTACTTGTCTCTGTTGTTGCAATTTCTGTTTTCCTGACTGGACCCTGACAGATACAACTTGCTTTAAGATAAATTCGTTACTTATATTTCTGTCGGAGAATTGTGTTGTCCATAAATACTGAGGATAAGTCAAGCTGCCAATTTGACTTTTCTATTTTCAATTGAGGCAAGAAGACTGATGGAAGAAAGCAGTTAAAATCATGAACAAATGTGGATTTTGAGATAATTTACAGATTTCAGTTATTATCCTATTTTCTTTTTGTCATCGTGTGTCAAGTGTTTCTTGTAAATAGCATTAAGGGGACAATCTCTTTTTTTCTTGTCTTTTATTATTATTATTATTTATTATTTTTTTTTTTTTTACTTATTTTTGAGACAAAGACAGACAGAGTGTGAGCAGGGGAGGGTCAGAGAGAGAGGGAGACACAGAATCTGAAGCAGGCTCCAGGCTCTGAGTTGTCAGCACAGAGCCTGACTGGGGGCTCGAACTCACAGACTGTGAGATCATGACCTGAGCCGAAGTCAGACACTTAACCCACTGAGCCACCCACGTGCCCTAAAGGCAGTCTATTTTTTTTAAGCTCATTCAGTGTCTGACTTTAATGGGGAATCAATCCATTCATAATTAGTGTAAAAACGGGCATACTTGATTTTAATTCTTTCAATTTTACTCTGATTTTTAAAAATGAACTTTGCCATTGTTTCCTCTATTCTTTTCCCTATTTCTTGGTTTGGTTACCCCAATTTTTATCACTATGTCCCTGAATAATCAAATTTAACTATATGGCTAAATAAAAGTGTTTTGTATGTTTTATTTTTATTTTTTTTTAATGTTTATTAATTTCTGAGAGAGAGAGAGGGGGGGGGTTAAGGGGCAGATAGAGACGGAGGGCAGATAGAGACGGGGGCAGATGATTCGAAGAAGGCTCTACATGGACAGCAGCGAGCCCGATGTGAGGCTTGAACTCACAAACTGTGAGATCATGAGCTGAGCCAAAGTTGGATGCTCAACCAACTAAACCAGCCAGGTGCCCCTTGTATGTTTTTAATTTGAAAAAGACCAGAGATTTAAAATGCCCTTTTTCTAATGATCATGCTTTCATTCACATGGTTTGCCAAGGAATCTTTTAGGGAAACTAGGGCAGCAGAAGAGATTCAGAAGTCATCCTGGGTGCTCTGGACTCCACAATGGCGAGATTGCTTTGGCTCTCCATTAGACATTCCAACACACAGGTTTTCTCTAAAATATAAAGAAAAGCAAATCAAAAGAGAAGACCTTGAAATAAAAAAAAAGTTCTGTTACGAAAACAGCTTATTAAGGAATTGATGTGAAAGTTGGTGAGTCCCTTTATGCTCTGACAAGCTTTGGTATGCTTTTCCTCTCCCAGAAAAGCACTACTTACACTGGCAAACTCCTGTGCATCCTTTTTTTAAAAAATAATTTTTTTAAGTTTATTTATTTATTTTGAGAGAGTGAGAGAGTGCTAGTAGGACAGGGGGAGAGAGAGAGAGAGAGAGAGAGAGAGAGAGAGAGAGAGAAAGAGAGAGAAGTCATGCAGAGCCCAATTCGGGACTTGAATTCATAAACCACAAGATCATGATCGGAGTTGAGGTTGGATGCTTAACCTACGGAGTCACCCAGGTGCCCCTCCTATGCATCCTTTGAGGTGTGTCCAGAAGGTCTTTTCTGTAAATCTTTCTCTGACCACCCTCTCCAAACCTGCTTCCTTCTTTGTGCCCCCTCCACGCCTTATGCAAGCCCCCATTACAGCCCTTATAGCATGGTTTTGCAATTATCATCCTCTGCTCTAAGCTATGAGCTGTTTGACGGCAGAAACTTCTGTTCATTTAGCTTCGCATCTTCTCTAGTTACTGCCAATGCTTAATAAACACTTGTTGAGTAAATGATTAATTGTTTTGCCAATGGTAGTGGTTTATTAACAGCAACATATTTCTGTCATCTTTTATCTTTGCTTTTTTCCTGAAGCAACAGAAAAAAAAAAAAAACTTCAGAATTAATGTTACCTGTAAGGAACACAAATAGTATCCTCACTAGTCCTATTAACGTGTTCCCCTAATATTTTGGGAATTTAGGTTGAGGCCATCTGAACCCTGTCTCTCTCTGTTCCTCAATGGTCTTTTGGCAGATTCCTGTGTGTGTATCAATGACTAACCATCTGAATTCAATTTGCAACCTTCTTGCTCATGGGGCAAACATTGGCAATTAGCCTAACTGGTAGTACTACGAGCTAAAATCACATCCAATAAGACTTCCTTAGGACGTATCCAGTTGGATACTTTCTTTTGGAATGCTTAAATGAACGCCCATCCTTTAATTTAAAATGATCTTTTTAATCTCCCCTTCCACAGATTAAGGCCTTTATTTAGCATGACAGCAACTGAATTCCCCAACTCTGCCAGACATGCAACTTGATTATGAGTTCAGTCAATACCTAAAATCAATGCAAAAAAAGTAAAGTCGGAAGTTTCGAAATATAAATCCATTAAGGCCTGACATTTTCTCAAAATTTTAGTGAATAGCACACAGTCACTCTCTGCTCCAGCTGTAAAAATAACACTATGAATCTAAACTAAAATAAGTAACTTGGACCTCCTTTATAAGAAATTCATCATTTTAAAAAATGCAGAGAAACCATTGGGAAGCAATTTCCACAAATCCAAGGACTCCTCATTTAGAGTGAATACAATATACACAATAGAGTGTATACAGTGAACACTACCACCAAACTGGCTCAAACACAAGGTCTAACAGAACTGTTGTCACAAAGCACATTTGAAAGGGATTGCTAGCGATATGAATTCCTCAGGAAGGTTTTCAATCTCTTAAGTATTTATGCAGGCTGAAGATTGAAGGGGGATTCTAAGAGATCTGTGGCCACATTTCGCAGAGTAGAGGTTCATGGAGTCCACCAGGAAAAACAAACAAAACAAAACAAAACAAAACCCTAGAGGCCTCTTGCTTGCCTCCCTTGACAGGCTGACACCGTAAATTACCTGTACAACCTGCAGTTGTCTACTCTGTTAGTAGAAGGAAAGTTCAGGTAGGTTGGGTCATGTTATTTCCCTTTCCTTCTGGGAAACTGTCAGACTGACTTTCCCAGCTCTCCCAGAACTCACATGTAGCCACAGGCCTGAGTGCTGTCAATGGGAAATTCCCAGCAGACACCGTCCAGGTGGCCTAAATTCAACTCAGTTCTGAAACTATTTACCTAGAAAATAGCATCAGCGGGCACCTGGGTGGCTCAGTCGGTTAAGCTTCTGACTCTTGATTTTGGCTTAGGTCATGATGCAGGGAGTCAGGCCCTGTGCTGACAGTGGGGATCCTGCTTAAGATTCTCTCTCTCACTCTTTCTTTGCCCCTCCCCAACTTGTGCGCTCATGCACGCTCTCTCTCTCTCAAAATAAATACATAGACTTAAAAAAAAAAAAAAAGAAAAGAAAATAGCACCAGATCCCACAGGTTAAGGATACTGTTGTACAAGACTCCCCTCCACCCCCTTGAGAAGCCAATTTTAAGTGCAGGTTTGTAACTTGTGCTTCTGACCAAGTGGCTTTAAATTGGCGGTTCCTACAACCCCCTGCTTAGGGTCGAGTGATTTGCTACAGCATCTCACAGAACTCAGGGAAACATTTGCCAGTTTATTATAAAAGGATATACTATAAAACAATACATGTGGGAAAAGGCTCAGAGCTCCCATGCTCTCTAAGCATACCACAATCCTCAAATTCCCATGAGTTCTGGGGCGCCTGGATGGTTCAGTCAATAAGCTTCCGACTTCAGCTCAGGTCATGATCTCATGGCTCGGGAGTTCGAGCCCCACGTCAGCTTCTGTGCTGACAGCTGGGAGCCGGAGCCCGCTTCAGATTCTGTGTCTCCCTCGGTCTCTGCCCCTCCCCCACTCATGCTCTGTCTCTTTCAAAAATAAATAAACATCTAAACAAACAAATTTCCATGGGGTCATCCACCAGGAAGCTCTCCAAATCTACTCCTTTTGGTTTTTTATGAAAACTTCATTACATAAGCATGATTGATTAAATCAATGGCCATTGGTGATTAAGCTCAATCTCCAGCCCCTCTCTCCTCCTGGGAAATCAGGGGGTGAGATCAAAAGTTCCAGCCTTCTAAACACCTGGCTGTTTCCCTTGGCAACCAGCCCCCCTCCCAGGGTGCAATGCGGCTAGTCACCTCATTAACATAACAAAAGACACTTTGTTTCACTCTCAACACTTAGGAAATTCCAGGGGTTTGAAGAGCTCCAGGCCAAGAACAAGGATGAAGACCAAAAATGTATTCTTACTGTAAGTCACAATATCGCAGATTGGATCTAATGAATATTAAACATAATATTTGCAAAGAGTTTTTAGTCATGTAAATGATTATTGCTAAGGGTAACAGAATATGCCATCTCAAAATATGAATGTAGGCGTTCAGGACATGCTACCTCATAATATGCTGCTTTGGCATTTTGAGTTGTAGACATTTGAAAAAGCAGTAAATGCAAGGAGGGCTATCTCTGAACTGCTCGTATCTGCCTCAAGACAGAGCAACAAAAGCAACTCAGTTATAGATCCCTTCCCAGGAGTTTCATCAACCAGGAATCACTGACACCACATCCAAACTTGACCACAAATTATCATATCTCCCATCTATTTTTTTCTAAGAACCCATTCATCTTCCCTAAAAATCACTTACTCTCCCCTAAGAGGCCTATACCCTTCCTCCCCTCCCCAATTAATATGGTATTTAAGCCTGAACTCTGAGCCACCTCTGAGTTACTCTTTTTTCCCTGGTCATCTCCCATGCATACATGAGGTATACACGTTAATAAACTTCTTTTATTACAGAGGTCTTTGCTAAGAACTTTGAGGGTAGAGGGAAGATTAATTTCCCTCCCCTACAATTATTAGAAAGATATGTAAAAAGAATAGGATACAAAATTGTTTTTTTTTCCAAAACATCTCCAACGCATTTTTGGAAAGTAGGAAAAAATATGCCCAAATGTTAAAGTCAAAAATTGAAAGACGGGAGTCTGGGTGGCTCAATTGGTTAGGCCTCTGACCTTAGCTCTGCTCATGATCTCATGATTTATGGGTTTGAGCCCCAGGTCAGGCTCTGTGCTGACAGCTTGGAGCCTGGAGCCTGCTTCAGATTCTGTGTCTTCCTTTGTCTCTTGCCCCTCCCGTGCTCATGCTCTGTATCTCTCTCTCTCTCAAAAATAAATAAACATTAAAAATTTTTTTAATTGAAAGAATAATTCATTGGAAATCCATATCCCTTCACTTATATCCAACACTACCCATATGTTGGAGGGTTCCCTATTTTCTCCTCTAGCCTTGGCCTTACTCAAGGGATGAGAGGTATTCTGAGCCAAGAGGTATGCCCATCTGGAGCTCATCTCCTGCCACAACCCCTCACTTTTATTCCATGCTTCAGGTGTCCTAGAGCCTGGAATTCCTATTACTTTCATCTTTTTTGGGGTTCATTTTCCTGAGGTTAGACCATCTCCACTGTGCATAGCCCTTGGCCCAATGGTGGCCAAGAAACATCTGTTTCTGAGAGTGGGGAGCTGCATGATATGGATGTGAAGGTGAGGAAAGTAATTTCCCTAAGTTCTTGGATGGACCCCTATAGCCAAAAATAGATTAGTAAGAGAAAAACTAACAGAGAAGTTTATTAATATGTATACCTCTTGTATGGATGGGAGATACCTAGGGAAAGATCAGTAACTTAAAGGTTTAGTTAGAACCTCAGTTCATACAGTATCTTAGCAAAGGAATAACATATTTCTATAGAAGTCACAGACAAAGGAAATAGACTTTGAGTCTCTAAGGGCAGCAAATAATGAGCGCACAGATATATAGGAAACTAGTGATAGATAAAAGCTGGATAGTAAGGTTTGTTATATAGATTCTTCCAGTACCATTTCCACGCTGATAGGATCTAAAGTTATCTCTAGTGATCAACTTTTGTCCTTCTTGATAGAGAGGGGAAGAGAGATATCCTTGAAAATTTATGTCCTTGTTTTGGGCAGATAGAGGGAGGGCAGCAAGCTTTTCTTATATCTGCA
Source organism: Leopardus geoffroyi (assembly GCF_018350155.1). NCBI lineage: Eukaryota > Metazoa > Chordata > Mammalia > Carnivora > Felidae > Leopardus > Leopardus geoffroyi. The sequence goes on along the minus strand of NC_059341.1, from coordinate 100,485,686 downwards.
TCTTCTCAGTTGTCTTCAGCTCCAAATAATCTTCTGCCAAAGGGGCATGTTTTGGGGTTTCACATTCTGCTACCCCATGGGTGGTGCTTGAATTCATGAACTGAGGTGTCCACACAGGTGTGCATAGAGCCCCTTATGGTGCAAGATGGACTTAGGAATGGGTGAGAAATGGTTGCAGGCCAGGAGACCAGGGCTGGCTTTCCTTGAATTGCTATGTTTTAACATAAAACTTACAGGTGTTTGTGAATTCTAAATTTGAACTTGGTTTCCAGATCATTATGAAGATGCATTGGTCAAAGTAAAGAATAGAATGTATTTTATTATTTTATGAGTTTGCTTTATAACTTTAAATATTTAGGCATGGTATATGAGTCTCCATTTGTACTTTTGACCCAGACCCTTCAGGGTTAGGAACAGTCTTGCTTAAATATACCAATTATCAACATTTTGCCATATTGACTTGTTTTATCTGTCTATGTCTATCTATCTATCTATCTATCTATCTATTATCTATCATCTATCTATCTATATCAATGGGCCTTATTTTTTAATGCTGAAGCATTTGAAAGTATGCTGCAGATATCATGGCACTTTCTCTCTGAATACTTTACCATGTGTTTCTTAAGAACAAGGATATTCTCCCATATAACCACAATATATCACACCAAAGAAGTTTAATGTTGATATAATAAAATTATCCAATAAATGTGGCCTATATTCAAATTTTCTCCATTGTCTTAATTCCCTGTCAAAGATTTTTTGTTTTGTTTTGTTTTTTTCTAATCTAGGATCCAATCAAGGATCACTCATAATATTTGTTTTTCACGTTGTATGGTAATGACAAAAAGACCAAGAAAGGCTTTCTCTTAAATGGAGGTCAAATTAGATTGCTCAGCAAAATTGGTGGAAATGTTAAAACACTAACCACATTTTTTGGAAATAGAACACAAAGTCTTCAAGATTTAAAGGGAGTGAAGGGAGAATAAATGCAACAGCCTTTGAGCTTTACTTTCAGTTTTTTCTGAGGCTGTTATTCCTAAATGATATGCACCTGCTTTTTCTTCTGTGGGCTTCTACTGTGATTTTATATTTGTCCTCAATTTTCAGAGGAATAAACGCAGTGTTAGATCAAGGAACGTTTTCATCATTATCCTAGAAAGAGAGTGTGTGTGTGATTGGGGGAGAGGGGCAGAGGGAGAGAGAGAGAGAGAGAGAGAGAGAGAGAGAGAGAGAGAGAGAGAGAATTTCAAGCAGGCTCCATGCTCAGCCTGGAGCCTGACACAGGGCTTGATCCCATGACCCTGGGATCATGACCTGAGCCGAAATCAAGAGTCAGATACTCAACTGACTGAGCCACCCAGGTGCCTCTAGATGAAGAAATTTTTAAGCAAGTTGTATTCACATGTTTTTGATAAACAAATTTGCACTTTGCACATTTGCAAATCCTTCAGTGCTAAACACTGATTTTCTCACCCCTTTCTTGGCCAGACTTTTTCTGTGTCCTCATGTACAGCAGGAAGACATTGATGTTTGTGAAAACTCAGCCATTTTATGATAACTCACTTGTTTTTGTGGCCATAAACTAATGTTATAAGCATCTATCTCATAAGATTTCATTTAAGAATAAAAATGTTCTTAACAAGAAACACATTAAACAGACAAACATTAGGTATTAGAGATCAATACCCCTACGTAATCATTTGGGGTGTCCAACACAAGAACACAAGACTCTTGAACACAAGAGTTCATTGGAAAACTGACATTTTAAAAATATTTATGAGTGCAAGAAAATAAGCAAAGAATTAAAAAGGACTTTTCAAACAAAATCTTGTTTCCTTATAGATTATGAACTTCAAATGATTTGCTTCATTTTAAAGGTGTAAATAGTTGAAGATCAGAAAAATAATATTGTCTATGCAGTGTGTTGTGTATATAAATTTTTATTTGTTTATTTATTACACAACATTCTACATAGACAAATCTTCATGCATCTAAGTCAATGCTATTGAAAGTGTGATGCATGGGTAGGTGCCAAATAGCACATTATTTGTAACCAGTTTTGAAATAAATTTCGAGTCCCGCGATGGAACTGCTCCTTCCCTGGGTGCCACATCAGTGAACTGAAATTTAGATAACTTTCATGTCCCTGTGAATGCTCGGCTTCACCAGAAACAGACTATCCAGGGAGCCAGTCCCCAAATGCCCCGCCAATTTAGGACTCCTCCTTATTTCCTTGTTCCTTCTCACCCCAAGCAAAGTTGACTATGTAGCCCCAGCCAATCTGATATTTTCTCTTTCTCTCTTCCTTGTTCTTTATTCTTTGTCCTGTAAAAGCTTTCAGTCTTTCTCTCTCCCCATTTAACAATTCTCTGAATGGAGGCTATCTGCTTCATGAGGTGTTATCACCTGGTTTGTCTTCTTTAATCATTTTTGAACAAGTCCATGAGGAAACAAGTAATAAATTGAAAGGAAGCATTTAGAAACTTTCAAAGCAGTATGTCAGGGTACCTTTGTACATGTTGAATCCAAGAAAAGAAAACCTGGCTTGTATTTTGTATATCTTTTTATTCCATCTTTCTACTTCTTGTTGTTGTTGTTGTATTTTAATATAAGTATGAGTTCATGATGGATTGGGAAAAGAAAAACTGGTTTTTCACCTCAAAATTTGAGAAGCACTTCTGAACATGGTATTTGGCAGGAGTGTGAAGTGTGTGTGTGTGTGTGTGTGTGTGTGTGTGTGTGTGTGTTTATAGGGTTGAAAGAAAAGAGAGGTGAAGTGGAAAGTCATTAGATCAAATGCAATATCATTTGCAAAAGAGGTTTATATTAAATAATAAAAGACTATATATATTTCCAAATATGATGTAAACAAAGGAGTTCAGAACAAGACTGCTCCTCCTTAACATGCCACTCTCACAGGAGGATTACTTTGACCTGAAGGCAATCAAGACCCAGAAGACTCATGAGAAGCTTGTAGCCTCCCCCTTAAATGCCTAAAAGAAATGTAATTTTTTCATTTGTGGGGGAAATATGCAATTATAAAGGAAATTTACATTGGAAAGGGGGCCTCTACCAAGAAGAGAGCTACTGCCAGAGATAAACCATTTTTACTTAAGAAACTGATCTGCATAACCTTGATTTGCCAAACATTTCCTCCTCTCCCCTTCCTATAAATTGCTTTCCCTCCTCTGAAACCTTTTCCTTAGCTCAGGATGTTTTATAAACCTCAATTGCCTGGTTGCCTTTTGGGTCTCCTGCACATGTACGCAATTAGATTTGTTTTTCTCCTGTTAATCTGTCTTATGTCATTTTAATGATTGGACCAGCCACAGAATCTAGAAGGGTACAATAAAAATTCCTCCCCTACACAAATTCATAAACCAAATGGGTTAGCTAATCTTCTATTATTATTTGAAAACATTTTTAGGGAATAAATGAAAGAACAAAAGATGTGCCAGGTCACAGTACTTGAACATTTTTAGTGTTTGTTTCCTCTCTCTCTCTCTCTCTCTCATTTACTTGCTCTCTCTCCATTTGTTTATCCTTTACAGTGTCCACACTATCCGATAATGGCTTTCCATGTTACCAACGTAGGGGAGAGTAAAATATTTTCCCTCTACCCTTCTAAGTTCTCAGCTGGAGCCCTATAAAACAAGATTAATAAGAGAAAAACAAACAAGTTTATAATGTATACCTACTGTATACAAGGGAAGTATTCAGAAAACTGAGTAACTCTCAGAGGTGATATACCATTCAGGCTTAAATACCATCCTTAGCTAAAGACAAAAGACAGAAGGGTGTGGGGGAAGTCAGTTACGGGGAGATGGGCAGCACAAGTCTGGTAAACAAGAGTAAGATTTGCCATGAAGATTTAAGTCAGGGACTTCTGCGTTGATAAGAGTTTCTTCTGGTTTGGTCATCCTTCTCTTCCTCGTACAGTGAGGGAGATACCCTTCCAAATAGAGATTTCTTTATAAATATCAATTTCTCTTACAAAAGGGTAACTTCTCCGTTTTCAGAGCTTCTCCTGTGTCTGCTCCTTCTCAAAATACTCCTTATGCCAAAGAGGTATCATTTGGATGGCATATTCTGCCACTAATCAGTGTCAATATCCACATTCCCTTCAGATTTGCCTCAACATCTCACTCACATTCCTCCAAATGGTCCTTTTTCTTTCACTTGCCTCTGCTCTTCCTTTCTCCACCATAACAGTTCCTGAAATCCTATTTTCTCTGAATGCTTTCTTTCCATTAACCTCATCCCACACAGATCACATCATTAGATGATCTCAATGTTGAGATGTATTTTGTATAATTTTGAATTTTATGCAATAGTTTGTAATTGTTCTCAAGCTCCCCTCCTGTTGGCTACCCACTCTATGACATCATCCCTTTGGATTCTAAATTCCTGCAAAATAGGAGTAGCTACTTTGGTGTCAGAGCTGCACTGCCCAAGCCAGTAGCTATTAAAGTTCAAATATTTAGGTTTTTTTAAAAATTAACATTAAATTAAAATAAGTTAACATTAGGTAAAATTAAAAATTTATTTCCTCGGTTTTATTGCCTGGATTTCAAATGTTCATTGCCTACATGTGGTAAGTTGCTATTATATTGGAAACCGGGGTGCCTGGGTGGCTCAGTCGGTTGAGTGTCCGACTTTGGCTCAGGTCATGATCTCCAAGTTTGTGGGTTCGAGCCCCGCATCAGGCTCTGTGCTGACAGCTCTGAACCTGGATCCTGCTTTGGATTCTCTCTCTCTCTCTCTCTCTCTCTCTCTCTCTCTGCTCCTCCCCTGCTCGTGCTCTGTCTCTCAAAAATGAAACTGAACCTTTGAAAATGCTTAAAAGCATAAAGTTGAACCAAAATCAAAATGGCTGCACTAATACTTTAGCCAAACTCGATTTTAAAGTAATCTTTTTCCTCTCTTCTGCAAACCTCCCCTCCTCCCTTCTTAGCCTTTTGTTTCGGGAACCCAGTACTACCCTAAAGACATGATGAACAAAGCTGGCAGTGCCTACACAATTCCTGTCAAAACTGGCTAGATCCTGTATTTCCTTATCTTTAAAAAGTTTTTAAATGTTTATTCATTTTTGAGAGAGAGAGTGTGAGTGGGGGAGGAGCAGAGAGAGAGGGAGACACAGAATCCAAAGCAGGCTCCAGGCTCTGAGCTGTCGGCACAGAACCCGACACGGGACTTGAACTCACGAACTGTGAGTGAGATCATGACCTGAGCTGAAGTTGGATGCTCAACCAACTGAGCCACCTGGGCGGCCCTAGATCCTGTATTTCCTTACAAAACCTCCCACCTCTTTCCTCCCGGCAGGCTTGCAGTGTCTGAAGGCCTTAGCCCACTACACCCTCCTTTGCCCGCAAAGCAATAAAGCTATTGTTCCTCTTTATCCCACATTCTGTCTTCACATTATATTTTGTCTCCATGATTTTCAATAACGCGTTTAGAATATTTTCATCATTGCAGAAAGTTCTACTGGACAGGAATTCTCTCGTATTTCCCATAACACCTATCATAGCTCACTGTTTACAGAAGATAGTTGAGGAGGAGTTAAGATGGCAGAATAGTAGGGGCACCCTATGCTTTCCTTGTCCCTTGAACACAGCTAGATAAATATCAAATCATCCTGAACACCCAAGAAATTAATATGAGGACTGAAAGAACAAGTTGCACACCTAGAGGGAGAAAAGTGGCTACATCATGGAAGGGAGATACCACGGAGAGTTGATTTGAGGGAGAGAAAAGAATTGAGGGTGCTGCAGAGTGGGGGTCTGATCAGGGAAAGAGGAAAGAGGGAGAAAGGGAGAGAGACAAAGAAGGCAGCATGCAGGAGATTGCACAAGAAAAACTCTTCCCCAAAACCACTGACTGAGAAAAGGAGAGGAACTGATTGTGGCAAGTTTTTACAAGCAGGGGAGCTCGAAGTCTGAAGTTTTAGAAGTCATACCATCACCAGGGTCATGCCGGTGGCCTTAGCGGTGTTCTTGTGGGGAAGGAGAGCAGAGGCCCTGGAATGGACAGCATGGTCTGAGGATCTCCTGGGTCTCACCAGGAGAAACAGTTCCACTTCTTGGAATGCATTTGGGAGAGATGGCACTACCTTTCAGGGGACAGAAGAGACAGGGGGTCACTGAGCGGCCTGTTAATTAGCATAGCAGTAGGGGCACCTGCTGAGAGGGCAGCTAACCTAGAAGCCAACTCTTGGCTGCATTTTACCACAAATTCCAAGCCTCTGCACAGTCGTGGGACGGATTTTCTGGGATGAACTGGCACTAGCCACAGCACCGCGATACCCTCCCCCAGAGGATCAGCGTGGGTCTGCACTGCTCTGAGTCCCTAAAATTTGGAGGTTTTGAAACCTAGCTGCGTGACTGAGATAAAACACAGGAGTACTGGCCGCAAGGCAGGCAGACGATTCAGACACAGGGTGAAAGCAGGATTCTGACAGAAACCTGGGACACAAGAAGGGAGATTGTTCACTCATCTGTGAGGGCTTTCTGAATAGCAGTGGGCACAAACTCCCCGCTTCCGAGAGCGGGGCAATGCCATTTTTCCTGCCTCCCATCAGCAGGGACAGACTTCAGTGAACAACACAGCGCCTCCCAGTGGAGGCTGGAGGCCACATACACCAAGCTCTGCCCCACTGCTCACTGCAGGTGCATCTTTACTAGGGCAGGTCTGGCTGAGAACCCAAGCAGCAGGCCTCTTCCCCAGAAAGCCAGCACAAACCCCAACATGTACCAAGACTACTGATCATAGAGCTCTGCAAAGCTTCAGCTCTGGTGGAAATAGGGTCAGGCTCATTTTAACAAGCAGACTAAAGTACACCTAGTTAAAATGCCACACACTGGAAAGGCCCAAACGCTCCCCACTGCAGGCAAGGAGAAGCTCTGCAGAGGACCGATCTGAGGGAAAGAGCAACCAAAACACAATAGCGGAGTGCACACTCTGAAATACTTCCTGAAGCATGAGGCCCTGGATAGTATAGGACCTCTTCTTAATACAGCCATTACTCTCAGGACCAGGAAATATAACAGGATTTCCCAACACACACACACACACACACACACACACACACACACAAATAGTGACCTAAACAAAGTGCCAAAATGAAGGAATTCACCCCAAAATAAAGAACATGAAGAGGTCACAGCCAGGGACCTAACCAAAACAGATATAAGTAATTATGCCTGAACCAGAATTTAAAACAATCATAAGGAGACTGACTGAGCTTGAGAAAGCATAGTAGACACCAGAGAATCCCTTACTGCAGAAATAAAAGAACTAAAAACTAGTCAGGCTGGAAAAAAATGCTATAGCTGAGATTCACAACAAACAGGATGTAGTGACAGTGAGGATGTACGACTCAGAGGAATGAATAAGTGATATAGAATATAAAAATATGGAAAGTAATGAAGCTGAAAAGAGTAGGGAAAGAAAAGTATTAGATCATGAATGTAGACTTAGGGAACTCAGTAACTCCATAAAGCATAATAACATTTGTATCATAGGAGTCCCAGAAAGGGGAAAGAGGGCAGAAAAGTTTTAAATGAGCACATTATAGCAGAAAACTTCCCTAATCTGGGGAAGGAAACAGACATTGAAATCCAGGAGGCACAGAGAACTCCCACCAAATTTAACAAAAGCTGGCCCACTCCAAGAATATATCATAGTAAAATTTTTAAAATATACAGATAAGGAAAGAATCCTGAAAGCAACAAGGGAAAATAAATTCCTAATCTACAAGGGAAGACAAGTCAGGTTTGCAGCAGATCTCTCCCCAGAAACCTGGCAGGCCAGATGGGAGTGGCATGATATACTCAACATGCCCGAAGTGGAAAAAATATGCAGCCAAGAATACTTTAGCCATCAAGGCTGTCATTCAGAATAGAAAGATAAACAGCCTGTCAGACAAACAAAAACTAAGGGAGTTCGTGACCACTAAACCACCCCTGTGAGAAATATTAAAGGGGACATTTTGAGTGGGAAAGAAAGACCAAAAGCAACAAAGACTAGAAAGGAATAGAGAAAATCTCCAGAATCGGCAACTTTACAGAATACAAATTAAAAATTAAAATAAAAAAAAGATTATCAACAAATGAATATGTAACAAATAATATAGCATAGCAAATAACATAGTATTACTAATAAGATTATTATTACCAAGATCAAGAAAAATCACATTTATAATATATCATAAAAGACTTTGAGGGGTTGGAATGGAAAAAGATAAGATATTATGAGATTAAAAAAAAACACCAATAATAAAAATAAAAGAGAATACCTGCCCTATTTATTTTCACAATTGTGTGTGTCTGTGTGTGTTTGTGCATGCACACGCACAGGAGATCCTTATGAGAATAAAATGAGAGGCTCCATAAATTATAAAGCCTTAGACAAGTATGAGGGATTTTTAGCAGAAATTCAACAACATGAACAACAATTTGGCGATTATTCCTGGTCATAAGACAAAAGGAGACGGGATGATGATGCGAAATTGTTTGAGATGCAGTGGACTGTTTCATTCATTATTTTTTCTTACTATATTTTATCCTAGCATTTGCATATTCAGCCTCTCCTGAGGAGCTGAACACACAGGAAACACTGAGAAATGTTGCTGCTTTCAGAAGCATCAAGATGTAACTCCAAACAAAAGCTTTGTGCCCTGCAACAAGCTGTCCTTCTTCATCTGGTGAGCAGCATTCGTGGGTTCTCAATCCCATCTCTAGAAAACTAGTTGTCCCAGGTAGAGAAAGCCACAAACTCTCCAGGACCTCCAGGACCTCTGTCTCCAGGGACTCGGAGTCAATGGCTGCCCTCCAGCACTGACACTGGACTGTCACTCGCTTTTTCTCCATTCCTTTTTCTTTTAAATCGAGTGCAGGGGTCACAAGGAACGGCTTCTGGGAGGATAGACAGAACAGTTTCGCTCAACACAATGTAAAGGTTTTACAGGAAATATTTGCTGTTTCATGTATAATTGAATAAAAACGTAACGAATGTCTTTATTAGTGTAACTATAAGCAGCATAGAAAGACTTTCAGAGTTGGAAGAAGCGTGAAGATCCCTGTAGCTACACAGATGAGCAAAGTCCTGTTGATAAACGGCCACCCAGTCTCTGCTTAGGAGGTACATGAATATTAGGGAGTGTCCTAGCAGGAAATAGAGGGCGCACTCCCACTGGGTAGGCAGAAAGTGGCTGTTCACTAGATTGCGGGCAGGCTTTACTGAAACCAGAAAGGAATAGCGCAGGACTTTAAGACCAGTGGTGTCAGGCAGTCGCCTATCTTCCCTGTGCCTGAAGGGGCATTGGGAGTGGGAGGCAGCGGTCCTGGAACTCCCGAGAGGGTAGCTGTGTCAGTGCACCGGGCCGCTATAACAAAATACAATAGATGGGGCGGCTTGAACAGCAGACATTTATTTCTCACTGTTCTGGAGGCTGGGAAGGCCCAGCTCGAGGTGCTGGCAGATCTGGTTCCTGGTGAGAGTTGGCTCTCTGGCTTGCAGACAGCAGCTTTCTTCCCACATATCCTCACATGGCAGAGAAAGAGCAAGCTCTGGTGTGTCTTTTTCTTCCTATAAAAAAGCTAATCTCATCGCGGGGGGGCGCGGGGGGGGGGGGTTACCTTCATGATCTCGTCTAAACCTAACCACCTCCCAAAGGTCCTACTTCCAAATATCATCACTTTGGGGGTTAGGGCTTTAACATATGAACTTGGGGGCGGGGGACATAAACATTCAGTCCATATCAGTAGCAATGGAGAGGGCTGCCTGATAAGAGCTATCACCTTCCATAGAGGGATGAAGACAATTCAAGGCAATATGACATAGAGAGCCAGGGGAGTAAGTACCCTGATCTCACTCTCCACCAGTCCTACCACTGGCCAAACCCAATAAGAAGCAGTAGGACAAGGTGGCTGGTGGTGGTAGTTCATATCAGTCAGCCTCTTTTGGCACAGGGCAGGGGAGATAATGATCTGGAGAGGCAAGTAGAAAATACCCAGCCAGCCTCTCTGACCCTTTTTCCCCTGGATTGACTAAATGTGAGAATGCGTGTAAGGCTCTTAGCCTAGAGCCCACTGTGTTTTGGAAGCTCAATAAATGCAATATGCTGGGTATACATTTTATAGTCCCAGCCCCTGTTACTCAGGTGTACACATATTCAGCTTCTACAAAACTGCTTAAAAACTGAGTTTGGATCTCAAGTCCCCAATTTCTGTTGAGTAGAGTGCAGAAAACATAATCTTACCAAATCATTATAATTCATTTTCTTTAGATATAACTCATCTTCTTTTGATAAATTGCCACGGTCATTGTTTTCTCTTCTACTTTCTTCTCCCTTTCTCCCCTTCTCTCCAGGCCTGATCTAAATTTCTTGAAGAGTCTTATGAATTATCTAGGCATTGGTCCTATATGATTCACTCTCATCCTCTGTCCTCTCCTATAATATTATCACCTATTCTTTCCAGCTCTAAGGTTTATGATGTCACTGTATGCTGAGTCTTCCAGGTTTTATCCTTAATACTCACAGTCAAGCCTTGGAAGTGAAAATAAACAAAGCGAAAAATCTTTCAGCCTCACTTGCCCCCTCAGCTAGATAGGCAGGTGCAATGAATGATCTGTACAACTGCACGTGGCCGTCTTTAAACTTGACGTTAAAGTGTTTTATTCAGAGTCAAACATCATAGACTTCCATTTGAAGTGATTGAATTATGGGGCGCCTGGGTGGCGCAGTCGGTTGAGCGTCCGACTTCAGCCAGGTCACGATCTCGCGGTCCGTGAGTTCGAGCCCCGCGTCAGGCTCTGGGCTGATGGCTCAGAGCCTGGAGCCTGTTTCCGATTCTGTGTCTCCCTCTCTCTCTGCCCCTCCCCCGTTCATGCTCTGTCTCTCTCTGTCCCCAAAATAAATAAACGTTGAAGTGATTGAATTAAATCGCAGAGGTGATGTTTAATCAAAGACAAACAGCCAGCGATGGTCCGGTTTCTTATAAAACTGATTTTTTGGGTGCTTCATATTTATTAGGGAGTGAATAAAACTGACCATCCAATAGCTACACATCAGAAATATTTGGCCTACTTTGTCAGGAGAGACTTTAATTTTCTAAGATGTGCAAGTCTGAGGTTTGGCTCTTCACGGAGCTTCTGCATCCAGATAATAATGCTTTTTTCCCTTTGGCCTCACTGGTATAAAAATGGAAATAAGTTGATGGAATCTCTGGGATTCAGTTTGGTATATGCTGCAAGAGGATGAAGGAAGAAAACCAATAATGATACTTTGATTTTGAAAATGTATTCTAGAAGGTTATTTGCACAGTTTCAAATGCTCTGAATATTGGTGTTCTGACATTTTGAAATAAGATTAATAAGGTCTGTGGCTTGTGCCAATATTCAAACTGGGAAAGAATGGTGCTGATTCTAGACTTGAAGGTCATCACCTAAATCCAATTAATAACAAAGGAATGTGGGACTACGACAGTCATGAGGATTTAGCTCATCTGCCTGCCGTTCGTGGTTAGTTCTGACCGGGTGAGGGACTAAAGTTCAGGTTCCTTTGTCCATGTTAACATGTGTGCATCCAATAGAAAAACAAGGATACTGAACATTTGTCCTCAACACACACACCTAGAGAGTCCAGTAGTAATTAATGTAAGATCGTTACTTGCTGAGGGCTTTGTTAAATTATATAAAATAGCAAGTATTTACATATGACTTCCTTACTAGGACACAGTGTATTCTCGATATATTACTATCGTTACCTCTTGAGGGGTAGTGCTTGGTGCTCACTGAGTAACAAGAGAAGAATCAGTGTAAATGGTAGACAGATTATAAGCGCCAAATACTTCTTTAATGCTTTCTCCGTTGCAGGCTCTGTGATAACACATTACATATATTAATTTATTTAATTCTCCCAATAACTTTACGATATCGTTACCATTCCTAGTATTCCCATTTTACTGATGAAGAAACTGATGCAGAATCATTTATTTGTCTAATATCTACTGAGTGTCTACCATGTACTTGATAATGGCCTAAGAATTAGGAATACCTCAAAGCATCCCTGCCTTCGTGGAATTTACTATCTAGTGGTGAGAGATAAAAATAAACTATAAAAATGTAAATTATATGGTAAGTTAGAATGTGATAAATGCTACTGAGAAAAGTAAAGCATTAAAGAAGGAAAGGGGGGGCGCCTGGGTGGCGCAGTCGGTTAAGCGTCCGACTTCAGCCAGGTCACGATCTCACGGTCCGTGAGTTCGAGCCCCGCGTCAGGCTCTGGGCTGATGGCTCAGAGCCTGGAGCCTGTTTCGGATTCTGTGTCTCCCTCTCTCTCTGCCCCTCCCCCGTTCATGCTCTGTCTCTCTCTGTCCCCAAAATAAATAAACGTTGAAAAAAAAAAATTAAAAAAAAAAAAAAAAGAAGGAAAGGTTTCTGTGTCCGTGTGTGTGTGCATGTGCATGCAATTTAAAAATTTTTTTTAATGTTTATTTATTTTTCAAAGAGAGAGGGAGAGGGAGAGAGAGTGCGAGCAGGGGAGGGATGGAGACAGAGAGAGACACAGAATCCAAAGCAGGCTCCTGGCTCCGAACTGTCAGCACAGAGCCTGACGCGGGGCTCAAACTCACAGACTGTGAGATCATGACCCGAGCTAAAGTCGGGACGCTCAACTGACTGAGCCACTCAGGCACCCCCATGTGCGTGCAATTTAAAGGATGTTGTGAGAAGATGCTCAATGTCACCAATCATCAGGGAGATGCAAATTAAAACCACAATGAGACCTCACCCTACACCTGTCAGAATGGCTAGATTCAAAACAACAAGAAATAACAAGTGTTAGCGAGGACGTGGAGAAAAAGGAACCCTGTTGCACTGTTGGTGAGGATGTAAATTGGTACAGCCACTGTGGAAAACAGTATGGATGTTCTTCAAACAGAAAGAGAAATACCATATGATCCAGTAATTCCACTACTAAATATTTACCCAAAGAAAACAAAACCACTAATTTGAGAAGATAGATGCACCCCGATGTTTATTGCAGCATTCTTTATAATAGCCAAGATATGGAAGCAACCCAAGTGTCCACTGACAGGTAAGTGGGTAAAGAAGCTTTAGTATAGATTCCACCGTATGTAGGTATGTACATACAATGGAATTTTACTTGGCCATATGAAAGGATGAGCTCTTGCCATTTGCAACTACACCGATGGGCCTAGAGGCTACTACGCTAAGTAAAATAAGTCAGAGAAAGACAAATATCATAGGGATTTCACCTATATGTGGATCTCAAAGACACAAACGAAAAGCAGAAACAGTTTCATAAATACAGAGAACTGATGGTTGCCAGACGGGAGGGGCTTGGGGGAATAAACAAAGTAGATGAAGGGGAGTGGGAGGTACAGGCTTCCAGTTATGGGGTGAATAAGTCACAGGGATAAAAGGTACGCATATGGAATATGGCAATGGTATTAGAACAGTGTAGTATGGTGACAGATGGTAGCTGCACTTGTGACGAGCATAGCATAACAAGTAGATGTGTCGAATCACTACATCGTATTCCTGAAACTAACATAACATGGTGTGTCAACGATACTTCAATAAAAGAAAAGGGGGAAAAAAGTTAAAAAATAAAGGATGATGAATAAGGAAAGCCTCACTGAGAAGGGGACTTTGAGCAAAGATTGAGGGAGATGAAGAGAGACCCATATTATAAACCTCTGGGAGAAGAGTGTGTCACAAAGAGTAAACTGCCAAGTACAAAAGCCGCGAGGAGGTGCCCGGACTGTTGCAGACAGAGCAGGGAGGCCCTGGTGGGTGGAGTAAAAATGAGTATGTTGGGGAGGAACAGAAGTCAGAGAAGTAGGAGGAAAGGCCAGATCCTATGGGCCTTGCAGGTATTGACTTTTATGGAGCTGAGAAGCCTTGGGAGAGTTGTGAGGGGAGAAGCTACATGGTCTGACTTCTGTTGTAAAAATATCATCTGGATGTTATATTGAGAACAGACTACGTGTGGGCAGGTGGGAAATGGGTGCTGGTAGGACAGGGCAGAAACCACAGAGATGGGTTGGGAGACTATTATAATACCCTGGGAGATCTGGAGACCATTAACAATAACCCAAGAGAGTAATGGAGGAGGATGAACCAATGTAGTTGCTTGGGAGGCGGTAAGAAGTATCAGATTCTAAGCATCTCTGTAGGTGGAGTCCACAGGATTTGCTAACAGATTGGATATGAGCTAGAAAGAGAAGAGAAGAAAAAGGTGACTCCAAACTTTCTGCCTTGATCAACTGGAAAGGTGAGGTTGGCGTTGATTGAAGTTGAGGAGAACTTAGAGAGGGGCAGGATTGGGAAGCTCAGGAGTTCAGTTTGGATATGCTAACTTTGACATGACTATAAGACATCTGTGGCAGGCAGGATAAGGATCCCCCAAAAGGCCCATTGAGATCCTAATTCCCTGTGAATTAGGGAACCTGTGAATATGTTTGATTATATGGCAAGGGGGAATTGAATTAGTGGATGGAATTAAGGTTGCTAATTAGCTGACCTTAAAATAGGGAAGGTGTCCTGCACTACTCAGGTGGATGTAATGTAATCATAAGTCTTTAAATGTGGAAGTCAGTGTCAGACTATGCAATGCAAGAAAGACTTCACTGGCCATTGCTGGCTTTGAAGATGGAAGGAGCCCACAAGCAAACAAATGCCAGCAGTCTCTAAAAGTTGGAAAGGCCAAGAAAATGGATTCTCCCCTAGAGCCTTTAGAAAAGAAATGCAGCCGTGCTGACACTCTGATGTTACCCACTGAGACCCATTTTGGACTTCTGACCTCCAAAACAGTAAGATAATACATTCATGTTGTTTTAAGCCACTCAGTTTATGATCATTTGTTGCAGCGGAAATAGGAAAATATAACATTTCCAAGTGGAGATTGCTTGTAGGCAGCTGGATATTTATGTCTGGACTTGGGGTCGTGGATAGGGACATTAATTTGGAGTTATTCACATATGGACGATACTTAAAAATCAGGAGACTGGATGAGATCACCAGGAAAATAAGTAAAATCAGAAGGGAAAAAGTCCAAGGACTGAGCTTGGATGAACTCTGATATTGGAGCCAGTAAAGGAGACCTGGAAGGGGAAGCTAGTGAGGGAGGATGAGAACCAGGTGGGTGTGCTGCCCAGAAGCCAAGTGAAAGAAGTGTTTCGAGGAGATGGGGTGATGACACGTGTCAACTGCTGCTGACGGGTCACGTAAGATGAGGAGTAGGAATGGATCTTTGGATTGAGCAATGTAAAGGTTGTCCTTGACAGGAGCAATTTGGGCAGAATGGTGTGGGCTAAAACCTTCTGGAGTAGGTTTTAGCAAAACATGGGAAGAATGGAATTGGAGCCAGTGAGTCCAAATAACTTCTAAAGAGTTTGGCTATAACAATGAGCAGAGAGATAGGGCGATAGCTGGAGACAAAAGAGGCCTTTCTGGCTGTGGGTTAGAGAAATAACAGCGTATTTGTGTGTTGATGAGAATGAGCCAGCAGGGAAGACCAGAGAGGCTAGGAAATTTGCTCAAGTTCACATGACTGTGCGGAACGGAGATGAGTTGTCCCAGCTGAGGTCATCCTAGGCAAGCCCTCCCTCAGAAGCAAAGCCACTTAGTCAACCAGCTGTTGACCAAGTACTCGTGAGTTAGCCCAGCCAAGACCAGAAGAATGGCCCAGCTGAGCCCAACTCGAATTGTTAACCCGGAGAACTGTGAGCTTAATGAGGGGTTGCTGTGTTAGGCTGAAAAGTTTATAGGCTGTTGTTATGCAGAAAAAGATAATGGGTATTGGGCCAAATTAAGCTACATGCATTCGGGGTACAAGTGACCATGTAACTTCCAAGATCATAACTGATTAATATGCAAGAGGTGTTAGTAGCTTCATTGTAATGAGGTTGTAAGAAAACTTGCTCTTCTAGGTCAACCCGGGTGTAATAATGAATATTCTATGCTAAACATCCAATTTCCTTTTTCTCTGGGGAAAATAAAGGGAATGTAATCACCTTCAGTGACTTATTTATTTTTTAATTTTTTTTTAACATTTACTTATTATTGAGAGACAGAGAGAGACAGAGCATGAGCAGGGGAGGGGCCAAGAGATGGGGAGACACAGAATCCGAACGGGCTCCAGGCTCTGAGCTGTCAGCACAGAGCCTGACGCGGGGCTCGAACTCACAAACCGCGAAATCATGACCTGAGCTGAAGTCAGACACTTAACTGACGGAGCCACCCAGGCGCCCCTTCACCGACTTATTTATGACCTGAACATTGATATTCTTTCTCTTGACAGGTGGCAAAAAATAAGAATAAATAACACTATCACTGTTTCCTGAATGCTTGTCTAGACAGTGCCCAGGAACTGTTTTCTCTTGCCCTAATATTCTGTAATTTAATTTTGTACAGTTTACATTTTAGTCACATTTCCTGTGCAAAATCATGAGGGAATCATTTGCAACTCAAATATTTTTTATTTAAAAACATCAGTTTTCATGTTAATTAGCTCACTTGTGATAATTATTTCACAATGTATGTCAAAACATCAAATTATACACCTTAAGTATGGACAATTTTATTTGTCAATTATACCTCAATAAAGATGGGGAAAAAAGAAAATAAATTTTGATTCTTCAAAGTAAATTTATCAAAGGAAGGAAGGAGGGAAAGAAGGAGGGAGGGAAGGGAAGGAGGGAGGAGGGAAGGTCATTTTCCAAAGCTTTAATTGCCCTCAGTTTTGACCCACAAGTAACCATGCAAACTCACTTTGAGAATGTTATGACTGTGGTACAAGAAAAATTGCGATGGCCACCAACTCATCAGCTTTTGGCTATAACTACTAAAACCTAAAAATGGAAGCTAGGAATAGATTTCTAGGCAACTCTTTTTTCTCAGAATCCAGATCTAGGAGACCAGGAGTATAAGCAAGTCAGGAGCAAAAACCTCTTTTACAGCATCTTACACCTTAGTGAGTTTCTAAGCACAAAACTTCTTGTCTTGTACTCATTTCTCTTTTCCCTCTTTCCTGTAGGGTGAGGACATGGTGGTTCTCCACAGGGTCGTGATTCCCATGGCCTCCCTTCTCTCCCTTCCCCCATTGCCCTCAAAATCCCACAATCAGAGGAATCAGGAAACACTATGCCCTTGCTGGTGCTTTCTTTGTGTAAATCTAGTCACTTTTTTTTTTTTTTAATGTGTGTTTGTTTTTTAGAGAGAGACAGACAAGAGTCCAAGCAGGGGAGGGACACAGAGAGAGGGAGACACAGAATCCAAAGCAGGCTCCAGGATCTGAGCTGTCAACACAATAGCCAGATGCGGGGCTCGAACTCATGAGCTGTGAGATCATGACCTGAGCCGAAGTCAGATGCTTAACCAACTGAACCACCCAGGTGCCCCTAAATCTAGTCACTTCTAGTTTTACAGAATTTAGATTATTAACCAGACTGCGTTGTCAGTCCCTGTGCCTCTTTGATGTAAGAAAGATCTAGCATACTGTTTGAGGCCCATACCTTTGCAGATCAGGTAAAATGTATACACCGTTTCCTAGAGGCATGCAGCAGCAATTTGATGTTTAGACCTAAGAAATGTGTTTGCCCAAAGGCACAGTGATGTGTTAATAAACATTCCTGTCCACAGAAGTTTTTGAGTAATTTTGTGCCAGATCATTTTACAATGACCTATCAGGAAACATTTTAGAGACAACAGTTTTGTTCACAGCTCTGGTAGATGACGGAGAAATCATAAAAACCATCCTATGGAGGGGGTCCTTAATTAGAATTATGAGAGCTATTCTGAACTTGGCATCCACTGCAGAGTCCAGGCTGCGTTAGTGGATAGCTCTTCTCCATTTTGGTCTCTAGGTATTAAGCACATGAAGCATTTCCTTATCTACATAATAGGGTGTCAATCTGTACTTCTATATAAATAACTTCTGTATAAATCTGTTCTAAGGTCTTTGTATACATTACCTCCAAGGTGAAATATTGAATGCCCAAAGCAGTTGAATTCCATATTCTAACTTTTTTAAATTCTTAGACATAAAAACAGTCCTTGAAGATCTTCAAAGGCCATTTTGTCATGAAGTAAAGAGCAAATCTATGAATTAAAGAGGTATTGAAAGAGAAACAAGCCCTATGAATGTGTTTCTTTTAAAGTTGTTTCATAGGAAGACCCAGTAAGAAAAGTATGAAAGAGAATGATGTACCTATTGGATGGCCATGAAAGAAGGGAAATTTTGGCAAAGGCAACATGTAATCTTGAAACTCTAGAGAGAAAGATCACAATGAGACCATTACTACATGCAATAAGGTAGTTTTTCTTCCTTTTTAAAGCTGTGGCTTGAGTGAAGCTGATTTTAAAACTAGGTAGCTAGGAAAATGCTGGTATTAACTTGTGTCTTTTCTTATAAAATGTATGTTGCCAAAAAAAGTGCATAAGGGGCGCCTGGGTGGCGCAGTTGGTTAAGCGTCCGACTTCAGCCAGGTCACGATCTCGCGGTCCGTGAGTTCGAGCCCCGTGTCGGGCTCTGGGCTGATGGCTCAGAGCCTGGAGCCTGTTTCCGATTCTGTGTCTCCCTCTCTCTCTGCCCCTCCCCCGTTCATGCTCTGTCTCTCTCTGTCCCAAAAATAAATAAACGTTGAAAAAAAAATTTTTTTAAAAAGTGCATAATTTCCAGGAATGGTGAAATTGACATTAATCATATCTCCCCCAGGAGAAGGGAGGACTTTGGGATGAAAAATGTCTTTGTTATCTCTTGCTGCGTAACAAATTCCCCCCCGAATCTAGCAACTTAAAACAGCAACAATGCATTATCTCGCCTAGTTTCTGAAGATCAGGAATCCAGGACCACCTTAGCCAAGTGGTTCTGGTTCACAAGGTCATAGTCAATCTGTCAGCAGGGACTGCTGTCTCCTGAAACCTTGAATGGAGCTTTGAGGAGAATCCACTTACAGATGTGTTCACATGGCCGTTGGCAGAAGGTCTCAGTTCCTCACTTTTATTTTTATAACCTCTAATGTAGGAAGTGGTGTGCCACTACTTCGGCTGTATGCTAGTGGTCAAACAGATCACCTCTAGTATGACATGGGAGAGAACCACACAAGGGTATCAGGAGGTGGGATTGTTGGAGGCTGTCTTGGAGCTGGCTCTGTTTACAGTTTATTCACTTTTAAAAAATCATTCAACCCTGCCAGGCAATGGGCCACCCTCTGCAAATATACCTATATCCTTTTGGATTATACAAATCATAATCCCAGAACTTGGAGATGAAAGAGACTGTAGAGATCATCCTCTAACCCAACCCTCATTCTTGTCTAAGATTCATCAGGATAGAATAGGGAAATAAAGCCCAGAATGTATCAGTAATGCCCCAAACCACCCTCTCCTCAAGAGCTGATGCAGAATTTAATCTTTGGGCTTGTCAGTACCTTCCCCCCACCCGGTTTTTTTTTTTCAATTTTTAATGCTTATTTATTTTGAGAGAGAGAGAGAGAGAGAGAGCATGAGCAGGAGAGGATCAGAGAAAGAGGGAGACACAGAATCCAAAGCAGGCTCTAGGCTCTAAGGTGTCAGCACAGAGCCCCACGCAGGACTCGAACCCACGAGCTGTGAGATCATGATCTGTGCTGAAGTCAGATACTCAACCAACTGAGTCACCCAGGCATGCCTTTCCCCAGTTTTGTTGAGATATAGTTGACATCCATCACTATATAAGTTTAAGGCATACAGCATGATGGTTTCCTTTACATATATTGTGAAATGATTGCCACAATAAAGTCAGCTAACATACATCTCAATATAATAAAAAGAAAAGAAAAAGAAAAAAAAAAGTTTCTTGTGATGGGAACTCTCAGGATTTACTCCCTTAACCACTTTCCTATATATCATACATACTGTTATCTAGAGTCATCATGTTGTACATTACATCCCTAGTACTTTTTTATATTATAATTAAAAGTTAGTACTTTTTTTAATTTTATTTTTCAATTTACATCCAAATTAGTTAGCATATAGTGAAACAATGATTTCAGGAGTAGATTCCTTAATGCCCCTTCCCCATTTAGCCTACCCCCCCCCCCCACAACCTCTCCAGAAACCCTCTGTTTGTTCTCCATATTTAAGAGTCTCTTATGTTTTGTCCCCCTCCCTGTTTTTACATTATTTTTGCTTCCCTTCCCTTATGTTCATCTGTTTTGTATCTTAAAGTCCTCATATGAGTGAAATCATGTTATTTGTCTTTCTCTAATTTCGCTTAGCATAATACCCTCCAGTTCCATCTACATAGTTGCAAATGATTTCATTCTTTTTGATTGCTGAGTAACATTCCATTGTATATATATATATATATATATATATATATATATATATATATTACATCTTCTTTATCCATTCATCCATCAATGGACATTTGGGGTCTTTCCACACTCTGGCTATTGTTGATAGTGCTGCTATAAACATTGGGGTACATATGTCCCTTTGAAACAGCATACCTGTATCCCTTGGATAAATACCTAGTAGTGCAATTGCTGGGTTGTAGGGTAGTTCTATTTTTAATTATTTAGGGAACCTCCATACTGCTTTCCAGAGTAGCTGCACCAGCTCGCATTCCCACCAGCAATGCAAAAGATCCTCTTTCTCCGCATTCTCACCAACATCTGTTGTTGCCCGAGTCGTTAACGTTAGCCATTCTGACAGGTGTAAGGTGATATCTCATTGTGGTTTTGATTTGTATTTCCCTGGTGATGAATGATGTTGAGCATTTTTTCATGTGTCAGTTGGCCATCTGGATGTCTTCTTTGAAGAAGTGTCTATTCATGTCTTTTGCCCATTTCTTCACTGGATTATTTGTTTTTTGGGTGTTGACTTTGGTAAGTTCTTTATAGATTTTGGATACTAAGCCTTTATCTGATATGTCGCTTGCAAATATCTTCTCCCATCCTGTCAGTTGCCTTTTAGTTTTGCTGATTGTTTCCTTCTCTGTGCAGAAGATTTTATCTTGATGAGGTCTCAGTAGTTCATTTTTGCTTTTGTTTCCCTTGCCTCCAGAGACCTGTTGAGTAAGAAGTTGCTGTGGCCAAGATCAAAGAGGTTTTTGCCTCCTTTCTCATCGAGGAGTTTGATGGCTTCCTGTCTTACATTTAGGTCTTTCATACATTTTGATTTATTTTTGTCTATGGTGTAAGAAAGTGGTCCAGGTTCATTCTTCTGCATGTCATTGTCCAGTTTTCCCAGCACCTCTTGCTGAAGAGACTGTCTTTATTCCATTGGATATTCTTTCTTGCTTTGTCAAAGATTAGGCGGCCATACGTTTGTGGGTCCATTTCTGGGTTCCCTATTCTGTTTCATTGATCTGAAAAAGTTAGTACTTTTTGACTACCTTCCTCCACTTACCCCTCCCCCCTAATATCTTTTCATAAAATATTTGCATCCATGATCTTTTGTTTATGGTTTGTTTCACTGATAATTCACATGTACCCAAATGTTGAATTAAATTTAATTTTTACAGGTCAGTATTCATTTTTTTAATTTATTTTTTTTCTTTTCTTTTTTTAAAAATAGAGTAGGATCCTTGGCTTGCATTTTATAAGCCTTAGGTTGGTTGTTTTTTTTTTTTTGTTTTTTTTGTTTGTCTGTTTGTTTTTTTAAGTAATCTGTACATCCAACGTGGGACTTGAACCGACAATCCAGAGATCAAGTGTTTCACTCTCTACCAACTGAGCCAGCCAGGAACCCCTTTTTTTATTTCTAAAAAAATATTTATTGAATGTTATTTTGTGCCAAATGCATAATAGATACTGGATACACTGTTTAATGTAATATTCAGTCCTAATGAATCTTCATCTTTTGGAGGGAGAGGGTATACTTACTGAGCATTAACATAGACAGTGTATGAGAAATGAGTAAAATATTATTCTTGTTCTAAAGGAGTTTAAAGTCCAGTACAATTAATTTTGGAATTAAGCATGTAAGATGCTAATTAGCATAATTTACTTTTCATATAACTGACCTCGTGGCACTGGTGTGCAGCTAAAAAGCTCTAACCTATGTTGGTGGTAGCTGCATTTGTTGCTGGCAATCGATCTGGCTTCATGTTACTTTAATTTGCTTACAATTTTAATGTTTTTATCAGATCATCTTGTTTATATACACATGGAGTATATGCATAAAACAGAAAAGTGATACACAAGTGAATGCAGCTAACAATCTCTAATTCACCTCAAGATGCTTAAAGAATGCTAAATGATGAAAGTTGTCCCAATTACCAGGAGCTTATAGCATCATTAGGAAATTAGTTTTTTAAAAAGAGTTGGCATCAGGCCCAAGATCGGAAAAAATGGGTTCTTCCCAAGGACAGAGGATGCCGCAAGTTCTTCTTCCAGCATTATGGTTGTTGTGGCTTCCTCGGTCAAATATTTGCATCCAGGAACCAAGCTGTGAATTAGAAGCTCACTGTGTATGAGTTAAATCGTTTCTCAGCAATATCCCCTAAAATCCAAACAGATTTTGGATGCAAGAGTTCTCTTTGGATGATTTCCACAAACCCCACCCTGTCTAATAATGAAACTCCCATGGGTTTTCTCCCTGATGGCCTGTAAATTTTTCTTTCTGACTGACCTGTGAATATTGGCTCCCAACACCTGTCATTCAGGTCTGTGTTGTACGTGCCATATGTACTCCATTTGTTCATCTATGCCAGTGCTGGCTCGCCCAATAATCAGCCAATTGGAGGGGGAGATGGAGCCCAAGATAAGCACTTTGGTTTAGTTTTTTCTGCATAGTGCATAGCAGAGCATCACATACAGGAAGGCACATAATAAATGTTCTTTGATAAAGCCAAGAGCTGCTGCTAGCACGGTTTCCAGGCCCAGGATAGGTCGGACTTGTTTCTTCTTTTTCTTGATAATATTGAATGTAGGCATTTCTTTTTTAAAAATTCTTTAGCATTATAAAGCAGCCTAGAGGCAAAAAGAAGATATGATAGGTACAAAGGATCTGAGAATATTGTGGTGAAAAGGGAATAGGCTTTGGAATTAGCTATGTATTCATCCATTCATTCAACAAATATTTGTCAAAAATGACAAAAATATTTGTCACCCATACTAGTGAACAAAATTGACAAAAAGTCTTCTATCTTGGAACTTGCATTCTAGTAACTAAAATGTGTGGTGTCAGAGAGTGATAAGTGCTATGAAAAAAACATAAAGTGGGGCAGGGGTGAGGGACAGCCATGAGTGGGGATGCAATTCTGGTAGGAGGGTTAGGGAAGTCCTCACTGGAAGGTGACATTTGAACAAATATGTGGAGGGGGTGAGGAAGGGAGCCATGTGGATATGGGGGAAGAGCATTGGGGCAGAGGGAATGGCTGAAACAAAGGTCCTGAAGTGGGTCTGGCAAGCAGGCCAGTGTGGTGAGAGAGGAGACTGGAGATTAAACCTTGGTGTGCTTCATAGGCCACCTACGCTTCTTAAGCTTCAGCACCCCCCCACCACCAACCCCCCAAAAAGTAGAGACGAGAATGTCTGTATAGCTTGCAGGACTCTTGGGAAGACCAGATGAAGTAGTGAAGGCCAGTGTCAGGTATCCATGTAAGAGCTTTAATTAAAATATGAAGGCTGTCTCCTGGCACTGATACTGCTTCTGTGTCTTCCGGGAAAAGGAAGAAAATAACAATACATCGCTGGTTTGTCACGAGAAGTGAAGGGTGGTAAAATGTGCCACCCCAAAATCTACCTCTCTGGCATAAGAATTATTTTGAGAAACAGCAGGCAAAGAAGAAGCTCTGAAAATGGATTCGAAGTTACCCTTTTGTAATGGAAATTTGCACTTGTAGGGAAATCTCCATTTGTAAGGGTGTTGCCCTCTGTGTACCAAGAGAATGACTAAATCACAAGAAACTCAACTCAGCAATGGAGAAGGCACTGACTTAACTCTGCATAGCAAAACTTATTCTAGTTTATCATACTTTCCCCCCGCTCATCTCCCCATAACTGACTTCCCCCACACCTTTCTCTCTTTTGTCTTTAGCTGAAAATCGTATTTAAGTTGAATTCTAAAGGACCTCTAAGAGTTACTGAGTGTCTCCCATGCATATATGAGGTATACATGTTAATAAACTTCTGTTTCTATTTCTTTTGTTTGTTATTTGTTACAGAGCTCTCAGCAGAGAACTTGGAAGAGTAGAGGGAATTTTTTTTTTCCCCTGCAGGAGCAAATGCAATAATGCATAAAATATTTAGTTCAGTGGTAGACACATGGTAGGCCCATAACTAATGGCGGTTCCCATTATCATCAGATGCTCTAATAAAGCATTCATTAGTATGGAGAGAGACAAAACTGGGAGAGCAACTTTATGCCACTAACCAACAGGACTAGGCAGAAAACAGGAGCTAGGTTCAGGGCCCCAAAGAACCAGGAAATATAAGAGCAATGGATCTGAAAATCAAGGCAAAGCGATGAAGAATTCCATCGAGGTTTTACTCAAGCCCAGGGCAGTGGGTAGTGAGATTTATTTGAAGGGGCTGGAGTGGGAGAGACAGCAGAGCAGGGGGCAAAAAGTAGGTGAATCTGAGGCTTCAATATAAGGCAGGAAATATAACTAATAGGCATCATAAAATTGAGTGAGTAGAATCAGCATAAACAGACTTGGCTGCAAATGGGCATAAGTTGAGATATCCACGTATGTGGAAACCCATAACTGCTAGGTGGGAGTACAGTGGGGAACATTTGGATGAGAATAAAAGTAGAGAGAAAGCAAAAATGATACAGATGTGGGAGGATACTAAAGACAGTTCCATCAGAAGTAGGAAATAGAAGTTGTATTCCTGAATGAGGCAACAAATGCTGGCCAAGCTATCTAGAAATTTTCTAGATCCCAGGTTCAATTAAGAACAATGCACTAAATAAATTCTTGAAAGTCTAAGTATTTTGGTGGTTAACGTAAGGGATTATAAAGGTGGACAGGCTTAGTTTCAGATGTGTTAAGTGAACTTGAATAAATTAGCCTCTAGTAGCCTTGATTCTCTAACAAGTAAAATAAGGATGGTAAATAAAGTTCTTGTGAGGACAATATATGAAAAGTCTTTTGTAGATGGTTAAACATTTTCCTAGGATTTCGTCTTTCACTTATTAAAGAAATGACAAACAGTGTTGCTATTTGGATTTAATTTTGACCAACGAGGAAGAATCCGTGAGCTGAGTTTGGAACTTGGAAGAAAGGGGAGAAAAAACAAAGCTTATCTACATTAGAGTCATGAATAGAGAGAGCCGTGCTCAAGGCATAAGCCTTAGATCAGAATGTTCCATTCCATTCCTCCAAGAGTTTCCCAAAGCCCAACCTGACAAGAATTTTGTTTTTCCTTTTTCAACCAGACCACCCAGACTGCCACACATTTCACACCTCTTCGCAATGTTCCCTTTCCCTTTGTCTTTCTGTTTGACATTTTTGTGCAAACATTAATTATTTATTCCTGTAAGTGGTAGAAAAAGTGCTGAAGTCAGAGTCAGGAGCCCTCAAGGTCTTTTATTTCACACCCAAGTACACAACTGCCACCTTTTTTCTCCATCCTTCCTTTTCTTCCTCTTTCCCTTCTCTCTCTCCCTTTTTTTCCCCATCCAGACTCGTTCCAAACTCAAATTCCAAATATAAGGATTGAAAGTGCAAGGATGGAGAGTTCAACTTTAGCGAGTAGGGCCAGGGTCAGCGCAGGGTTTGAACACAGGTGGCAGCCATTGCAACAACCTCTGTTACTTATCCACTCCCCTCTTGGGGCAAACGCTGTTCCTCCTTCTGCCTTCACCCTTGACAACAGTATCCTGATTTGTGTTCAGGGTTGCAACGTTCCCAGCACGAGGCAATGAATCATGATAAGGTACAACGAATCATTACAAAACTTCTCGGCTTCCCCTGCTGCTAGAGGTGGGGCAATAGAAGTCACTCATACCCTTTCTTTCCTGGACATAACTTCCCTGAAGTTAGGCATGGCTGTATGACTTGCTTTGGCTAAGGAAATATGAATGGAAATTTCACCTGTCACTTCTGGATGGAGGCATGTAAGAGCTGATGTGCAGGACATCGCACTCTCTTTCCCGGCTGTCACCTTGGCCCTACCCCGTGGTTCCACTTATCAACTGCATAACAAATCATTCCAAAACTTGGTGGCTTAAAGCAAATACTCTCATGCTTCTGTGAGTTGATTGGAATCAGTTAAAAGGTGCTTCTGTTAGTCTTTCCTGAGGTTCCTCATGTCGGTACTATCAGGTCGTGGTCAGGGCTGCTGTGAGTGGCTCACTCACAAGTCTGGCATCTTGGAAAGGATGCCTGGAAGGCTGAGCTTGGCTGGGTCTCTCTCTTTCTCCGTGTCATCCCAGGGCTCGTCAGTCTCCATCTGATCTTTTCATGTGGTTTCTCTATGTGATCTTTCTAGAGCATAGTGAAGAGTAGCAGAATATGCTACCCCAGAATATGCCACTTCAGCATAAGCATTATTTTGAGCTAAAGGCAACTGAGAAGCCTAGATTCAAGAAAAACTCTCTTCTTTGTCCCTATTTGCCTAAAAGCGGGATGTAAATTTGCAAAGGTGGCTCCCCTCTCCTATCAGGAAGGACAGAAGTTAATCACCAGAGGCAAGTCTAGACACTTTTATCAGCCCATAGACTACACCAAAAGAATCTAGACAGCATATCTTGCTACAGCTAGCCCTTATCTAACATTAGTTTCCCATATAATTTACCTCCCCCAGTTTACTGCCCTAGAAACAAAGTCTCTTTCCATTGTCTAGTCATTTCTCTAAAAGTTCATTGTTCCTTTGTTAAGATATTATATAAGCCGAAGTTCTAAGCATCTCTTCAAGTGATTCATTACTGAATGATTGTGTGTATGTGTGTGTGTGTGTATGAGAGAGAGAGAGAGAAAGAGAGAGAGAGAGATGCATATGTTAATAAATTTCTGTTAACTTGTCTTGTGTTAATCTCTCTTTTATGAGATGAGGCGCTTCCCACTGGGGTAAGGTTCCTAGGAGGATTTTCCTTCTCTACGATGGCGATGTAGTGGCACAGAGTTTTGAAAAGCATAAACCACCAGCCTTTTAATGACTTGGGTTCAGGATTGGCACAGCATAGCTATCACCATATTCTCTTGGTTCAAGCAGCGACAGGGCCAAACCAAATTCCAGACGGTGAGAAATAAACACCGCTTCTCGACGTGGGAAGTGGCAAAAATTGGTGGCCATTTTTAATCTACCACATTTGCATTTAACATTAGAAAATTCAATCCTCCTCACGTAGACCTGGAGGTGCCCAGGTTTGGTTGGCCTGGCAGTGGGGAAGATACCTGTCCGAGTCATAACCTGTCAACTCTCACCCCAAATTCCTGCTCCCAGGTCCTTCTCAGTTGCTTCTGGTCATTTTATGACCAAGTCTCCATTTCTTTCTGGTTTATTTCTTCCCCAGATAGGACCAGAGCTGCACCTTCATTCTCCAAGGCAGTGCTATTACAAGGGTGACAATGGGAGCAGATGAAGAGGAAATCAGACATCAGACACCCCTATTTCTACTGTCCACAGCCTCCACTCCACAGGGAGTATCCTACTGGTAGCCATTCCTCTCCCTCAAGAGCACTTTCCTGACAACTTGCTGAGGATCACCGTAACTCTCTAGGTTTCCTTTTCCCACTTCCTGTATTATACAACTTCTACTTTTTATATCTATCCAGATAAGACCAGAAGTCATTTTACATTAGAAAAATCTCCTGAGCCCAGTGAGAAGCACTTTGGCTCATCATGCTGAGCCTTATCTCAACCTCCCCACTCCACAGTACTGGCCCTGGGTCTTGTCTCCCTCACCTAAAGGTCCCATTAATGGACTTACACTTTTATCTTTTATAATTTTTATATGTGGCCTCTTGTCTGTTCTGTCAGAGATGTCTGCGTGCTTTGGGGAGGATTAGGATCATACCACTAGGAATGCAAAAGGAAGGGGAAATCAACATCCAGCTTTTGACTTCCAGAGCAGTTGGAGACTAACTGTCTTAAAAGACAGTCTTTTCAAGAGGTGAAGTGATTTTCTAAGTTTGTTGAGCCAGTATTAACATATAAAGAACAGAGTCTGGTGGGCTAAAATAGGAGTATTATTCCAGAGAGGGGCGCCTCTCAGTCAGTTGAGCATCCTCCTTCAGCTCAGGTCATGATCTCAGTTTTATGAGTTCAAGCCCCACGTCAGGCTCTGTGCTGACAGCTCAGAGCCTGGAGCCTGCTTCGGATTCTGTGTCTCCCTCTGTCTCTCTGCCCCTCCCCCACTCATGCTCTGTCTCTGTCTCCCTCTCTCAAATAAACATTGAGAAAAACTTTTTTTGAAGAATAAGTATTATTCCAGAGAGAGAGGACTCTGAGTGAGACTAGTCCCTGCTACAAAGGTATAGGGGGATTGGGAGGTGATGGTGTGAACAGCCTACCTGCTACCCTGAGGGATTATGGGAAGAAGGGAGACACAGGTTGTAGAATAGATAGTGAGGCTGTGAGAACCTTGTGACAGGCCTATCCTCTCCCAGGCTGATGTTCTGAAGGAAGGGGGTCATCAAATCAGTAAGAGGAGGGAAGACAGCAAAGGGGCTTTTGTCCTTTCCTTGTTTATGGCATTATTGTAATTACCATTAAATAATACGTTTGTATACTTTTATGTTTAATGACTTTCTTTTGCACTGTCCGTAAGCTCTGTAGAGGCTGTCTCATTACTGCTTAGCAGTGTCATGCATGGACTAGATATCAAAGAAGAGAGGGACAAAAGAGACACCTGAGGTAGAGCTCTTGACTCCTCAGGATCTGAGTGGCATGCAAGGAATCTGAAAGTTCTCAAATGCCCTTAGGGGCTGCTGAAAATAGAGGAGATTCAGGCTGAGGAACTTGCCACAAGATACCACTGTGAGGGTGAGGCGAAGAAGCCCTGTGGCTGGAAACTCAAGGTGGGATGGGAAACATCTGGGATTAGTGGCTAGACTTCCAGTGGATGCACGGCCACCAAGCAAGGGGGTGAGGTAGGGCTGAGTCCCAAGGGAGACCCTAATCAAACTCAGAGAATAGACTGAGATGAGTTCCCCAGTTAGACTTCAGCAACCCACCCCCTGCAGGATGCTCTGAGGAAATCAGACATCATACAACCTATTTCTACAGTGCATAGCCTCCATCCCACAGGGAGTGTGTCCTACGGATCGGACCAGCCCACCTTAGTGGGTGCCAGCCAGTGTATACCCGAGGACAGGACCAGGTGGCCCGCAGTAGAGACGGACAAGCCCCAGTCCAGCCCCAGCCCCATCTCCCTAGGGCCAGCGAGATATCAGCCTTCCTCTGCACCTGGCTGCCACAGTGAGGAAAGGAAGGGAAAAGAGAAACCCAGCTGTCACAGGAAGTTCAACTTTCAATGAACAGAATGTTTAGTCAACACAGAATATTTTAAGTCAAACGCACCATTAATTAGAAAAGTTCATGTGCTCTCCCCACCCACCAAACTGGCTGCCACCCTGTGGGATGGGACTCATGAAACTTGGGTCTGTTCCAGAAAATGAAAAGTGATTTGTCTTTGTACATTTGAGTTTTAGTTTGTGTTCGGTTTGCAACTTCATTCTTTGCATATTCCTTAACAGTTACGTTTCCTACACTGAAATGCAGGACCCCAGGATGGAGAAACAGCTGCATTAATTTTTAAAGCAAAAGTGTTTCTTCCTATTTCATCAGAAACCATTATCCCTTCTAAACTCCCTGTTCTCTCATGCTTTATTTAGAAAGATCCAGAACCGAGAAAACTTGAAACTCGGACAGATTAGTAAGCAATTTCTAGCATCTGTCCTCTAAAGAACTTGACTCCTGGTAGCTCCTCCAGTCACCTTTCCATGTGGTTTGCTGCTTGTCTGAAGGAGGCCCGCAGAAGCTGTCGCTGAACACGCTGAGAAGAGTGGCCCAGGTGTGTCGGGAGCCACATCCAAGCTGACCCAATTCTGTAATCTTTTCTAGGCTCCCATCTGTCTCAGCCTCAGGTAACTGTCCTACTGAATTGCAAAAAAAAAAAAAAAAATTAAATTAAATTCCTATTCTTAGTTCAATAGAAATAAAGTTGGAATTGTTCAAAAGATATTTTCAGGAAGAAATGAAAAAATAATTAAAAAAATCGAAGTACACAAAGCAAAGTTTTTTGGGAGGATAGATTTATGATAGTAAAGGAAAACAAAAACAAAATCCCTCTGCAAGGAGAGCCCCAGGTGCATAGCTTTAAGGGCATTCAACCGCAGCCGCCTTTTCCTCTTCTTCATCCTTCATCTTGTCCTAGATTCAGAAATACCTCCTGTGCTTCTCTTCTGTCTTTAAGCATTGTTGTTCAATTGGCCAAAGTCTGGAGATACTTTTGGCTGGCGGAACTTAAGGAGGGTTGTGAGATTGGCATCTAGCAGGTAGAGACCAAGGCTGCTGTCAAACATCGTACGGTGCACAGGACAGCCCCCACAACAAAGAACCATCCTGCCCGGAAGGGCAATTGTGCTGAGGTAGAGAAACCCTGCTTTAAGAAGAGGCATGTGGAACAAGCCCATTTCGAGAATGCTACCCAATGTGACAATTACCTGCTATGGTCAAAGGATGGTTCTCTCTGGGGAAGGGAAACAATCACAATTCTGAATTAATTAATCCATCCACTTGTGTATCCAATATTTGTTAGTATCTACTGAAAATGGTACTGCTAAGCACTAGCAAGGTGGGCAGCTTCTGTCTTGCAGAGCTGTGGACAAGTGCAAAAGAAAGGCAATAAACCTAAAGTTATGCAAATGTATTATAATGGTAATTGTGACAATGCCATAAACAAAATATATGGGCTGATATAAAGAACATATTGTGAAGGGAAAACTGGTCCCTCTAATATCAGTAGAACTTAACAGTTTCTAACTATGACCAATTTAATGAAAATCTTAATGTTTCATTCCTTGAAACTTCATCATGACTGTTTTCAACAATTTTTTTTGTCTTCTTAGTTTTGATAAGGAGTATTGTGACTCTCCTTGTTTTCTAAATGTCTATTTGAATCTCTTTTCTGATGTAATAGCCTACTGAAGTGTGTGAATATACAAAGAAGGAAGTTGCAAACCCAACACAAACTAAAACTCAAATGTACAAAGTACTCGGTTTAATGCTGAGTACCAGCGCTACCTTTCCTGTGCAACCAAAGTGATTCCAGAAAAGGACGGGGTTAGAGGGAAATCTTGGGGTACTTCAAGAGTTAAGACCAAAGGGACAGTCTCCAGTCCCCAGCTCGTGGTCAGTTTCCTTCCCTGGATATAGATATTCCGTAAGCAGCGAGACCCATATTTCAAAACTTGAGTCTATAATCTTTTGCCAGCAGTGACAATTGAGGAAGCCTTCCCTGGGGGGGAAGAAGTATTTAAGCTGAGACCTAAGGATGAATTAGGCAAAGTTGGAGGAGGTGGAGGCAAGCATTCCAGGAATGTGAAGGTCTATTTGGTATGTGTTGGCACATCAGGATGATCCTTCCACACAGAAAAAGTACTCATCATGGTCCCCTGCTTCCTTGTTCTTACGGGCAAAATCCATTTCTTCAGAGAGACCAAAACCTTACTTTTATACTTGATCCTGGCCACGTAGCCCTACTTGGGAAGGGAATGGTGGCAAAATTTTGCTATGACTCCCAGCCAGCTATCCTGAACATTTATGACAACAATGCATGAAAATTTGACAAACGCACGCAAAAACAAAGCAGAGGGTATTCTCTATTGCAAACGCACATGCCTATGTATGTGCATTTTGTGGATCCGACTGAGTGCCGGGCCGGGGCAGACCTTTCTTCCCCTTTGGAACTCAAAGATTCCGTGGAGAATCTGATGAAGCCTAGGGATTTCTCCCCTGGGAAAGGCACAAATGCACACATGCAAAAATGTTTGCATACAGTTCACGGGGGTTCAAATTCTGAAGATCTGCTAGCTCAGATGAACACAGCAGCTTTCAAGCTTAGAGCAACGAATAAGGAAGAATATGTTGGTGCTGTGAGGTGCTGGGTCCTCCGTCAGACATGATGAGTTTGAGGTGTATGTGGCAGGATGTTCACATGGAAAGCAGTTTGCACCTGTGTGCATATTTAGAATTTTTTTTTCCTTAGAAAAATGTGCTTGTAGAAAATTTTCCTGGGTTTCTGCCTATTTAAAATATGACCCACCCTTTGTGTATTTTTTTAGGTCCTTTTCGTAATCATTCCCTACTGTAATTAAAGAGAAGGCCAGCCTTGTGGATATCTGGGGAGCCAGTCTATGAAGAGGGGTGGAAATGTATTGTGGCTGAAAAAAGTATTTGACAAACCGAACCAGCCTTCTGCTCCCCTTCCCCTCACCCTGCTTGAGGTTCTTGCTAAACTACGCTTGGAGGAAACTGATCCTGTGAGCTGTACTGCTTTTCACTGTCCTTGGGTATAAAGCTTGGGGTTGTAGTAGGCTGAAGATGCCTCCCTAAAATATATCCACATCCTAGTCCCGGGAACCTATGAATGTTACCTCACACGGCCAAAAAAAGGATCTTTGCAAATGCGATTAAGGGTTTTGAGATGGGGAATTATCCTGGATTATCTGGTGGGGGGGTGCATAAAGGCCATCACCCGTACCCTCAGGAGGGGGAGGCAGAAGGGGATTTGACACAGACAGAAGAGGGGAAGACAGAGAGAAAAGGAGGAGGCAATGTGACCGTGGAGGCAGAGTTTGCAGCGATGTGACCACAAGTCAAAGAATACCCACAGCTGCCAGAATTGAAAGAGGCAAGAACAGATTCTCCGCTAGAGCCTCCAGAGGGAGCACAGCCCTGTGACACCAGGGATATTCATCTCAGAATTCTGGCCTCCAGAACTGGGAGAGAGAGACTACATTTCTGTTGTTTTCAATCGTCCAGTGTGTGGTAATTTGTTGCAGCAGCCGTAGGAAACGAGGGGCGAATCGAGACAAAAGAAGAGAGGACAAACTGTCTAGATCACAGCCTGACCGTTGCTCTCCGATTTCTGATGAAAGTTTCTGGCTTTCTTTTCATTTTCAACCCCAAATATTTCTTTCGGAATCCAAGTAAACCTTCCTCTCTCACCTTGACACTTGTATTTTCAAGCTCCGCTGTTCTATACACACAGACCGATTTTGATTTACTAAGTATAAAATCCCATTTTGTTTGTGTTGCCTCCTTCCCCTTCAGCTTATATTCCCTGCCTCCAGATAATCACTTATCACTTTGGAAGAGTCCATCACTCTCTCTCTGTCTCCCTCTTCTCCCCTCCCCACTCCTCTCCTATTGTGCTGGATCTTAAAATAAAAGTTACTTACAATAAACAGCCTCTTCTTTCTTTTCTGGTTATTTCCTCCACTCAGCGGTGCAGAACTGTAGGGCTGCTTGCCCCCAAGTGTTTGAAGCCACCCACACACTTCAAAGCACAGTCCCCAGCAGCTGACGACTGCACACAGTCAAATGACAGTCACAACGCCTTCACCATTAGTTTGTCAAATGCGCTATGAAAACGGCTCTGTAGGATGTAAGGAGAAAAGAAAAATGACCTTTCATGACCGAAATAACAAGTGGTTGAGAGTGAGAACTAAAAGCAAATCTACATATCAGACGATTTGAAAAACCCAAACAAGCCATATCAAGCCTTTTTGCATGAAGACCTCCCAGCGCTTCAGGAAGAAACGGTACAGAGAAAACTCTATGAAAACTGCCAAGAGTTGGGGCACCAGGATCTCAGGTGAACATCATAGTGCAGGGGTCAGCAAACTATGATCCATAGGTCAAACCTGGCCCACCACTTGCTTTTGTGAATAAAGTTTTATTGGAACACAGTCATGTCCATTTGTTTACATATTGTCTGTGGCTACTTTTGCACTGTGAGAGCAGAGTCAAGTAACTATGACAGAGATTGTGTGGCATGCAAAGCCTAAAATATTTAGTGGTTTTGCCCTTTACATTAAAAAAATGCCAACCGCTGTTATAATAAGATTGTAGCAGCAGTACTGGGTACAGAGAGTAAACTCTAGCCATGAGGAACAGCGGAAATGACAAGGGCATTCATTTCATCAGGATGCCACAACAAATCATTATAAACTGGGTGGCTTAAACAACAGAACTGTATTCTCTCAGAGTTCAGGAGGCCACAGATCCAAAATCAAGGTATTTGTAGGACTGATTCCTCTGGAGACTCTTTTATTTATTTATGAAAAAAATTTTTTTTTAATGTTTACTTATTTTTGAGAGAGAGAGACAGCAGGAGAGGGACAGAGAGGGAGAGGGAGACATAGAATCTGAAGCAAGCTCCAGGCCTCAAGCTGTCAGTACACAGCCTAATATGGAGCTCAAACCCATGAACTGCGAGATCAGGGCCTGAGCCGAAGTGGGACTCTTAACTGACTGAGCCACCCAGGCGCCCCTCCCTGGAGGTTCTGAAGGAGAATTGATTCCATGGTGGCTGCCTGCAGTCCATGCTATTCCTTTGCTTGTAGACTCATCATTTCAGTCTCTGCCTCCATTTTCTCATTGCCTTCTCTCTGCCTTCTCCATTTCTATCTCTTGTAGGGACACATCATTGACTTTAGAGCCCATTTTAAATCCACGATGATCTGATCTTGAGGTTTCTAACTTAATCACATCCGCAGAGACTCTTTTTCCAGATTAAGTCACACATTCACAGGTACCGGGGGTTAGGAGTTGGACATAACTTCTGGGTGTACACAAGTCAACTTACTGCACCACCACCCATTAAAAATGTTAGCCACCTTGGGGGAGAAGAGCTTGAGGGACTTGGAGATTGCTGTGAATATCACCCACCCACTCTTGAATGTGGCCTTAGGAGACAGTGATTACATAAATATTTAATTTTGACATATAGTTTTTTACATTTTGTGAACTATATTAAATCCACAGACAACTCTGACTCAGTTTGATGGTCTACACGTAGGAAATATGGGGGATGTACGCAACTCTGGCCCTAAAAGCAGCAAAGTGAACAAAAGACAGACGAGGAGGAGGAGGAGGAGGAGGAGGAGGGGAAGGAGGAGGAGGAGCCCCGGAGCAGGAATGGGTTCCTGCAGCCTCCGTTGTTGACTCTGACAAGAAAGGCATCATCTTGTTGGCGCTGTTAGCGCAGAGTGAATTCAGTGAAGTCCTTTCAAGTCTGCAAAAGTCTCTTTTGTCAGATAGCTTTAGTTTTTCATCCCAACTTGAGAATCAGGAGGTGTTGCTGCGCTCTGTGTGTCTCATCTTGTCCTTTGTTTCATTCTCTTCACCGGATTTGAGACTAACATTTAGCAGACAGAACCAGCGGGGGGGGGGGGGGGGGGGGGCAGCTCTTATCTCCTTCCCTTTTCCCTCTACTCAAAATATGTAGTGTTCTGGCCAGAATTCACAAGCAGTGGAGAGAAAGAAGTCAAGTTAGCACACTTTTGGGGAAAAGACTGAGTAGAAAGGACACTTCTCTTATAAGGATTGTGCCTGAATGGCACTAAAACCAAAGAGTTAGGAAATCTGGACTCTTCTCCCGAGAATGGGCAACAGCATTACCTTGAGGATGTCTCAGGGCAGCCCCAGGGCAGTGAGAGACGAGACAGTCACAATAGGTGTCAAACTAGTAATTCCCTGTATTGATGTCTTTCTTCTCCATATACCTGGAACAGGTTTGATTTTCCTGGGTGAGCCTCTCTATTACCTTTATGAGCTAGGACAAATCAAGGTCCCGCACTCTCTTTGAAATCCATATCACCCTGGCTTCTTTCTTCATTCCTCATTCAAGACAAAATTTCCTGTGTTCATTAAATGTAACCTGCATTTGCTGAGTACCCAAGCCTAGTTAAAAAGAGGCACATAAATGAATAAGTCATGGGGAAAAAAGGCACAGCATGAAGAGTACGTATAGTCAATGATATTATAATAACGATGTAATGGGGCAGATTGTAGCTATGCTTGTGGTGAACACAGCATGATGTATGAACTTGTCAAATCACTGAGTTGTGCACCTGAGACTAATGTAACTCTACTCAATTTTTTAAAAAGGTCCATAATAGCGATTTTTTTCTTTAAAGAAAAAAAAGCAATTTTTTCTCTGAACGTACGCTAGGGGAGGTAAAATTTTTCTTCTACCCTCTTAAGGTTTCTGTCTGGGACTAACCTAAGATAGGTCTAACAGGAGAAAAGCAAACACATTTTATTTACATGTACGTGAAAGCCCTCATCAAAAAAAAAAAAAAAAAAAATGAAGACCCCAAGAAACGAGGAGACCTAAGTGCTTACATACCAGATTGAACAAAGGGTAGCAATTGTGGAAAAGTAACTAAAATATATGAGGAGATGAAAGGAAGCTAAGTTATTTTAGCTGCCTAGACACCCTTCTCTGGTGATCAAGAATGTTTCTTCCTCCTGGCACAAGGAGGGCGCCTTTCTCTTGGGAATTTTCTCTCGAGCTTTCAGGGAAAAGAAAGGCAGGTCAGAGTGTTCTTCTTCCAACAGCTGTTTTCAAAGGCCCTTAACTTCAAATAATTGATACGTCAAAGCAGCATATTTTGGGGCGGCATGCCCTGAACTTTTCAGTACCCACCTGTTCTGCCGGAACAATAGTCCCTTTCACATTTCTTGTATAAAATTCCAGCGTACTGTGAATCACAGGCTAATGCACAGGCCTGGGAGTCAGGGACCTGAGTTGGGTCTCAGTTCCACCACTTACAAGCTAAGCAGTTGGTTTTCCTAAGCCTCCTTTTCTCCACTGATAAAGTGGGGGTAAGAACATTCTTAAGGTATGGAAAAGAGTTCTAGGAAGCCTGAGACGGCTGTCATCAGAAAGGCTTGACTGCGAGGTTGACTCTTGCCTGGCATCTGGGAACTTGTTTGGTGTTTGGGAAGGTTCCCACTGTTCCCTAAATGATAAGTGTGGTTCATTTTACCTACACTGTCTGTAAAATAATGTGGTTTAGGACAAACCTCTGCTTTTCTTCCAGGAGTCTGGAATTATGTATGGAATATGATGGGCAGAGGGTGCCTACATGACCAGCCCCCCGATAAAAATCCTGAGACTGAGTCTCTAATGAGATTCCCTCACACTTCACATGTATAGTCACAATTCAGTGCTGGAGGAAATTAAGTACAGCCTGTGTGACTTTTGGAAGCTTACACATGGTTTTCTCCACATTTACCCCCCGGGTCTTTTCTCTTTACTGATTTTGCTTTGT
The DNA here is from genome assembly GCF_018350155.1 of Leopardus geoffroyi. Classification (NCBI taxonomy): domain Eukaryota; kingdom Metazoa; phylum Chordata; class Mammalia; order Carnivora; family Felidae; genus Leopardus; species Leopardus geoffroyi. The sequence continues at coordinate 100,448,434 of NC_059341.1, read as the reverse complement.
ATCCTTTTACTGTAATAAAGCTGAGCCTTGAGTAAGATTGTATGCTGAGTCCTGTTGTCCTCCTAGTGAGTCACTGAAACAGGGTGTGTCGGAGGGAGGATGGATTTGAGGACTCCTGTCTTTGTTCAGGCTGCTATAAGAAAATACCAGAGAGGGACACCTGGGTGTCTCAATGGGTTGAGCACTGGACTCTTGATTTTGGCTTAGGTCATGGTCTCATGGTTCTTGAGTTCAAGCCCCATGTAGGGCTCTGTGCTGACAGTGCAGAGCCTGCTTGGAATTCTCTCTCTCTCCTTAATCTCTCTGCCCCAAACCCCACTCATGCTCTCTCTCTCTAAATAAATAAATAAAGAGAAAGAAAGAAAGAAAGAAAGAAAGAGAAAGGAAGAAGAAAGGAAGGAAGGGAGAGAGAGAGAGAGAGAAAGAAAGAAGGAAGAAAGAAAGAAAGAAAGAAAGAAAGAAAGAAAGAAAGAAAGAGAGAAAGAAAGAAAGAAAGAAAATACCACAGACTGGGTGGTTTATAAACAACGAGAATTTATTTCTCACAATTCTGGAGGCTGGGATGTCCAAGATCAAAGTGCCACTATGGTTGTGCTCTGGTGAAGGTGCCCTTCCTGGTTCATAGCTGGTACCTTCTCTCTGTGTCCTCACATGGTGGAATGGATTAGGGATCTCTGGGATCTCTTTTATAAGGCACTATTCCATAGGCCCTAACTAACCAATGGGCTACTTATAACTGGGCTACTTATAGGCCCAGTAACCAAAAAAGGGAAAATTGCATACCCACCTCAAAATGTCCGTAGGCTCCTTTATAAGGCACTAATCTCATTCATGAGGGTTCCTTCATGACTTGAGCACATCCCTCAGGCCCCACCTGCTAACACTATCACCTTCAGGGGTTAGGACTCCATTTCAGCAATCTCCTGGGAAAACTCCCAGGCTCCTGTTTCTCTCCTCTTCTCTCCCCTTCTCTTCCTGTTCATCAGAAAGGTCCAGGACCCACCTTGGGGGAGGGTCAGGAAGCCAAACCCATCAGGTGAGAATTCTCTGTGACACAGGGGGAAAGGAAGTAACAGGGATCTTCCAAACATTATTTTTGTTCTGACACACACCCAAATTAGTGTTGTCCATTTCAAAGTTGTTGACTTGAGACTCTCCCCCTGTTTATTACCAATGCCCCAAACACTTTGGGATCACTTTTGGAACTGGCTTACAAACCACTGAGATGGAAATCTGTATCCCTTTCTGGTCACATTCCATAGACTAGAGCTCCCACCTAGCACCCCTGCGGCTGTCAGGATTTACCTCTTCACAGGCCTCCACTGCTCTGAGATGAGAGAACTGACTGGCTCAGGGCTGGCCTTAGGCCTACTGGTGACAGTCAACAATGCTCAGGGGTCCCTGGCTGTAGACATAGGCAGGTACAGGAGAAGAGTGAAAGAGGAAGAAAGAAAAGAAAAAAAACACAGAAGAGGAAAACAAAATGGAAGAGAGGAAGGAATAAAAAAAGCAAATGCTTCTTGAAAGTGGAGGAACAGTTTATGACTCAGATTCTCCAACCTCTGAATGCAGTCAAGTCTGTTACTTTGGTTTATAGTAGGTTCCCAGCCACCTGGTGGAAGGGGCTGGGGGCAGGTGGGAGGATGAGGTGGGAGGGTGTGAAGAGGGACTGCCCAGAGACACTAGCTTTGAGTTTTATTATCCACTAAGAAGGTGCTCTGTTGAGGATTAAACTTTGCTCTCAGAAAGTGAGGCTATCAAGCAAGCTACTCAATCTATCAATAGAGAAATCAACGTGTCCTTTCTTTTCAAAGTTCTGAAGCCATTATCTGTGGTGTGACAAATGACTACAATAGAATTCATTGTCATAACACAAATGGTGGGTTAAGGGATGAATGAGGGAACTGAGTGGGTGGACAGGCCTATTATAACTAAGAATACAGTTTGATTAATAGAAGGAAAGGCTGAAGAGCAAAAAAAAAAAAAAAAAAAAAAAAAAAAAGAAAGAAAGAAAGAAAAGAAAAAAGGAGTAGGGAGAGTACTTAAAAATAGGGAGAAAAATTGATGTAGAGAACTTTAAGAAATAGGTTAACAATGTGCATAATGATATAAAAAAGGAAAAAATTCATGCTCACTCCTTTTTTTTTCTCACCCCCACTTCTAAATTTCACTGATGGAATAGGCAAAAATCCCACCTACATGTGGCTGCAGTGTGTGTGTGTGTGTGTGTGTGTACATGTGTGTATAAAAACAATTTAGGGGTGCCTAGGTGGCTCAGTCGGTTAAGTGTCTGACTTCAACTCAGGTCATGATCTCAGGGTTAGTGAGTTCAAGCCCCACATTAGGCTCTCTGCTGTCTGTGCTCAGCCGGCTTTGGATCCTCTGTCTCCATCTCTCTCTGCCCCTCCCCTGCTCTCTCTCTCACACTCTCTCTCTCAAAAAAAAAAATAAGTTACTGAGTTAAATATCCAGTGCTATTTCAAACCATACCTTTGCCTCCAGAGTGTAAAATAAGTTAGGTGCTAATGACGGACCCCAAAGTTACTACTGAATAACTTTTACCTTTACCTTTAATAAAAGTTTTGAAAACAAAAACATATAGTGCACCTGTATAAAATCTTGTTGGAATTTTTTTCATCTTTTCATTCCATAACTGACCCCCAGAAGTAAGCTGTCTGAGGAATTAATGTGAATATTTTGACATCTTACATGTTATTATTTGAGTTTTTTAAAGATAGTTTTGTTGGGGCACCTGGGTGGCTCAGTTGAGTGGCTGACTCTTGATTTTCCCTTAGGTCATGATCCCACGGTTATGGGCTTGCTGAGTGTAGAGGCTCTTTGAGATTCTCTCTTCCTCTCTCTCTCTCTCTCTCTCTCTCTCTCTCCCCCCCCCCACCCTTCTCCTCTGCTCACACACACTCTCTAAAAAGTAAAATAAATAAAAAATAAAGATAGTCTTTGCTTTTGAATCAGGGATGTTGAAATCCCTAGGAAAAATCAAGAGATTACTTATTATTTATAAATAGACGTGTCCTATTATTATTATACGCAACATTTTAATATAGATTTGTTTTTATAGAATAGTTTGAAACCAGGGTCACTTGGCAAAAATAGATTTTACAAAAGAGTAAGAAGTGGTAATCTAATGATAATTGAAAAACAAATTGTTCTTGGTGGATGTAACATATGCTTGCGTTTTTTAAAATTAATCAACTAGATATCTTAAGAGGGATACAAAAGATTGCAAAAGGCTCATACATACATTAAAATGTTTATCATTGGCTTTCATTTCATAAAATTAAAATTTCTTTTTTTTATGTTTATTTTATTTTTGAGAGAGAGAGAGACATAGACAGAGCATGAGTGGGGGAGGGGCAGAGAGAAGAGGGAGACACAGAATTCAAAAGGAGGCTTCAGCACAGAGCCCAACTCGGGGCTTGAACCCATGAACCACGAGATCATGACCTAAGCTGAAGTCAGACGCTTGACCTACTGAGGCACCCAGATGTCCCGAAATTAAAATTTCTAATAGAACTATTAATATGAAAATAAAATTTTAATACTTATTATCTTGGTACCCTTATACAGATGGTTCTCTACTTATGTTGGTTCAACTTAATGATTTTTCAACTTTATGGTGGCGCAAAAGCAATACACATTCTGTAGAAACCATACTTTGAATTTTGATCTTTGCCCAGGCCAGCAATACTGTCTATACTATCTCATGATGCTGGACAGAGGCAGCGAGCCATACCTCCCAGTCAGATTCACGGTCACCAGGGTCAACAATTCACAACCATTCTGTCCTTATACAACCATTCTATTTTTCACTTTCAGAACAGTATTCACTAAATTACATGAGATATCCAACACTTTATGATAAAAATAGCTTTGTGTGAGATGATTTTGCCCAACTGTAGGCTAATGTAAGAGTTCTGAGCATGTTTAAGGCAGGGTAGGCTAAGCTGTGATGTTCAGTAGGTTAAGTGCATTAAATGCATTTTTGACATATGATATTTTCAACTTATGATGGATTTATTGGGACATCAAAGAAGATCTGTACTTAGTTTTGTTATGTTTACCTATAGTATATTACAATTCTGGCTGCATATTAGAATTCTCTGGGTAGTTGTTTTTGTCTTTTGGGTTTAAAAAAAAAATCCTGATGCCCAGGCAGCGGCCCAGACCAATAAATCAAAATCTCCCAAGGATGGAACATGGTAGATTGATTTAATATTTATTTATTTTGAGAGAGAGAGAGAGCACACAAGTAGGGAAGGGGCAGAGAGAGAGAATCCCAAGCAGGCTTTGTGCTGACAGTGGGGCTCAATCCCATGAACCTTGAGATCATGACCTGATCAGAAATCAAGAGTCTGAGACTTAACTGACTGAGCCACCTAGGCGCCCCATGAACGTGGTAGTTTTAAAACATCCCAGGTGATTCCAATGTTCCAGCAAAGTTGTGATCCACTCCCTTAAGTAGTCCCTGACCAGCCTCATTTTAATCATCGCCTTTGTTAAAATCATTCCCTCTACTGCACTAAAAGGAGAACACATAGCAAATTGTATCATTGCCAGTTAGGTCCTTGTTTCACAGTTTTTTAATCTTCAGTACCTGACAGGTGTTCAATAATGCAATGATAGAATGAACACACAAATTCCCAACCAGGGCTGTGGAGCCAGGTCATCACCATTTTAAAGATAGCAGATTCCTCCAGGGCCTATAGAAGGATGAGGTGACTCATTTAGTTACACTGCACAGCTTTGAGTCATCTGGCACTTGGCCAATCAAAAGTTTCAGAACCTGATGTTTCAGATTCTTATCCAATAGATATTTTTATCCTGGGAACCCGAGTGAGAATACAGCTGACAGAATCAGCCCAGGACTTCTCTTTGGGAAACAGTGGGGAGCCACTGCTGCTCCCTGCTTATGTAACCATATATCGCACAAGGCTGACCCATGGAATGCGATCTGAACATTATTTTTGTCTCCCTCCATCACTATAAACTAAATTCAGTGGAGATAAATTTCTCTTGTCCATGAATCAAGTTTTTCTTGCATCACTCTTGGTGTTAGTCACTTTTAGTTGTAAAGCAGTCTTGTTTTAGAAATTTAATCCATTCAGTCTCACATAATAATAAAAAATCCAAAGTTGAAGCTGAGATTAAACCATCACCCTTGTCCAGCCCTGGCCTGCTTCACAAGCCTGCAGTGAGGCAGGGTGAGTTGTCCTTCTAGTCTCTCCTTTCTCCTAGTTCACCTGAGTTACCTGGGATTGGGGTCAAAGCAGGGAGTTCACTTGGCTGAACCTGGCACTAGTTAAAGCTGGAAACCCTGGATGGGGCTGGCAGGTGGTCACAGTTGATTCTTTACTCATGTGGGGATTTTGTGGGTTCTTCACAGGTTTCTTGTTGAGCTCCTTGTTCTTGCAGCTCCCTTGACCTGAGATGTTTGATCTCCATTCCTGGTGACCACCACACCTGAAAAGAAGAGGCTGTTTTAGCTGAGGTCTCTGTGACCCTCCAGACAGCCTTATTGGACCAAGAAGACCCCCATACTAGTCTCCTTCGTGACCCACAGTGATCCATTCTGCCTTCACGTGGTCCTGGCCTGCCCACCATCTGGGGTCAGAACATCTCTGTGCAGCAACACCCTCCTGGCTCCATTGAGTTGGTTGCCTTTAGATCTCCAAGGTCAGAGTCAGATACCATTCACAGGCCACTTGGAATTTCTCAGAGTTTAGCGAGGGACCAGTTCTCCTTGTCTCTCAATCACAGGGAACACTTCAAAGCTGTCCAAGTAGTTGCCCTGAAGGCTTCATCTTCAAAACCCACCCCCATTGTCTAGGAGGTACACCTCTGCTATCCTAGATCAATCTTTCTAGAAGCTGAGCCTGAAATGGGGATTCTTGTTCAAGTGATTTACTGAAACGTTGTTCTCATTACAAGAGGAACAAGAAAAACAGGATAAAGCTGGGGGAAGGGGGAAGGTAAGCAAGAACGTGACTCCAGCTGGAGACTAGTTTAGATCTGATCCCAGAGGAAAAACCCAAAACTATAGCTCAAAGTGTGTCGCAAAGATAATCCCCCTTGAGGCAAGGAGTTCAGTTTCCATCCTCCTTCTAGTTAGGCCAAAGTTTGCTGAGGTGCTCAGGGTGGGAGTGTGCAGGCTGCAGGTGTTGTCTGTCTGAGGGCCATTCTCCAGGGAAGGAGGCAGCTGGATGTTGTTACGAGTGGGGAAGCACGGTGGGCCAGTGGCCAAGGGCATTAATAATATCCTCTACACCTACCCTAGTCCCTCTGTCTAAAGATATTTTCCTCCTCAATCTTCATCTCCTGGAGCAGTTCAAGGATTATGGAACAGACTCTTGGAGACCTTTCCTTTTATTTTTTTTTAAATTTTTTTATGTTTATTTATTTATTTTGAGAGAAAGAGAGTACGAGCAGGCGAGGGGCAGGGAGAGGGGGAGAATCGCAAGCAGCCTAGGCGTTATAAGCACAGAACCTACCCAGGGCTTGAACTCCCTGAGCCACTCAGGTGCCCTGAGACATTTCCTTTTAAATGTACTAATTGGGAGGGGGAGTGCCTGTTTCATTCACTTTGATATCTGATACCTACCATCTTGGCTCTCAGCTGAGATAGAACCAGGAAAAGTTCCGTTCTAACATTCTCTCCCTCTGAAGAGTGTTCGGGTGTGTGTTTTATACCAGAGACCACAGAGCTCAACACCTTCATTCTAGACGACGGAGCCCAGAATGGTGAGTGAACTCAGAACCATGTATAGCAGCTTTCCTGGTAGCTACGATGGAGTTGTGTTCTTCATATTCTTCCTCTTCACAGACCCCACTTGAGAGATGGCTGGTGAGAGTAGGGTTCTATCCTTGAAGTAGAATACAGTCAGCTAGAACAAACCCATGACTTTCTCACAAAAGAGCAAGCACATTAAGTAAACTGGACTTACAAGCCACAGAGAACAGCTTTTAGGGTATCCATGACTATCCTGGGGCAAGAACAGTTTTTTGGAAATCTTACCGAGGCATTCAGGGACCGCAGTGAGAGTAACAGAGAGGAGAAACCTTGATCCAGGGTGGCAGTATATCACCCATATCCTGAAGAAGCCCCGGGGATAGAAAACACTCCCTCCAGAGAAGCCACAAAATGGCTGAAGTTAATCAGGGGTGAGGAGAAATGTGTGGAGCTGACAGAATCAGCTGGCTTCCCATGCCCATTTCTTCCCTTTCCCCCTATTTTACAAAGAAGAGCCCCATAGTCTAGCCTGGCAATAACCAACCAGGAGTGAGTGATGCTGGCAATCTAGTCCCACAGCCATCCAGTTTGATCAATCTCACCCCCCTGGTTGGTCCCCTATAGGTAACTAACTGGATTTGTGACTTCTCAGTTATGATATTTATCCGGAGTCATATAGCTCGTGACAGATTTGGGTAGGGGCCCATGTCAAAATTAAAACTTAGTAGGCACAGACAGGAAAATTATAGAGGGGCCAACACTATACATTCCCCCACCCCCTGCCCTGGTCCATCAGTATTGTTTGATGTTGAACCGAATTGGGATATGTATTTAGCCAGGCTGGAAAAACACAATTCCAGTGAATGTAATGAAGGGACATGACATGGATGGTAATCCAAACTGGTCTGCAAGATGTGAGTTCAGAGTCTTGTGGCTAAACCATTGGTTGGCATTAGAACCATTCGGCATGAATTAGCAAGGCCCCAGGGCTGGTCGTGAGGAGTAGGATCCATTCCCAGTTTGGAAGCATGAGGCATTGGTCAGAACAAAGCACAACTCAATCCTGGAAGAAGAGCTGTGAGATCAGGAAGATCGAAGGTCAGGATAATAATACGAGGACATTGCTAAGCCTGGGACCTAAAGTCAGAGAGCACCTCAGAGGTGGCTGACCTTTGTCAGAGCCACCTGAGCTCTGCAAGTTCTTCCTTGCTGAGGTCCTAGAGCTTGGGGTGGGGGCTGGAGGGGTCCGCTGAGAGCTTAGCAAGGAGACAGGAGTGTTTCAGGGTCAGGCAACCAAGCCAGTGACACTTTTCCTGCCAACCTCTTTGGCATCTCACCCGCTATTTTTCATTCGACTGCAAACTCAACCTTCACAGGATTAGAAAACTGCCCTGAACCTTCACTACGTCTCTTCTCATATTTATAAATACCACAGTCGGAACAAAACAAAGGGCGAATCCTGAGAATTCTTCAGCCTGGCAGCAGGTGGAAAAATGAGCTCTCAATGCTGTCAAATACCATGTGAAACCACAATGGCGCTTGGCAGCTGTTGCTTTCAGTGGGCACTAAATTTGATGAAATGACCCAGTTGGACAAAAAGGGGAGAAAATAAGTGACAGCTGTGGAGACTGATGGTGAAAGACTGATGGTGACACAGAGTTTTACTGAAATACCTTTGAAGGTGACCTTCTTAGATAATCTTTTCTCACTCTGAGCTGGTGTTAGCTTCTAGGGCATGTTTCTTTTTGTTAAGTTGTGGAAAAGACAAGTCCTTTAATCTGGGCACAAAACCCACAATAAAACACTTACAAGGTTATCCAGGCATAATAATCACCTATATTGTCTGGGTCCCTGCTACTCGCCAGGGGTCATGCTCGCTGCTTGATGTCTCACTTAATTCTCACAACCCCAGGAGCCAAGCACTATTATTATCTCTATTTGCATGTGAGGAAACTGGAAGCTTAGAAAAGTGAAGTGAGTTACCCACAGACACAGCACAGGTGAGAAGTAGAGCCTGATTCAAAGAAGCTTGGCTTGTCCCCAGGGGCAAAGTGTGTAAGCCCTCCCCGTGGTACAAGCCCTGATGTGGCCACGTTGCTAGTTGACCACCCGGCATCCACCTCACAAGAATCTCACATTTATTCAGGGTGGCAACGCTAAAGAACTTTACCTACCAGTGTAGTTGATACATTGTATTGATGGCCCCAACTGACTGACTTCCCCGTGCCCACCCGCCTTTGCAAAGAGACTTGTAATAATAACCATGAAGACGGCCATGCACAATAGTAACTAACATTCAGTCATTGCTTACTGTGTTAGGTACTGTTCCAATGTGGATTCTGACATTTAGTTGATTATCCAGTTCATTATTTATTAATAAACTGGTCGTATAGAATTAATATCTTTTCCATGTAAACCAAATTATGTATATAGGCATATATATATGAAATATTTCATATAAATACATATAAAAAGCTGAAGTACCTAGCTTATCTATTAAAGCACTATTTGGAGTGGCTGGGTGACTCAGGCAGTTAAGCAACTGACTTTGGTTCAGGTCATGATCTCGCCGTTTGTGAGCTCGAGCCCTGCGTCAGGCTCTGTGCTGACCACTCAGAGCCTGGAGCCTGCTTTGGATTCTGTGTCTCCCTCCCCCCCCCCCCCCCCCCCCGCTCCTCCCCTGCTCATGCTCTGCCTCTCTTGCTCTCAAAAATAAATAAGCATTAAAAAAAAAAAAAAAACAACTAAAGCACTATTTAATCCCAAATATCATGAAACCAATGTGCTAGTTTGAGTCTGAGGCCCTGTGAGTAGAGAGTCCTTTGATAAAGTTGGAATAAGAGGATAGGGAATACTTTACCCTGGACAATTTTGAAATAAGCATATTAGGGGTCTTGACGGTCTTATTATCCCTCTCTGTGTCTCAGTGTTCTCTGCTGCCCCCCTTTCTCCCCCTGCACCACCCCCTCACCATCGTCTTCATGTGGAGCAGGTCTTTGGTATGGCGCAGGCCCCTGGGGGCCATACGCCACAAAAATCTATCAAACTCCTCCCACGTGCCTCACAATCCAAACCCAACTTCAATCAAAACTTGCCTTTCTCACTGTAGAAATTTTAGATTTTTTGGAGGAATATAATCTCTAAGTAGGAATTTATGGAGAGAAGCAGGGAAGCCCAAGCAGCTGGGAGAGAGATGTCACCTTGCGAATGTGAAAGCTGGAGAGAGCTGTCACCTCAGGAGTCTGGCTTCTGCCTCTCCCACATCCTCCCTGCTGACAACAGGGCTTCCCTGTCTGCTTTTCCATCCAAGAACCCTCTAAAACTTCCACCCACAGTTTCTACAGTAGCATCAGTGCAAACTTTGGAGATAGGAAATCGTGGTGGTGGTTCTTCGTATTTATAAGCCAGTTTGTGTGACAGGTAGCAAAAGCTTGAAAAGCTTGAAACATTTGTCCACGCCGCAATTCCACATTTTGGAATTGTTTTTAAGCAATAAGTGAATAAACACACTAAAATGTTTGTCCAAGGGCTTTTTGAGATATGGAAAACAGGCAACAACCTAATTTTCCAAAATACAGGATCATTGGGGATGTGTCCTTATTTCCTAAATTGTTATCTTGATAGAAAATTAATTTCTAGAAATTATCCTTAGAGGCTGGAGGGGAAGTTGGGGAACCTTCCATTTCTTAAGTAACATGTAACATTTTTGATGGGATTGATTGTTTCTTTAACTATTTGCAGTTAGAGTCGCAGCTTACCAAGGGCAGGTGCACGGGCAGCCTCTTTAGGTGCAGACAGTAAAGTGATATGTTTTCTGCAAAGGATTTATAAAAATAATAACTTGAATAATAAATTCAAAAGGTTGGTCTGCCCTTTTTTACCATGTGCTGGCAATTCTAAGCAATGTCAGTGATAATGTTTCCCCCACCCCCAAAATCATTTTAAGTTTTAAACAATTGCTGTGGTTACTGCAGAGTTTAAGTAAATATACATAAGTTTCAAGGTAGCATATCTTGGTCTTATTCTTTAATAAGCCTTGTATTTTATATGGGGGTTAATTTGAAGAACTCACAATTATTCTGTCCTCCCCTGAGCGTACATCCCCATGCAGATTCAACCACAAAGAGTCTTGTGAGCATACATTCTGAATTGTTCAGAATCCTGTGAACTCACTTCAGGTGCATTTTTTGTGTCTCCAAACCCTTTGGTACTACACGTATTTATTTCCTCATTTAAACAAGTAGACTTGAAATAAACAATCACAGCATGGTGACTTTAAAAACAAACAAACCGACTAAAGTTGCCTCACTTTAATTCTGACATTCTCTGAGACCACGCTGAGTTTTTTTTTTTTTTTTGTATTTAAATTTTAAAAAGTGCTAATGAGCGGAAAATGCGAAGTATGATACTTTTGTTTAATAAGTGCAAATTTTACTTCATGCATGAAATACTTTACTGAATTTAAAGTTTTTTTTAAACTGTAACATTCTTCTTTTTAAATTATTATTTGTTTTAAACCTTAAAAATCAAGAAAGGAATTAACATTCCTGGTTATTACATGACTATTGCTAAAAATAACCTTGTCTTATAAAATAGGAGGGTGTTAAACACTCATCGACTTTTAAGAGTCAAATATGCTAGGTGTGCCATTGCTCGGGGCAGGGAAAACTTACTAAGAACCAAGCGTTACTAAGATTTCCCTGAGACTTGTGAACATTGTCAGTGGGAAAGCCATTTGCCACTATGAGTGTTAGTTCTTCCAGAAAACAAGTCCAGGACATATGGATATGCAATAATAAACTCCTTCCTCTTGCATATTTTGTCCCCAAGAGCCCCCAATGACATCCATCTACCATCATGAAAGATAGAACTCCTTAGCAATTTTCCAAACTTTCAGAAGTAATGGATATTTCAGAAGCTGAGTTAAGGACAGCAAAAGCACGGAGGGAGACATCTAACATCTACCATGTTCGTGAGTGGATAAGACTTGAAGCAAACTGTTGAGGTAGTAATATGACATCCTGGAAGAAGCACAAATTTTGGAGAAGACCTGGACTTTGGTTGTGGCCCTACCAAAATTATTTGCTATTAATTCATTCAAGATACATACTGATTCTCTGCTGGGGAAGTGCTGGGAATACAATGATATACAAGACAGATATGGTCCTGTCCCAAAGGAAGGGTACTCCCCACCCCCCCCCAAAAAAAAAAGTAAATAGACAAATGGATGAAATATTTTTTTGTTCTTGTAAGTGCCACGAAGGAAACAAACAAACGGCTTCCCATTCCTCCTAAGATAAAGACCGAAATTCTTAATATGGCCCCCACCATCCTCTCCAAATGCATCTACCACTTCTCCCTTGCTGAGTCTGTCTCCTTCAGCCACAGCCTCCTTATAGTTCCTTAAACTCACCAAAGCCTTCCTGTGTCAGGCCCTTAACACATATTGTCCACCTACACCCCTGCTTTGCCTCAGTTAATTCCTAATAATACATCCTTGGATCTCAGAGCAAATATGTTGGCAGAAAAAACTCCCCTGGTGTCCACCTACCTATATATCCACTCCACATCACCCATCCCCAGTGTACAAAGAATCAATCACCAGTTCATATAGTCCCCACAGCACCCTGGGCTTTTTCTTCATAACTCCATAAGTATTGATTTGTCTGTGTAATCATTTGTTTAGTATCTATGTTCTCTCCCACCACAATATACTAAGCTTCATGGGGGCAAAGTTCTTCTCTGCTTGACTTGCATCATTGAATTCCCAGGTTGTGGCAAATAAGTTCGTGTGGAATGAATGAATGAATGAATGGAGGTAGGCATAGGTGCATACATAACCAAACTGAAAAACCTGCCCCCAGGGATGTGCCTCAAGAGAATTCCTTTATGAGGAAAGCCTGGCTGTCCAAAGAACTTCCTTTCTATTTTCCCTTGACTAGCCTGGATGGTCAGGTTATTGTAGTTTAGAGTTTTTGTTTTTATGAGTCCCCCCAACTTTTTTTTTTACTTTCTTCTACTTCTTAAATTACATTTACCCTACTTCTTTTTCTTTTTATCATTTGGGATTTAGCCCCATCTTAATTTTATGGCTTTTCATTCCAAAACTTTAATCTCTATTTCACTAGCCATTAATCTTTTTGAAAATTGTAAGTATGTATTTTATTGTACTTTTATCAACTAATCTTAATTTGGAATATTTGCCTCTGGTCTTAACTCTTGTTTGTTTCACCACCTTCAGTTTTTTCTCTATCCCATTTCAAATCTAATTTTAAAATAGGTATTCTTTCTCTTCTAATCTGTTTTTAATTTGTTAATTTGCCTATTGCTAATTTAGTTGATTGATTGAAACATTATTTAACTATCTAAGCTATCTTTTTTTTAATTTTTTTAAATCTTTGTTTATTTTTGAGAGAGAGAGAGGGACACACAATGCAAGCAACGGAGGAACAGAGAGAGAGGGAGACAGAATCCGAAGCAGGTTCCAGGCTCTGAGCTGTCAGCACAGAGCCCAATGTGGGGCTGGATCTCATGAACCTTGAGATCATGACCTGAGACAAAATCAAGAGTTGGACAGTTGACCGACTGAGCCACCCAGGGGCCCCTAACCTATCTTTTATGTGGAGTTTTACCCCATTTGTTCTCACTTCCTTCTTTCTCTCCCTTCCTCTCCTTCAACCCACTGCTTCCTTCATGCCCACCATCCTGCTTCTACTTCCCCACTTGTATTTGCTGTGACTAGAAAGTTGAAAGTCAGAGGAATATAAACAATGGAGAGAGTTTGCTTTATGAACATGGAAGGATAAAAGATATATTTTCCCTATCACCTTTCCCTGCATCAGCCTCTCAAGGCTATCTCATCAGGTTATTCCTCAGACTTGCTAAGGATGATTCTCCCAAGAACCCCATTGTGGAAGAGTTGGTGAACTCGGCTAATTCTCTTTAGAGAAACAAAACTCATTTGTAGTTGGAATATCTGATTTCCTGGAACAGTGTTGCATATTAATATCCCTTACCATCTAGTCCTTACGTGAGGAATTTAGGGGGAACAGTGCCAGTTCCATGCCCAGGAGAAATTCAACCCTGGAGGGGATTCTCTAGGAAGATGCTCTCCAGGCCTCATCCTGGTGAGATGCTGACAAATCTCTCAATAAATGTTCCAAAGTGGGTGTTCCCAAATGGAGAATCCACAGCTTTGGTACCACTGTAAACCAGCTTGCATTCATGAGTCTACCAGGGATGTTTCCCTTCCCTCCTTGGCAGGTGGAAAGGAGGATCTTCCTGGATTATGACTGGTCTCAACTCTCTTCCTCATCCTGAGGGCAAGAAGAAGCTAAAGAGTGTGGGCTACGGGTAGTCTCACAAACAGAGTTTTAACTAAAAGAGGAACACTCATTCCTTTGCTTCAGGGTTAGTTTACATTTTAAATCTTGTACCTATTAATTGAGGCATGCTTAGACGAGTGGATTTCTAGGAGGTAACAGAGAACCCCCTCACAATCTGCTCACAGGACATGGGTCCTTCCACCATTCGAAAATAAGTCCTCACACCAGGGATTAGGCAGAATTAATAGGATCTTCTGAGTTAAGAGGAGAGTTAGATGATACTCTGGGAGATCAGGATCCCTGAAGGACATCTTGACCATGCATTCACATCCCATCCTCCCTCCTCAAATCTAACACTGGTTTCCTTTGTAGGCTTCTATTCTCTTTTTCTCACTGAGATCTGCTTCACTCCACACTAGTTGAATAGACTAAATCCCTTCCTACTCAGTTTCAGGAAGAGAAGCACTTCTATGGTGTAGACACTCATGTTCTCACTGTCTTGTGATTCTTAAGAACTTTCCTTTGAAAATCTTCCTTTGACCAACTTACCAGCCAGTCCCATTCCAACACCAGTGATCTGGAACTGCAGAATCACCTGAGTTTCCTCAATTGTAAAATGGGGATAAGATCTACCTCTTAAGGGTTCTCCTAAGGACTGTATGATATATTTATACAAAACAGCTGATGTGTATATATGCCAGTGTCTGGCACATATGAGAGGTGGTTAATAAAAGTTAGCTATTTTTATTATTGGATTTATCTTCTTTCCTTTTAGAAATAGATCTGATTCATCAAATCCATAGATCTATAGTTTCTGGCACAGAAAAATATATTCAATACCTCAATCTAGACTCTTTCCAGGAGACCGAGCCCTGTCTCATACTTAAAATAATTTGTTGGGTTAGTCCTAAATTTTATTTTTTAAAGAATTGAGTTTTAATCCCAGTTTGAGCAAATAGGAATTGCTCTTACTTCCCACTGCTTGAGTCTACGTTGGGATGGTGTATCCATTGGCTCTAAGACCATCCAAATGCTATGATAGGACTTGGGTTATAAACACAAAGCACTCCCCATGAGAAAAATGAGTTAATATTTGTATCATGGGCACATTTGTATATGCAAAATTAACCCATCATCTGATTTACTCCAGAAGATACCCCCAGTTTCTTCCTCAACCTAAAATAAGATCAATCATTACAAAAATCTATAACTTTAATTTTACAGAATTTTATTTTAATAGGGAAGTAGACATTTAGTGTTTTAGGGTATGGATTAGATGCATACTTTTAGAGAACAAATCACAGGGAGGCTCACAACCACTTATCTTGATGTAAGTCTAAAACAAATTCAGGTCAGTTTGAATAGAGTAGGCCTGGGACAAAAGGTCATTTCTAGAAGACTGAGATGGCTTTAGAATTAGGGTTATTACTATTTTTTATTATTTATAGTAAACTTTATTTTCATTGGTATTTCATTTGACATAATTCCAAAGTAGGTCTGTGCTCTAAGATGAACCAAAGAACAGAGAGTCTAAGCTCTACAAAGAGTTTTTCACACTGTTCTGAGTAGAACATGGGGTTTCAGGGGCCCCCAATGTTGATGCTTAACATTTTACCCCTTGACACTTTACCTATAGATACAGAAAGAAGAGATAACATCAACATACAAGAATCAAACTGTATGAGCGTATAATCAAAAGCTCTTGGGTTATACACTGCCCATCTCTTTAAGGTTGTAATGATAATAACTGATTTCTTTTCCTGGGAAGTTCAATGTCATTTGTCTTGCTTTGTTGTGTTTTAAGTAAAATGTCAGAATATGTGAAAATGCTGAACTTCTTTCTCTTAATACAGTAAAAATAATGGAAGTTTTTAAATTCTTCATGAATTCAAGCTGGGACATGACAAGTACTGATGGGGTCTATTCAACATACTAATCCCAAGTTTGGTGACAGTTGGCAAACTGGTACATGTGACTAAGCCTGTAGGCATAAATTTTCCAGAGTGATAGAAGCTCACTCCCAAAATGCCGGCTAAGGTTCCGGATGTAGCCAGGAAAACCCAAATGCTCCTCGGATCCTCAGGCAGCTGACGAGCACCCAGGCCGGCTAAACTACCGAAAAGAACCCCAGCAACCAGTGACCAGATTCTACCTGCTTTTGCCTAGCAATGATCCCACCAGAAGTGACAAGCACTTCATAGTAAAAGCCAGTCCAATGTATAGGCTCACGTGGGCCAGAGACCTTCTGCACTGTTCTCTTTTACTCTGACCAGACAGAAAAGTACATCAGGCCTGCCCTGAAGCACTTTCCCATAGGTCTGCCCTGGTCAACAGGGCACACCTAGAATTATGCCTATTAATTATGTTGGTTATTACAGTGATAGCAACAGATACATTTCCGAGAACTTACTCAGCACCAGTTCAGTTGCTTCCTGGTTAGCTAAGCCGACAGTTTTGGAATTGTGAGTTTAGGAGATTATGGAAAATGATTCCATTTTATCAAATATTATCTGGACACAGTGAAAGAAACAGATTTCAAAACCCAGTTCCTTGCTCTGAGCTGACCAAATTTTTGGGAAGGCTCAGGCAGATACACTTTTGCTATAAGGGCTTAGGCCACTTAAAAAGTGGACTTTTAAAGACAAGGCCCTAATCCACATATGTAGGATCACTGATTTATGACAAGTATGACACCTAGTTCAGTGGGGAAAGGATAAACTTCTCAGTAAGTAGTCTGGTCAACTAACCATTCGTGTGGAAATAATGAATGTTGGCTCCTACGTCACACCATATATAAAAGTCATTTTTGTAGATCTAAATATGAAAGGTAAAACACTAATGATCTTAGAAGAAAACATAAGATGCCATTACAGCCTTGGGGCAAACTAGCACTTTATAAACATGACACAAAAATGTTAACCATAAGAGGACAAAATGAATGAATTAGGTTTTATTAAAATTTAATGCACTTTTGGTTCATTAACAGACACCATTAAGAGAGCAAAAGGCAGGTCACATACTGGGAGAAAGTATTTGCTATACTTATATCCTGCAAATGACTAGTGAAGAACTACCAACAAGCAGATAATCCAATAGAAAATGGGGAAAAGATTTGGACAGATGTTCACAAAAGAAAACAATCAATTGTTCAATAGACATAAGAGAAGACATTAGAGAAAAGCAATTTGCACTGTGATGAAATACATCTCACCTGAACTGTTAAAGAGCTAAGAAATATTAAGTGCTGGGGAGGCTGTGGGGAAGTTGGAATTCTCTTGGGAATGTAAACTGGTCCAACTACTATGGAAAACTATTTGGCAGAGTCTACTAAACACTGAACATAGACATACTCTGTAACTCAGCAATGCTACTCGTAGGCATAAACCCAACAAAAATGCATATGTATGTGCACTAAAAACATGGTCAGGAATACTCACAACAACACTATAATAGTCAAAAGTTGGAAACAACCCAAATGTCCATCAATAGTACAGTGGATTAACACATTGTAGTATATTCATAAAATCTGATGCCACCTGACAACAAACTCTTTACAAGTATCTGCAGCAACATGACTGAATCTCATAAACTTACTATTGAGTGGGGGCACCTGGGTGGCTCAGTCAGTTGAGCGTCCAACTTCAGCTCAGGTCATGATCTCACGGTTCATGGGTTCGGGCCCCACATCGGACTCTGTGCTGAATGCTTGCCCAGAGCCTGTTTCAGATTCTGTGTCTCCTTCTCTGACTGCCCCTCCTCTGCTCGCACTCTGTCTCACTCTGTCTCTCAAAAATAAATAAATGTAAAAAACAAAAACAAAAAAAACTTACTATTGAGTGAAAGACCAGCATACAAAAAGTGCATACTGGATGCTTACATGTATGTAGAGTTCCAAAACAGGCAAAACATAATCTAGTGTGAGAAGTAGGCATGGTGGTTGCCTTTGGGGGAAGAGTAATAACTACAACAGGGCCCAAAGGGGGCTTCTAGGGCATTGGTAAAAAACTCTTTTTTGCTGGTTGCATGGGTGTGTTTATATTGTAGAAACTCATCAAGCTGTACCCTTGATTCATGTGTGAATTCCCCTGTATACATGCTACACTGCAATAAAAACTTAACTAAGAAAAGGCAAGGGCCAATGAGTTTGGCTGAGGTGACCTCAGGAATAAATAGAAACAAAATGTATGTAGACACATACATTCAAAACAAAACACAAAGATATTCGCTTAATGTCAATAAAGGTTATCACTGGATAATTGGATCAAGGGTAATTTTTTCCCCCTGTTTTCTAGCCTTTCCAAATCCTCTTCAAGGTGTCTGTATTCGTCTTGCCACTGAGGGAAAAGCAGAACCCTGGAAGATGTTGTTTCATCTGCAAGGCATTGGATCAAACTGTTCATAGTCCTCTCTTCCCTCTTTGTTGCAAGAAATTAGTCCTCTCTTCCTTCCTAATTGCAAGAAGTGTGGATTTCACTCAAGACCTCTACATGCCTTCCAGGACTATTAGGTAAGATGGTTTAGAGTTAACTATATTTAGAAATATAGATATAACTATAAATATAGCTATATTTAGAAATTGGAGAGTTATAACAAATAAATAGATATTAACCTTCAAAGAAGTAGTGTGGGAAAATCCAGAAAGGCTTCCTGATGACATTTGTTCTGGGTGTAAAAGAATGAGCAAAGATTTGTAAAGTATAGTGGGAGAAGGTGGATGAAGGATAGGAGGGTCATCGTAGACCAAGGAGATAGCACATGCAAGGCATGGAAAACAATGACGTGTTTGCAGACCAAGAACAAGTTTGGGGAAGCATGGAGGGCTAGGAAACAGGGAAGGAATTGGAGCCCCAACCTTTGTGTCCTTGTACGTATGCCATACATTGTGTTTATAGATATAGTTGTAATAGATGCCAAAGCTGGAGTGCCTGGGTGGCTCAGTTGGTTGAGCACCTGACTCTTGATTTCGGATCAGGTCATGATCCCAGGGTCACGGTATTGAGCCCCATGTCGCATCTGTACTGAGTATCAAGCCTGCACTGAGTGTCAAGTCTCCCTCTGCCCTTCACCCCACTCACACACACACACTCTCTCTCTAAAATAACAAAAAATAAAAAACAAAAACCACAACAGATGCCAAGCACGGTTCATTGCATCAGACCATGAAAATGCATTATACAAGTCCTAAATTTTTAAATTGTTTTTTAAAAATATGTTTTGTATCAATAACTTAATAACAAAAATAATGGTTCCTGCATTAGCATTTATATTGGAAGCCCTGAAGTAGTCAGCTGGAATGAAACCAGTCTTTATAGCATATTCTTGAACTTTAAATTATTTAAGTTGATGAAAATCCAAGCATGAATATAACAGGTATTATGCCAAGTACAGAGGATTCTCAAAACCTCTTCCCCTAGAATTATAGAATAACTTGGTACTAATATCAGCATCCCCGCATGAAATGAATTTTCAAGGGGATGATGTTACGTTTCGGCATACCGATACTGTGGGAATGCCTATTATGATTATGAATGGCTGCAGACACGATGTCTGTGGCCTGTCATAGAACACCTCTCCGGTTTGCCAAAGAACCACTTTAAAATGCATAAATGCGCTCTTCATGCTAATGGAACAGACCTCTTTAGCCATTTCCAAAGAGGAGAGAGAAGGGACAGAGAGAGGGTGGCCCTTCCCCCACTTCCCATGGTTCCGCAGCAACATAACCAAAGGAGGAAAGGCAGCTTGCTCTCTGGGCGACACCAAGCTAGGAGGGAAGACTCAGACCAGCCTCCACTCTTCCATCTCACTTTTAAATTACACCAGAAAAGCAGAGGAAATGAGGTCTGCATTTCAAACTCAAACGCGCCAGCTTGGGATCGCGATGCTCCAGGGATGAATTGAGCAGAATAGGCGGTGGCTGTGTCCACCTGGTTCCCACACTCCGCTAACTGACCACTGGCAACTGTGATACCAAGGCGGCCCCAAACGCTGTGGGGCAACAGGCAGTCTCTGCTTTCAGATTTCATTCCTAGTAAAGAAGTCGCCAAATGAGTCGCCTTGGGGCGCGTTCCCGACTGCACAACAGCTATAAACTGAACGGTACAACACTTTGCTGCTTTCACTGGCTCTGACATTAGCAGAAACGTCTGAGTAATCAGACAATAGGCATTGGAGAAAGAAAAGGAAAGAAAACTAATCTTGTACATCTGCCCTGTGCCAGGCATAAACTAGGAGTCTTCACATGTGTCATGGAGGCAGCACAGGGTTATGATTCTGTGTTTACCACTTGCTGGCTGTGTGAACTTGGACAAGCTCCTTAACCTCTGTGAACCTGTTTCCTCATATCTACCTCCCAAGGCTGTGTGGGAAGGAAAAGAGAATCCACGTTCACATGGTACACAGTATGCGCCCTGAAAAAGTAGGTATTTTGGGTTGTTGTTTTCACTATCATTGTCATTTAATCCTCAAACCAGCATCCTTACCCATTTTACAGATGTGGACACTAAGGCTCAGAGAGGTGAAAGACTTACCTGGGAGATACAACCTTGCTACTGTGATTCCAACCCAATCTCACACCAGAGTTCATACTCCTTATCCCTCTAGATCACACTATCTTTATTATTCAACTTTGAATAAATGCATTACAGAAATGAGAAGCAGCAAAAATAGGCTTATTTGCAAATATCAATGAGCCAAAAGATGGTATGGTGTATTAGGGTTCTCTAGAGAAAAAGAACCAATAGGGTGTGTGTGTGTGTGTGTGTGTGTGAAAGAGAGAGAGAGAGAGAGAGAGAGAGAGAGGGATCACCTATCTATCGAGAGAGTTTAAGAATTTGGCTCACATGCTTATGGAGGTTGACAAGTCTGAAATCTGCAAGGAAGGCCAGTATGCTGGTAGGCTGGAGACTGGGGCAGAGCTGATGTCACAGCTGTGAATCTGAAGGCTCTGGAGGCAGAATTCATTCTTTCTCAGGCCATCTTGGTCTTTTTCTCTTAAGGCTTTCAACTGATTGGGTGAGGCCCACCCACATCATGGAGGGTTATCTGTTTTACTTGAAGTTTACTGATTTTAATATTAATCTTACCTAAACAATACCTGCATGTTGACATCTAGACTGGTCTTTAACCAAATATTTGAGTATTGTGGCCTAGCCATGTTGGCACATAAAATTAACCATCATAGGTGGTGAGCAAGGATCTGTGGAAAATATGAACCCAGAACCAAAATATTTGAGCTGAAGTACTATCCTTAACTGACTTGAGCTATTTGACTGCTTAGGTTTTGACCGTATTTTGTTTATAATTTCTTAAAACCCACATATCCTTTAGGCAGGTTGACTAGTCATATGAACTAAGATTATTAAAACAAAACAAAACCATAGTGGAAAATGTAGCCTGTGGTTTCTTAGCAGCTTTGAAGCAAACAGCTTCAGGAAGTGAGATCCTTTTGCCTGAGTGACTATTTCACCTAATCCAAGCTCAAGGGTGAGCTATTATTTTAAAAATAAAGAAAAGCTTTGCATGTTTCCCTTCTGTTCCCTGTTGCTAACTGTGGAACTTACTCATAGCAAGAACAGAGTTATTTAAAACAGTTGTTGGGATATTTTTTGGAAGGTGGAAATTAACTTATTTCCTAAACAAAATTGGAAATCACTTTTATTATAATAAATCAAAAATATCAATTTCCCCAAGAGGCATCTGCAATAGAATAAATTTGCTGTCTTTCACCTGTGAAAATAGTCCTCCCAGATCCTCAATCAGGAAGACATGTCTCCCTGCCTAGGTTCATCTCATAGTTTTAAGGCATTGGAAAACAGAGAGGTTTGTTTAGAACCCTGGACCTCACCCACCAGGCCTGGTATTTGAGGGAAAGCTGTGCTAGGCTGAGGAGATGATGTTTAGTTAAGGAATCCAGCAGAGATATCTGCCTGTGACAGAGCCTGCCGGTTGGTCCCCTTTCTCCTTAGTAACAGGACCCCAGTTTTATTTGGGGCGGCAAAGTGCTCAGCTAAAGAACAACACTTTCTAGTCAAAAGATGAGCTCTCCTTTTTCTACTTCCTCTTGCCCCTGGAATGTAGATATAATGGTTGGCATCCTAGCAGCCATATTGAATTAGGAGGTAACCTTCAGGTTAGCAGTCACATACAACGGAACTTCTTCATAAAATTTCTTCATAAGGTCACAACACCTGCTGTGGATTTCCTACCTCCCAGGTCTTCTTTGTCAGAGAAGAAACTTTTGTGTTTTTAAACCACAGAAGACAGATCTGTTTCTTGCAGCATGATTTTTTTTTTTAATTTTTTAAATGTTTATTTATCTTTGAGAAAGAGAGAGTGACAGAGTGCAAGCGGGGGAGGGGCAGACAGAGACAAACACACAGAATCTGAAGCAGACTCCAGGTACTCAGCTGTCAGCCCAATGTGGGGCTTGAACTCATAGACTGCGAGATCATGACCTGAGCCGAAGTCAGATGCTTAACCGACTGAGACACCCAGGCACCCCGTGATTTTGTCTTTTTTAAATCACTAGTCCTGCAAGTGATCAAACACTAAGCTTCCTTAACATGCTTCATTGAGGGTTAGAGACCACAGAATCAATATAATTTTTTTTAAAGATTTTATTTTTAACTAATCTCTGTGCCCAACATGGGGCTTAAATTTACAACCCTGAGATCAAGAGTCAACATGCTCCACTGACAGAGCCAGCCAGCTACCCCAGAATCAATATAATTTTAAAATCCATTGGAATTTGATATATAGGACAATTTAAATAACCCAAAGAAAGAAAGATGTTGGTCCTTACTACCTTTAGCTATAAAAATAAGAAGCTGTTAGAACTGAAAAGTACTTTAGAAAGTTTAATCTCACTTTCTACTGCACTATTTATTTCACAGATGAGGGAACAGAGACCCAAAGTTTAATCCAGCAAAGATACCCAATAACTGGGCCAGAACCTGAACACAGATCTCCTTACTCCAGTCCATTGCCCCATGGTTATCTTCCGCTCTTGATCTATAAATGGAGGCATAACCTGACAGAAACTGGATGCTTTACAGAATAGTGAAAGAAACCAGAAGCCATTGCACACAGTAGAGTAGTGTTCATCTGGATACCATTTTGCCTACTTTGTAACATGGCTTTGCCCAATTTACTGATAAAATAATCTGATCTCACACCACAGTGATCACTCCCCATTTGAGCAACACGGAACAGTCCTCACCCAGCGTCTAAAGCCTTTTGATG
Source organism: Leopardus geoffroyi (assembly GCF_018350155.1). Taxonomy (NCBI): domain Eukaryota; kingdom Metazoa; phylum Chordata; class Mammalia; order Carnivora; family Felidae; genus Leopardus; species Leopardus geoffroyi. Next base: position 100,425,121 of record NC_059341.1, on the reverse strand, counting down.
CCCCACTTTTGGCTTTTAGCGCTAGTTCTTGTTAGCTGGAGACAAATTATCTACAGGCCCAGCAAAGAAAGGGGCCCATTTGGCAACGATTCAGCCTTGTCAGATTCGAAGCCATTCCGCGAAGGCATTTTAATTAGGCAGTGGGAGAACTGCCACATTTAGAAGCAGCTCCTAGATGGGAAGCAGAAAATTTCAAGACCAACTGAAGTTCTTGGTGCTTGTGTTGCTTACCATTTACAAGACAAATCCAGTGATCCTTTTCCACCCCTCCTTTCGTACTCAAGGCTTTGTAAGATTCAGAACGGTTCAGCGATTTCTTGAGGCTCATTCCTTAGCAGTTCTCGTGCACGGTTTTCAGACAGAACATAGGTCCTTTGATCATGCTTTAATGAACTCAAGCTATGTACCATATAAATGGCGATTGTTTTTATTATTACCTTCGGTTCTTTCAAAAGTGCTAAGAGACAATGCATTTTAATAGAGGCCTTTACAATTCATGAATTTTTAAATGGTTTTTGTTCAAGGAAAGCATCAAACCAATATCAACAATGTTGTACATTAGCTATCTGCTTGCTTACAAAAAGCTGAACAGTAGCTCAGTTGTTGAGCATTATTATCTCTATTTCACAGTGAGGAAGCTGCAAGAGAGAAAGATTAAGTCACCCAGCTTGTGAAAGGCAGAGTAAGAACTCAAAGCCAGAACCCCGATCATATTGTAGCAATTGTTCAAATGAGAGATAGCAATTTTCTTCTTTGATATCAAACATTTTGGCAGTATTTGTGGTAGCTCGTGAGTGAGCATCTATCGAAAAGAAGTTGCCTGACTTAGACAAGGAGAAGTGGAAGATGGCCAGTGACAGAACAAAGAACAGTGGACTAGAAATTGGGACTTGATTTCTGCCCTGAGCTCTGCACCTGACAACAAGCTGTGACCTTGAGCAAGTCGCCCCCGTCCCTGGGCCTCTAGTTCCTCACCCACAAAATGAAGTCTTATCAGAAGAAATATTTTGCAAATCCCAATGTACAAAACCCATAAAAGCAGAGTGCTCTGGTGGAGGAGGGGCCGAGGGCCTCATGTCCGAAGCTCTTGGTCATGCTTTTCCTGGGGGGGGGGGGGGGGGGCGAGGGGGGGGACAATAGCTCACAAGGGCCCCTTTCAAAGCCTAGGAAATTGATCTGCATAACTGTAAATTCCCTTCCAATACTATATTTTACTGTTTATTTCCTCTCTACCAGACTTTTCTGAAACCAGAGGAAAACAGAGGTATATGGAAAATTCAGGCAACACTGTTATTTGCCCATCACTTAAACCTTGCTTTGTTTCAAAAGACAAGAAGCAAAGCCAAATCTGGTTGCATGTCAGAAAGGGAAATACATCTTCAATGGCCATCTGGGGGCCTTTACCAAGAGTAAAGAGTGTTGACAGCTGACAGCTAATGTCTATTTTCACTTCAGTGGCTTATGGCAAGAGATAACTTTGTGAGCAGGCCATGTGGGGAAGAACCATAATCCCTAGAACCTGTTTGTGGGTGAGATGGGGATGGGGAGGGAGAGAAGATCCCAAGTACAACCTGATTCTCCCTCATTATAAACAAGGAACCTAAAAAGGCCATGTCGCAGTGATGCCCAGGCTAAGAGAATTACCACCTTCCTCAGATAGAAGGGTTCTCAGACATCACGTGGAGCATGAGCCCACCTTTACTCCTGGAGCTTTTGTTTCACTTTCTGTCTCTCACCTAGGGACAGAGTCATGGCTAAATGTCCTTTCTTTCAGTCACCAGGTGTGCTCCCTCACTAAATCATGTGCGCATATATTTTGCCCAGTGAGGCCACATCTATTGGCTCTCGTCAGACAATAGCGATATTACTATTTTCCTCCATTTCTGTCACCTTTTAGTCCATGGAGGCCTCATGGAAGGTGAAAGGCTTACCTGACTACCTTGAGACACCTACTCTGACAGAACATGGGCAGGTTTTCTTCACCACGCACGTCAACCATATCACCACACTTCTGTACAACTGCAGCTGCTGTGTGTAGCAGCTAGTTCCACAGGTAATTGGAAAACTAACGTTGTGAAAGAGAAGTAGTGATTGGTGTTGCTGAATGGGATTTTTTTTTTTCTGGACTTGCCTGACTTGCAACTCAATCAGAACAAAAGGCTCAAATAAGATATAAACGACAGCCATTTAACCATGGCAGATGACTTACCTACATTTTTTAGACGTTCAGCTTTCTACAAAATGAGGCCCTTGTGCTGGATTGCAAAGATGGCCACAATTTTTCCCATCGCTGCAGCCACATCCCTTTATAATGTGAATTCGAAGTTTCTTCCATCAAGGGGTAGATTCCATTCCATCAAGGGGTAGATTCCATTTCAAGTACCTTGAATCTGGGCTTGGCCCTGTGACTTGATTTAGACAATGAGAGTAGCAAGTATGAAGCAAGCAAGGAGAGACTTGTGCATTAGGCCTGGTTATCTTTTCCTGTGGTTAGAACGCTGAGCTCATCACTTAAAGGAGTCTAAGCTGGCCTGCTGCAAGACGAAGGGCACAAGGAAATTTGAAGTATCCTGGCCAGCCAGGCCCCAGTGCCCGAGATGGGAGTGAGGCCATCTTAGACCAGCCAGCCTCCGGTTAAACTGCCAGCTGACCACAGACAATATAAGTAAGCCCGGCAAAGGACAACAAAACCAGCCGAGGGAGAACCAAAGCCCACAGGATTATGGGCTAAGTAAGTGTGGGCTGCCTCCCCGCCCTGGTGCCCCATGCAAGCGTGGAGAGTACTAACAAACTCTTGTTCGGAAGGAATCCAGGGCTCCTTGGATGACATAGGAAGGACAAGGAATTATTGCCAATACAGTTAGAAACAGCCTCAATGGCTTCTGCATTAATATGGAGCAGGAGGGAAGTATGTTTAGGAAAGGGGATATGCTGGAACTGCAGCCAGGGATAGAAACTTGAGAAAGCTGTGGGTGGGTTCAGGAAGTATGGGGAGTGGTATGTGTGAATTTCAAACACGTTCCTATTTTTAATGTTGGGGAGGCAATCTCTATATTTTAGTCTGTTCAAAGAGTATACCTTCTCAGGAAACGGTGAGGGTATAAACATAGGTATAGCATTTGCATCCCAAATTGCAACCTTCCCTAAAGATTTGACTTTTCCAGCATCCTGTCTGCTAACAGTTTACGGTGGACAGCCAGGCAAACAATGTGATGTAATAGTTTTGCTGCGACTAAAATGTTTTACTTATTTGAAAAGATTTCTCAAGTCAGAAAAGCTTAGAAAATAAGTGGGTGCTTTTATACATTTTCATAACTCAAAACTGGAATTTTTTAGAAAAAAAATAGTCAACGTTTTTCTCCCCAAATCGGATTTCATTGTTAAATATCCCTTTAGTGTGTACCAGTAGGACCCAAACTCTTTGATCATCAGGGTTCCTAAAGTCTTTTCCAAAATACAGAAACCTCGATCTCACTCACAGATGTTCTGAACCAGTGGGACCTAGGATTGTGTATTTCAAAAAAGGTGACTCCCTAGATAAGCCAGAGATCACTATGAGAAAAGGCAACTAAAGGATGTAATCATTTGATTTCTGTATAGCTATCATAAAGAGATGCATCTCAAAACAGCATTTTTTTTACAGTCTTACGTGAGTATCTACTCACTGTTAGCAACTGGACTGTTTCTAAAGCAAAAATACTGCTTCTTTGCTGAAAAATAAGAATAAACATCTGTTGCGGAAGGGAGTTTTTGGAGCAAATGCTTTCTGTGTCTACTTGGCACCTTGTAGCAGACACAATCACTTGAGCTCACACACACAGATCAATTCTTAACTGCATATCTAACTTCTAATGTTACCCATTGACGTTTTTATGCCCCTGGCCTTTCCACCACCTGGCTTTTCTCCCCAGGGAAGGGGGAATGGCTAAGACTGATGAAGATTTTTGATGGGGGAAACTGGGTGTGCTGAGCCCCACCCCTTCCTTGCATCTTCCCCTTGAAAGAAAGTTTCCTGGCTGACTCACTTGTTATTCCTCTGTGCTCTCAGGCCTCACCTGGCTAGCACGTCCTGTAGTGTAAATCTACTTATTCTGGAATTCGGTATTGTAAACCACTTGACTGAAGGTAAAAGTCATGTGGTTCTTTATAGGTTTTAGCAGTCTAATGGAAATGCTTCAGCAAGGGAAGGAATATTAGCTATGAGATCCTTTTCAAACATACCAACATGTCCCTGCAAAATCATTATTTTTATTATTTCCATTTTAGAGATGAGTAAAGATTCCATAGACCATTTGAGTCATAAAAGCTTAGCTAGCCCTGAGTCTTGCACATAGTTCTGCTGATTCTCAATAATGTACCTGGAAAAAAAAAAGATTACATGTGTACTTTAGTTAATAATGAGTCAGTATTCGTTCATTGATTATTTTTAAGATTTTATTTTTTAAAGTAATCTCTACACACAACGTGAGGTGAACTCACAACCCTGAGATCAAGAGTGTCATGTTCTACTGGCTGAGCCAGCCAGGCACCCCAATTGGTTCATTAATTGTAATAAATATACCATAATGTTAGATGTTAATAATAGAAGAAATTGGGTATCGGGTATATGGGAGTTCTCTGTACTATGTTCACAATTTTTCTGAAAATCTAAAAACTGTTCTAAAAATGAAAGTATATTTTTTAAAAAGATCACATATGAAATGAATAACATCATAAGAAAGGATACTATTTCTGAATTTTTTCTGGGTACCAAACAAAAATAATACAACTTCTAGTTTGAGAGTATCTGCATTGCCTCACTTCCAGATCTGGCAGAGTGCAGTGGTTAAGAAGGTTCCAGAAGCAGACCTTGTTTTGATTCACAACTTTCTCACTTGCTGCCAGTTACTTAACCTCTCTGAACTTCAGCTTCCTTACCTGTAGAAAGGGACCGACACCTGACTAATGAGATGGCTGAATGAATTAAATAATATTATAATGTCTATTCTAATAGTGCCTAAAATAATAAATGAAAAGAACAGTGCTTGGCAGAGAGTAAGCACCCCATCCTGTATCCAGCCACGCCCATTCTGATTCAGGGTACCTGGGGTGGAGCCAAGAGTCTCCTTTTTTTTTTTTTTAAAGAAAAATTATATTTGTATTAGTTAACATCTGACTCACCTCCATAATGTTTTTCTTCTACAAAGCAACTAGGTATTTTTTGCCTCTTGCATGACAGTCACTCTGTAATATCACTTTTCTATAGAGAGATAAGAAAGATTATTCCAATTTTTCCCTTAGGAACACTCTTCAGGTTTGACTTTATTATTATTAGTTTAGGAAAATACATTTCAGCATACACATTTATTAATGGTTTTGAACTGAAAATATTTTAGAATTGCTATCAAATTTGGAAAAAGGGCTAACAATTTTATATCAGCTGTGATCTGTTTGAGATCAAGTCTTTACCACGAGTCTGCTTTCTAAATGCTCCCCAGGTGATTCTGATGGTTCAGGAACTATGAGTGAAGCCTAACCTCACGGACAGCTACAGTAGTTTACCTGACTTCCTGGACTATCAAATGTCAGCTCACTGACTAGATTTCAAAACTCCGTCTCCTCCTGTTTTCTTCCAAGTTCCTCTGTGGGGTCCTCATCTGGCACCATTCCCTTTTCAAACTAGGGATGCTGGCCAGAGCTTAAGAAAGAGCTTATCAACTCAGATTACTTCCTTATTCTCTTCTCTCTGTTCTCTTTGAACTCTGATTCCTGAAAAATTCCAGAGAGACAAGAATTCTTTCCATAGTACTGAGATTACATACTTGCAGCATATACTATTTTCAATATTATGACCATACAACAAGTAATTTCTAGCAAACGCATAGAGAGCTATGCCATCACCAAAGAAAATAATAGACATTCCAAATACATCAATATTCTCCTTCCTTGAATTCTACCCATATCCTATGGCTTCTCCTGGTCTAAGGGTGCTTAAGAATCCATTATTTCAGGGGTGCCTGGGTGGTTCAGTCGGTTAAGCGTGTGACATTGGCTCAGGTCATGATCTCATGGTTCGTGGGTTTGAGCCCCACATCCGGTTCTGTGCTGACAGCTCAGAGCCTGGAGCCTGTTTCAGATTCTGTGTCCCTCACTCTTTGCCCTTCCCCCACTCATGCTCTGTCTCTCTCTCTCTCTCTCTCTCAAAAATAAATAAACATTAAAAAATTTTTTTAAAAGAATCTATTATTTCATAGAAACTTCTGCCATGATGACTATCTTTTCTCCATGACAGCTTTTTTTTCCCCAAAGATTTTATTTTTAAGTAATCTCTACACCCAACATGGGGCTCACACAAACCCAAGATCAAGAGTTACATTCTCTACTGACTGAGCCAGCCAGGCACCCCTTCCATGAGATCTTTCTTATCACACATTGAATATATCAGAGTCTTGGGAAAATAGATGGAGATACGAGGAGTAAAGATAAGAAGTTAAGAAAAAAAAAAAAGAAATCTATGCTTTCAGAGGGAGAAAATTCTGTCAGCTGCCTTGAAAAATATTTATGCTTCATTTGAAGAGACTTTTTAAAAATCTTCCTATTATAATAGCATAAATAAAAATAAATACAAAGGTAAAACACAAAACAGGAAATGCTGAAGAAACCTAGAAAAATATTCATTATAATGATGGATATAATTGGCTAGGTTTCGATGGTATATTGATACATCTTCTCTTTAAGATTATCATGAAATAGATAGCTATGTAATGCTCATTACGAAGTGCCTTTCACAACATTGTGGGTCAAATCCTATTTTTTATGTACTTGTGGTTCATAAGGGCTTTTGTATCCTTGTCCTTGTCCTCTAACACCAGTGTCATCCAGGGATTTTGTAGATGTCTGTGTTTTGCCTATATAGTATCTATTTCCCATTTTTCTTGCTGTAACATTCTAATTTTTTATAGGGTCACCCCCCTTCCACACTCACGTATTATGGATGAGTCACCTCACTGTAGTTCTAGGGGTGGGCATGTGTTCCAGGCTTTGCCAGTTAGAGTATTCCACTGTTCTAGCCCATGAGTTGGTTTAGTGATATGTATACGACTCATTCAGAGCCAATGAGGCTCAAATCTGGGACTTTAGTGAGAACCATTAGGAGAAGGTCTCTGTCTCTTCAGTATGAAGTTTGGGCAAGCTAAGCCTGACAGTTGCAGTGATCACCACATGAAGAGGGTTAGCCTGATGCCAAATCCGACAGAGGATAACAGAGCTGCGAGATGATAAAATAGAGATTATTGACACTTTTTAGTTCATGGATCCAATCAGATTGAAGGCTCCTGGTCTTTTTACTTATTAGAACCAATAAATTTTCTTTTCTATTTAAGGCCATTTAGGTTGGGCTTTCTGTTACTTGCAACCCAAAGAGTCCTGACTAATAAAGTGTTGGACAATAGTTAGTTGTCTATCATATAAAACGATATTTTTAATAAAAAAGTAATTCTTCTTTTTTTTGATAGTGTGAATATCTACACAAAAGGTCTCTTCCAATGTTTCAGGACTGGATCAAAAGAGTATTTCTCATGAGCTCATTTAAAGCAATAATAATGATTTCCAATATTGAACTACCTTGCACCAAACACATGCTCAGTGCTGAGCTTAGAGTCTCTCGTTCCACCTTCACAAGTATTCCACATATTGTGGATGAGGAAACTGAGGCCAAGAACCAGAATTTGAAAGTCTGTTTCAATTCAAAGTCCATGCCCTCATTACCTCTTCTCTTGGATATTTTCATATTAAAAACATGCATAGTTTAGATGCAGTTTAAGAGTAATCTGTTAAAAATTTAATAATTCATCCTAAAACATAAGCAGAAATATTTCAAAGGGTTCCTGTTCCTTGTAAATATTAATATTAATGTTGTCAAATAAACCCGATTCTCAGCCCTCCCTCCCCTGCTCCTGCCTCTAGATACTGTCTTCTTTTTTTTTTTTTTTTTTTTATTTAAAAATTTTCTTTTTTTTTCAACGTTTATTTTTATTTTTGGGACAGAGAGAGACAGAGCATGAACGGGGGAGGGGCAGAGAGAGAGGGAGACACAGAATCGGAAACAGGCTCCAGGCTCTGAGCCATCAGCCCAGAGCCTGACGCGGGGCTCGAACTCCTGGACCGCGAGATCGTGACCTGGCTGAAGTCGGACGCTTAACCGACTGCGCCACCCAGGCGCCCCAATACTGTCTTCTTAATATCACCTCCCCTTGCTTGTGGACATACCTCCCCTCCCTCCCTCCATCAGCGCTAAGAACCGCTCACACAGGCCTGCTATGTGCACAGCAAATGAATTTTAGCTACCACAATTCTTGAATTTCTTTAACCATCCCCCTTCCCCAGAAAGCTCCCACTGATCATCTTGCCTTACGCCAGTACATACAGTAGTCTGGAACCCTGCTCTCATCTCTTCTTCAAATCCTGAGACTTTCAAGCCTCCCATCTCAGGCTGTCCTGAGGAAAAAGAACATCCCAGTATTTAAATATGTGGTACAATTTAGACCTCCTGTATTAGTCTTTCTCATTTAGATTAACTCAGGGCTCTTCCAAAAAAAAAAAAAAATCCATGAAGATGTTTTCTTAAACAAAATAACCCCGCTAGAAGATTTCTACCGTAAGTAATACAGAGATCAAGGAGAAACTCAAACAAATTTTCTTAGTACCTTATTTTATAATTGCAGTTCTTTAAAGGTAGGTGATCATCTGAGTTTCCTTTCCTTTTTCAGAGTACCAGTTGCAATCTGGAACATACAGTAAGAAGTTAAAAAATGATTGTTAATGGAGTGTCCGCTGAATAACCAACTTCCTTTTCTCTCCAATGCTGTTGCATAGACTTAACATCTTGGAAAACTGCTCTCTGGGGTGTTTAACTTGGAGAATAGCTATTCTGAATTCAACATTACAACATATCTGAAGTTTCAAGAGATTTAAGCTTAGTGTCCCAAAGAACACTGAGAACACAAGCCAACCCAAACATGATAAATCTACAAAGACCAAAGAATAATCTCAATCCTATCTTTACTAAACAAGCTGCAGACCATGCCTCTTCATCTCCACCATGTCTGAACACACGGTTGGTTGACAGGTGATGCCTGGGCATCCCTATTTTGTAAAGTTTCCTTTGAAAAGATTCTGATCATCAATGAATTTTCAAATAGCATTTTAAGGGTTCAAATGGGGATAAAGTAAGACGTATGTACAAATACCTTGATTTCTCTATGTAGAAAATGGACGCACTTTAGTATCTTCTTTATATCTATTGAGTCAGGCATTCTAAGGAGGAACCAGAATTTGACTACTTACTGCTTTGGGCTTTTGAGAGGAAAAACATTTTTAGATATCATCATTAATAATTCATAAATGAAAGAACTTTACCAGGTCACAGGAATTTAATATTTCTGTTTGTAACTTATCTTTAAATTTTGTCAATGCCTTTAAAATGCGTGCCTACTGTGAATCACTTTGAACGGTTTTTTTAAATGATTAATGGCATCTCACTGCTCTGTAATATGAAGACTGATGGTTGTACCCCAGTCCCAAGTCAAAGCATTCCTCAGCAGACCGCATCTGAAAGCTTATGATAAATATGAAATAACTCTTTTCTTTCAGTATGAAATAACTCTTTTAAGTTTATTTATTTGAGAGAGACAGAGAAGGTGCATGAGCAGGGGAGGGCCAGAGAGAGAAAGGGAGAGAGAGAGAGATAATCCCAAGCAGTCTCTACACTGTCAACATGGAGCCCTGAGGTAGGGCTCTATTCCACCAACTTTGAGATCATGACCTGAGCCTAAACTAAGACTCACATGGCCACTTAACCAACTGAGCCACCCCAGTGCCCCTGGAATAACTCTTTTTTTTAATGATTTTTTAATGTTTATTTATTTTTGAGAGAGAGAGAGAGAGAGGAAGAAAGAGAGGAGGGAGGGGCTGAGAGAGAGGGAGACACAGAATCTGAAGCAGGCTCTGGTCTCCAAGCTGTCAGCACAGAGCCAGATGTGGAGCTCAAACTCACAAACCGGGAAATCATGACCTGAAGTTCCACGCTTAACTGACTGAGCCACCCCTGCACCCCACCTGGAATAACTCTTTAAACAAATCATGTTAATTGTTGACTTGGGGATGTGTACACTAACATTTAACATCTTTTTGACTTTAATTTAGATTATTTTATCTGAGGATAAGAGAAAACAAAGAACAATTTTAGCCTACAGCTTCTCCATCATGGTGATCGAAATTCAGGAAGAACAATTTCATTTTTCTCTGCTATTGATGGCAAGGTCCCCTGCCTCAGAACCTGAAGGAATGACAAATGAAAGGATCCCCTCCCTCCCCGTAAGCTTTACAAATCAGAAGTGATATGCCTTTCCTGGAGTGTGATGCTTCTGTAAATGTGAGTTTACAATTTCTGAAAGCTACAGTTTCTTGATCCTGTAGTGTATTTTGGGGAGGTCAGAATTATCTGGGCTAACCTTTTCAAATATGTGTACACACACACACACACACACACACACACACACACACACATGCACGCACGCACCTCACTCCCTAGGCAGAATGCTAAATCACCCTGCCTGGATGTCCTTCAGAAAAATAAGGCCCGTTGAGCCTTGATAGAGCACTGGGGCCACTCTCTGCTCTGTGTTGTAATGGAAGGGCCATACATATGAGATGGTTTGGTCTCATGATGTAACTAAATCTGTAGAAGAATAATGTATAATAGGGCTTCACTTTGCTTTCCCCGTTTCTCCTCCACTCTTGTGGGAGATCTGCAGAAAGAACTGTTTTGGCTTTATATCCAGTTTATTTGATTAGTCACAAAAATCCCTGCTTCATGAATGGTCATAGGAAAGGAGAAGAGTTTAAGGAGGGAGTATTTCACAGAGAGGATGATGACACTCCTAGGACCAAGGTATTCCATCATGGCTTTTTGTTACTATTGGCTGTTGAATCCCAAGGAAGGCAATCCCTTTGGGCACGTAGCTTAATCTCTTTGTGTCCTAGTTTCCTTTTCTGTAAATGGGAATAAAATGTAGGTAGTGTTATGATGATGATGATATCGTAGAAAAACTAGTGCAATAAAAACAAGGTAAAAATTGCCAGCTGAAATTTTCTGAGTGTTTGCTGTGGACCAGGCACAGTTTCAAGGAACTGACACACATACAAGCTCATTTAACCCTCACAGTATGAAACGAGTGAATACATAAAAGGTACTCAAAGCAAGACCGGGCACTTGGCGAGGACTCTTTAATTGTTAGCTGTGATTCTGAGTAACTGCTAAAAAAATAATCCATGTGATTAAACCCATTCCCCATTCTGATAGGCACAAGTCTCTCCATTTTTCCTCTTACACACAGTGCTTCCGTGAGTATCACTATGCATGTCTCCTGCGGACACGGGTAAGAGCTTCCGGGTGAGAAGCAGGGGTGGGGAGGTATGTCTACAAACACTTGGCTGTCACGCATCTAGCTGGTTTCCTTCTTTCTTTAAAAATAAAAAAAATAAGTGGTATATATTTCCTTACCTCTCAACAGAGGTATCCAAAAAACAAAATAAATAAATAAAATAAAAGATTACTTTTTTTTTTCTCTTTAAACATTGATTTGTAGAGAATATCCAGCCAATGTGCTACACTAGACAGAGTCTGTCTTCTGCCACCAGAAGAAGTAAAGGTACTTTTTAATTTGCAATTTGAGTTAGAGGGTAAACTCAATTTAAAAATTGACCAAGCAGACAGAATTACTTTGGGAAGTTCATGAAGAGTAGTTAGTGATTGTGGTTCTCTGTCTCTGTTTTGTTATTGGTATGAATCTTCGACAAGGCAAAGAAGGAATCAGGTTAGACTTTCTGTGGGCAAGATTTAAGTAAAGAATAAAAGTGTTGGTCATTGAATTATTTTTATTTTCAGTCTGTTCTTAGTGCATAAGCATGATGTATCCTTTGATCGTTATCATTTGATGATGCCTATTAATTCATAAGTAAGACATTACTTTTTGAGACGTTATTGAAAGTAGATTTGCTGTAGAGATTAAAAGTTAAAAAAGTCATTTGTTTTAGATGAGGTAAGAAATGCATGCAAAACCTGGTAAATTAACTTAGTATTACCTATATAGATTTTATTTAATCTCTCCATTTTTTTTTTTTTTTTGTAGCTTAGGTGATAGATCATGAAAATAGAAACACATTTTAAAATAGCTCAATGATTAATTCTTTACTAAAGGAAAACTAGCTCAAAATTAAAACCAAAATTTTATATTGATTTATTTTCAAAAAGCTAAAAACCTACACAGGTATAATTTTTGGCAAAGTTACTGTGTAAGTATACATTTGGCACAAAATACTGTTTTAGAATCCATCGCGTAGACTTTGTGAAATGCAATGTATTATTTCATCTTAAATTTCAAGTTAATGTTGCAAATTTAGAAACCTAAGGAATTTTTGTATATGTGGTAGCATAACAGCTGTATGATCCTGATTTTAAATACCGTGTAAGAAACCAAGCAAGTCTGTTAGAGGTGGGGGAATTAGGTGGATGGTCTGTAAATCAAAGGGGACCAACCAGTAAATAATACTGTTATTTGCTCTGTTCAGAAAATTTGAAATTTTGGCATTGACATCACTGCTCATAGGAATTACACATTTATGCTTCAGATCCCTCCTGATATAGCTTTGAACCCTATTTAAGGGAGATCATGTCTCAGCAAATCTTAGTCTAAGACATTGAGTTCAAAAATGCCGAGTTTTGTCTTAGATCCACTAAACTAAAAGTATATTTGCATATTAAGTTCCCCTATTTTCATGGATTCAAATAAAGTTAGCTAGAGTGAACTTTCTCAGACACAAATATAATTGTGACACGCTGCTTAAAAACCTTTCAAGGGGTGCCTGGGTGGCTTGGTCGATTAAGCGTCCGTCTTCGGCTCAGGTCATGATCTCACGGTCCGTGAGTTCGAGCCCCACGTCGGGCTCTGTGCTGACAGCTCAGAGCCTGGAGCCTGTTTCAGATTCTGTGTCTCCCTCTCTCTCTGCCCCTCCCCTGTTCACGCTCTGTCTCTCTCTGTCTCAAAAATAAATAAACGTTTAAAAAAAAAAAAAAAAAAAACCTTTCAAGAAAGTCCATGGCCCAGCCCACACTCTGTTCCTACTCCTGATACTTCTCTATGTACATCTCGTTTAGCTTCTCCTTTTATCCCAAGATACCATGTTTAGTCATCCCTCTTTGCCATTACTCTTTGCCATGAATACTCTTCTCTATCTCAGTGTGATTATCTGTTTTTATCTTTCAAGATATAGCTCAAATTTTAATGCCTGTAAGAAGTCTTTTTGGACCCCCTCCCCCAACTAATCAAGTACTTTTTCTCTCCATAGCACAACATTTAAGTATGTCTCTCTTTTTAGATCATTAGTCTTCTTTCAGTAGACTGTGAGCTTTTTAAAAGAAATGGCAATGTCTTATTCATCTCTATAATCCCATCCCTCTCACTGTCCCCTCATACTACTGCCTGCAATGTCCTGCCTAATACATCTTTAATGGATGGGTGAATGCTAAATCAATGTGATCCCTGATTGCTCCAACGTGCAGTCTAAAGGAGATGTCATTTGTGTGGCTAGGCAAGAAACAACAAATCTTTACAATTTAAACAAAAGACTATGTACAAATTCTACAATTTAAACCAAAAATTGTATTCAAGGAATAAAATCAGAAAGCTAAGTGTCCATGACAGGTACAGAAATTAAATGTAAGTCACTTAGAATTTGCATAGGAGACAGTGCTCAGAGGTGGAGGGAGCATCCAAATCTTGTTTCATAAATGCCAAGTCTCTAAATAGAGTGTGAATTATTATGACCCAAATAGCTCATTTCAATATGCATTATGGCTTTGTTTTTCACCAGTGGTTTTCCTATGTGCTTCAGATGTTTCTTTAGCCCAATTTTTTGTGATGTCTAACGGCAATACTTTGTTAACAACAACAGCAATATTCATCCCAACAGGTGTTGATCCAGATTTTGTGGAGCCTGAATCTTATACAATTTAAAAGGGAAACACTTTTTAAGAAAAAGAATACAAAAGCAAAAATATGAAGTTATGTATGAAAGCAAATATTTATTTAGAACAAGATAAGAAATCATAACAAACTGTAATTTTTAAATGGTGGCAAATATCAGAAATATCACAAAACCCAGAAAAGTAACATGATGTTTTTATTAACTAATTGCCTTTATAATTTTTTCCCTACACTTTTGGCTGTCTGCCCATTGATTGCCTCTTTATCCGACAATAGTTTTTTTTATATCACTTTCTATACAAAAATAATTCATTCTTATCTCTGGAATGTTTTTCTTGATCTACCCATATCCTTCCAGTGCTGGTCAAATTTTTTTCTTTCCTTCAGAGAAAGAGGTAGAGAGAGAATCCCAAGCAGGCTCCAGGCTGTCAGTGCAGAGCCCAACACAGGGCTTGATCTCACAAATCGTGAGATCCCGACCTGAGCAGAAATCAAGAGTTGGACGCTCAACTGACTGAGCCACCCGGGCAATTCTTAATTTATCCAAATTTTCTGATTTTTTTGAAAAGGACATGTATCATCTAATTTTTACAAGAACAAGAAATGTTTTTTATTTTTTTAATGTTTATTTTTGAGAGAGAGAGAGACAGACAGAGTGTGAGTGGGGGGAGGGCAGAAAGAGAGGGAGACACAGAATCTGAAGCAGGCTCCAGGCTCTGAGCTGTCAGCACAGAGCCGGATGCGGGGCTCAAACCCATGAACTGTGAGATCATGACCTGAGCTGAAGTCTGGCCCTTAACCGTCTCAGCCACCCAGGTGCTTAGAACAAGAAATTTTTAAAAGGTGAAGATTTTTAAAAAATGTTTATTTATTTATTTTGAGAAAGAGAGAGAGAGCATGCATGCACGTGAGCGAGTAGAGGGGCAGAGAGAAAGAGAATTCTAAGCAGCCCACAGCCCCACTCTGGGCTCAGTCTCACGATTGAGAGATCATGACCTGAGCTGATATCAAGAGTCTGATGCTTAACTGACTGATCCACCCAGGCACCCTTAAAAGGTGAAGATTATTTAATCAAAAAGATGACTATTTAAATTTTTTTAATGTTCATTTATTTTCGAAGGAGAGAGAGAGACCTTGAACAGGGGAGGGGCAGAGAGAGAGGGAGACCCAGAATCCGCAGCAGGCTCCAGGCTTTGAGCTGTCAGCATAGAGCCTGACGCGGGGCTTGAACTCACAAACCGTGAGATCATGCCCTAAGCTGACGTCGGATGCTTAACCAACTGAGCCACGCAGGCACCCCAAAAAGATGACTATTTAAAAATAAATGAAGATCCACAGGAACTGGGGCTGGCTCAATTGGAAAAGCATGAAACACTTGATCTTAGAGTTGTGAATTCTAGCCCCATGTTGGGTGAAAAGATTTCTTAAATGAATGTATGAATAGATAGATAGATAGATAGATACATACATACATACATACATACATACAAATAAATAAAGATCCAAATTGGCCATCAGCAGGCTGTTGGAAAAATGTATAGGAGAAAAAATTTTCTTACTTTTGGAAAAAATGTAATGAAGATCTAAAAAAATTTAAAGAAGATTAAAAAAATTGGTAGAAAATATTACAAAGAAAAGGACAATTAGATACAATTTAATAACATCAAGTGAAGAGGCATTTGAGTAGTCTGTTTATAATAATAATTACTATATGGTTGAAAATAATTTACATTTGCAAAAATGTCTTTTGAAATTTTTACCACTTATAAGGAAAATAGTCACAGATGGCAAATTAATGCATGAACACACACACGTATTCACAAATTAAAAATAGAAGTTTTTATAGACTCCAGATCCAAATATTTTTGTAAAGAAATTTATCTCCACTTTCCAATGTCAGCCTTTCAGTCACTGTAGTTTTGTTAAAGAGAGGAAAAGGTAATTATCCTCAGAGATGGCTAATTGCTCAGGGAAATGAATCTCTCTAAAGGAATGCTAAAAAGGAAATTGCTTAGTAATAGAATATCAAGTAGCTAAAAGTCCGCCATGCTGGGAGGGAAAAGGTGGCCACTGGCCAGGCATTGTTCCATCACTCCATGTCGTCATCTTAAATCCACAGTACGGGAAATACTTTGATAATAAGCATGTCCTCTAAGATGCTGCATGCAGTATTAATAAACGGATATAAATAGGATTAAGATCACTTTATTATATCTTCAAGCAAGTTTTGAATGTCTGCTGCACCATGCTCATTATGGAGAATGCAAAAAATGTGGGGCACAGCCTAGACTCCAGAGAAGCTCTTAGATCCAGGAGGAGACCAAAAAGGCAGGTATAAGGATGGTCTACAACAGCTGTGGTATCATCTGAGTGACAGATGAGTAGACCAGGTAGTCACTGAAGGGAAAGAAGGATCTGGAAGCTGGTTTTATGGATGACATGGACTTGGTTTGGGCCTTAACGGAAGGATTGCCACAGAGTGACAGATGAAGAGGGAAAATTTGCAGAAGCCCTTCCCAGCATAAGTAAAACTGAGTTTAGGCAGGGATGGATAGGGTGAGTTGTAGGCACCATAGCAAATGTAACCACACAAGTTAAGTAACTTTATGATCACAATTAATTCCACATGAAAATAGTAGACAGCGATTTAGAAGACTTTAATCTGACCTGACCTGGGGTTTTGGATAAATTTCTTTTTTCTTTCTGTATTTTGTAAACTTTTTGCAATATTTTTAGTTATATGGACACTACCTGCTCAATGTAAAAAAACAGAAACAAAATAAACACAAATAACAATAAAAATTGGTAAAAATGTCAACTCTAAAGTTACTGCAATTAATATTTTCATAGATAGTATTGCTAGATTGTTCTCAAAAAAAGTTATATCAGTATATGCTCTCACCATAGATATTATTTTTATGGAAAAATACATGTAATGAAAATATTTTAGAAATGCTTAAAAAAATATAATGGTTTGTCAAGGTCATTTGGTTAATTCCAAATTAGGTGTGATTAAAATCATGGTCTTTTGAGTTGTCATCTAGATTTGTTATGCGTGTATTAAAATAGAAGTAGTGATCCTTGGAACTAGATAGAAGAGGAAGTATAATTTTTTGGTGATATATTCTTATTTCATTCCTAGACTCATGATTGAGAGAAATGCACAATCATTACAAATAAACTGCTGATGGATATGAATACAATGAGGATGAACTTTGCCAAAATTTTTACTTTAAAATTATGATCAAGGAGGGGAGAACAGGGCAGAAATATAATTTTACTGATTCAAGCAATTTTATCTTTTGCAGTCCGTGAAAGTGTAAATTATTCCATGGTGCACAGACTTTGCAGCCTCCAAGGGAGAAGTTTGAGGGGATGGGACTTCCAGGAACTTAAAAAAAACAAAAACAAAAACAGATTTGCATGTGAGAAAGAAGAAAAGGTTATCTTTGGAGGAAGAGTTGCATCTGGATAGGTTAGGTTTCTTTTGGAGGGAGAGGGGCGTTTATTTGTCTTTATTTATTGTTTTAGTATGAAATTTATTGTCAAATTTGTTTCCATACAACACCCAGTGCTCATCCCAACAGGTGCTCATCACCCACTTTCCTCAATGCCCTCAATGCCCATCACCCACTTTCCCCTCCCTCCCACTGCCCATCAACCCTCAGTTTATTCTCAGTTTTTAAGAGTCTCTTATGGTTTAGCTCCCTCACTCTCTAACTTTTTTTTCCCTTCCCCTCCCCTATGGTCTTCTGTTAAATTTCTCAGGAATCCACATAAGAGTGAAAACATATGGTATGTGTCTTTCTCTGTATGACTTATTTCACTTAACATAACACTCTCCAGTTCCATCCACACTGCTACAAAAGGCCATATTTCATTCTTTCTCATTGCCACGTAGTATTCCATTGTGTATATAAACCACAATTTCTTTATCCACTCATCAGTTGATGGACATTTAGGCTCTTTCCATAATTTGGCTATTGTTGAAAGTGCTGCTATGAACATTGGGGTACAAGTGCCCCTATGCATCAGTACTCCTGTATCCCTTGGGTAAATTCCTAGCAGTGCTATTGCTGGGTCATAGGGTAGGTCTATTTTTAATTTTTTGAGTAACCTCCACACTGTTTTCCAGAGTGGCTGCACCAATTTGCATTCCTACCAACAGTGCAAGAGGGTTCCCGTTTCTCCACACCCTCTCCAGCATCTAGTCTCCTGATTTGTTCATTTTAGCCACTCTAACTGGCGTAAGGTGATATCTCAGTGTGGTTTTGATTTGTATTTCCCTGATGAGGAGTGACGTTGAGCATCTTTTGATGTGCCTGTTGGCCATCTGTATGTGTGCTTTAGAGAAGTGTCTATTCATGTTTTCTGCCCATTTCTTCACTGGATTATTTGGTTTTCAGGTGTGGAGTTTGGTGAGCTCTTTATAGATTTTGGATACTAGCCCTTTGTCCGATATGTCATTTGCAAATATCTTTTCCCATTCCATTGGTTGCCTTTTAGTTTTGTTGATTGTTTCCTTTGCTGTGCAGAAGCTTTTCATCTTCATGAGGTCCCAATAGTTCATTTTTGCTTTTAATTCCCTTGCCTTTGGAGATGTGTCAAGTAAGAAATTACTTATTTGTCTTTATTTTTAATTAAAAAATGTTTTTAACATTTTTTTCACTTTTGAGAGATGGAGAGAAACAGGGCATAAGCAGGGCAGGGGCAAACAGAGAGGGAGATACAGAACCCAAAGCAGGCTTCAGGCTCTGAGTCATCAGCATAGAGCCCCATGCAGGGCTGGAACCCAGGAACCGTGAGATCATGACCTGAGCCGAAGTTGGATGCCTAACCAACTGAGTCACACAGGCTCCCATATTCTTAGATGAGGGGCCAGGAAGACAATGAAAAGAGATGTGGTAATGTCTGTCTGTGTTTGGGTCTGAACCCTTGGGATAAAAGAAGAGACAACCAAAAATTAATGGTAGTGTTTTCATGACACTTGATGAAATTCTGAGCAAGATCTGAAGGTCTAACTCGAACTGATGGAACTAACCTCTTTTGAGACTTTGAAACTCTGGCCAAACCAGAACTGCTTTGATTCCTGGTAGGCAAAGTGTCGCATGGAGTTAGATAGGAGGCCACTCAAGTTGTTTTCCAGCTGAAAACCAGCACTCCTCAGGTGCCTGGATGAGCAGTGGAGACCACATGCAGCCCAGCCCTTAGCTTTATTCCTCCTTGGGTGTCCAGACGGTTGGTGAAGACTATACCTGATACTGACCTTGGCATTCTTACTAACACCATCAGGAGGGCCCATGGTGATGCTTTTGTGAGTGCCATCAGGTGGGAGGTGGAGGAGGGGCAGACAGGGTAGGTGACTGTGCTGTGACCACAACCGGCAGGGCCCTTGGAGACTCCCAGAAATATCTGTGGGATACTTTGAGAAGGACTGGTTTCTATCTGAGTCTGGTGGGCAGGGGTGGGGGAAGGGAGGACAGGTGGTTGGAGAAGGACGGAGGCTGCTGTATGAGCAGTAAAAGCAAGGATGACTGAGTTTTGTAGTCAAGCTGGTGAGGTCTGGTTCTATGAACTACATAGAAGAGAATATTCAGCATAAATTTTGGTGTGCTTTTATAAGTAGAAAAAAATGGGAGGAAGGGAGGGAGAAAAATGATAACACAAGAATTCTCCTTCTATCTCAAAAATTATATATGTATTTAATATTTTATTAATTTTTAAGTTTATTTATTTTGAGAGAGAGAAAGAGTGAGGAGGGGGGCAGAGGGAAGAGAGAGAGAGAGAGAGAGAGAGAGAGAGAGAATCCCAAGCAGGCTCTGTGCTGCCAGCACAGAGCCTGACGTGGGGCTTGAACTCCCCAACTTCAAGATCATGACCTGAAATCAAGAGTTGGTTGCTTAACCCACTAAGCCACCCAGGCACACCCTCAAAAACTATGTTCTTAAAGAGCTTTCTGCTTCCTCCCAAAATACACACACAAACACACGTACACAACCCAGGGTAATAAGATATACATGTGTGTGTGTGTGTGTGTGTGTGTGTGTGTGTGTGTGTGTGTGTGTGTGTATCCTGTTGTCCTGGGTTTTCGTCAGGAATACCCAGAACTGGCCTGCAGACCAGTCACACTATAGCATAGTGCCTCAGAATATACTGCTTATAGGGCGCCTGGGTGGCGCAGTCGGTTAAGCATCCGACTTCAGCCAGGTCACGATCTCGCGGTCTGTGAGTTCGAGCCCCGCGTCAGGCTCTGGGCTGATGGCTCAGAGCCTGGAGCCTGTTTCCGATTCTGTGTCTCCCTCTCTCTCTGCCCTCCCCCGTTCATGCTCTGTCTCTCTCTGTCCCAAAAATAAATAAACGTTGAAAAAAAAAATTTAAAAAAAAGAATATACTGCTTATGACAAGACAGTGCTATGTTATACTTAATTTTTCTGCCTTCTTTGCAAATGTAATATGTTGGGCTGCAAATATAGCCTCTGTTGGTTTGCATGCAAAATTAACTAGTACTTTGAACAATTCCTGACTACACTTCATCATCTAGAGGCTAGGCAGGGGAGTTCCCTAAAGGAGAGTTAGCTACTTTTCCACGTAGTAACTAAGGGAAGGAAAGAGACTATTAAGTGAGCACCTATTATTTATTCTTCACAAATTGCCCTGAGACGTTTGTGTTTCTCATCCAAGCCTTTTATTGTTGAACATCATGAAGTTCAGAGAAAGTAAGTAAACTGCTCAAGTTTCCCAGGGCAGTACTGGAGGGGCTCTTCTATAAGCTAACAGCTCCTAAACGCCAGCCATTCATACATCAGTTTTAGAAACTTGGGTACCTCTGAATGTCATATTAATAAGCATTTTTACCTTAAATCAATTTGCTTTTTAAATGTAAAACATTTATTTAAAAAGGAAAGCATATTACTACTGTGAATGGCAATCTGGTATCAATGAGCATAAACAGAAGGTAACCATAAAAATCTCCACAGGCAGAGGGGCGCCTGGGTGGCGCAGTCGGTTGGGCGTCCGACTTCAGCCAGGTCACGATCTCGCGGTCTGTGAGTTCGAGCCCCGCGTCGGGCTCTGGGCTGATGGCTCAGAGCCTGGAGCCTGTTTCCGATTCTGTGTCTGCCTCTCTCTCTGCCCCTCCCCCGTTCATGCTCTGTCTCTCTCTGTCCCAAAAATAAATAAACGTTGAAAAAAAAAATTAAAAAAAAAAAAAATCTCCACAGGCAGAGGTGTTTGGGTGGCTCAGCTGGTTGAGTGGCCAACTTGGGATCAGGACATGACTTCACAATTGGTGAGTTCGAGCCCTGCATCAGGCTCACAGCAGTCAGTGCAGAGCTCATTTCAGATCCTTCGTTCCTCTCTCTGCTCCTTTCCTGTTCATGTGCATGTGCACATTTTTTCTCTCTTAAAAAATAAAATAAAATAAAAAACATTGGGGTGCCTGGGTGGCTCAGTCGATCGGGCATCTGACTTCGGCTCAGGTCATGATTTTTACAGTTCGTGGGTTCGAGCCCCACATCGGGCTCCATGCTGACAGCTCCGAGCCTGGGGCCGGCTTCGGATTCTGTGCTTCCCTCTCTTTCTGTCCCTCCCTGCTCATGCTCTCTCTCTCTCTCTCTCTCTCTCTCTCTCTCTCTCTCTCTCTCAAAAATAAATACAAAAAAGTTTTTTTTTTAACTTAAAAAAAATTCACAGGCAAAATACGTGTCCTTCAGCCCATCCTAAGGCTGTTTCCAACTCATCATGATTTTTAAAAGGCCTTTCTTTCTATATCTGGTACAATAGGTCTTAGTCAAAGCTTATTTCCCACCCTGCCCCAATCCTTTCTCAGAACTGAAGGCTACTTAGCAAATCATTTGGAAGACATATGTCTCCACGATTGGCCTAAGAGGTCCTCCTTGCCTCACCTCCAGGAATATAATACTCATCCTCTTGTGTGCAACCATTAAGCATGAACATTCGGGAAATTCTGAAACAGGCTGTTTCCTATCCCTCCCTTCTAAGAAAAAAGTACTAAAATCCAAATACTGCTGAGGGATCGAAATACAAGTAAACAGTGCCGTTCTGAGGCATATGAATTGCCCTAGTCATTCAGTAATGACTTTGGAAAAACACAAAGGACTAATGTATCCTTTTTAGTAAATAACATTTCTCTTCTAAAGTTCTCTACGGTGACATTTATTTATTTTTAGAGTCCTGTGGCTAGCAAATTGGACTGGGGCATGATTGATCTATTCATTTATGCTCTCGTTAGTGTTGAAGGCAATTGCCACAGCTGAATCGATTGTGTCATGAACCAAACTGGTAGTTATGGCCACCAACACAAATGGGTTAGTGGTGCCTTGGGCTTTTATTTTATAGGCAGTCATCATCTCTCTCTGGTTCCATTCAGAATCTGGGAGGAAAAATTCTTTGTCGCTGCAATGCATTTTCTTTGGAACATAAATTGTCACAAACGTTGATTCTCTCTGACTAAAAACTTCTTTGGGTGATGACATTTTGTTTGCTGGATACAGCTTGTTCTATTGGGATTTGCAGGTTTCTAATTCCTGTTCTGTGTACATGTGCCCTTATTAAAGAGTTCTTAGAGGGACACCTGGGTGGATGGCTCAGTCAGTTAGGTGTCCGACTTCTGCTCAGGTCATGATCTCACGGTTCCCAAGTTCAAGCCCCGTGTCAGGCTCTGGGTTGACAGCTAAGAGCCTGGAGCCTGCTTCAAATTCCATGTTCCCCTTCTCTCTTCCCCTGCCTTGCTCTCCCTCTGTCTTTCTCTGTCTCTCAAAAATGAATAAATGTGTGGGGTTTTTTTTTAAAGAGTTCTTAGATTGTATCCCCATGGAATCTACCTTTCAGGATGGCCAAATTTCCAAGTTTCTTCTTTCTTCTTTTTCTTTCTTTCTTTCTTTCTTTCTTTCTTTTCTTTCTTTCTTTCTTTCTTTCTTTCTTTCTTTCTTTTTCTTACGTGGAATCTTGTTAGGGTTAAATAAAAAGATACTTTGCAAGTGAAAAAAGAACCAGAAAGCAAAGAGAGCAAGACTTAATTCTGGGAGGAATAGGTCTCAAAATGTTGGGCTAGGGATAAGGAAGGAATTCTTCAGGAGACTAGAAGAAAGGAAAACATTAAACACCCTTTGTAAGCAGTACATTTTACAATTATTATTGCTCAAGGTGATGTCAACACATAAATCATGTAAACAAAAGAAAATAGTCTATTTTGCACAACTAAATCTCCCTGGATGTTTTCTTTTCTTTTTAAAATTTTTTTAATGTTTATTTATTTTTGAGAGACAGAGTGTGAACAGGGGAGGAGCAGAGAGAGAGGGAGACACAGAATACGAAGCAGGTTCCAGGCTCTGAGCTGTCAGCACAGAGCCGGATGTGGGGCTTGAACCCATAAACTATGAGATCATGACCTGAGCTGAAGTCAGATGCTTAACTGACTGAGCCACCCAGGTGTCCCTGCCTGGATGTTTTCTGACCTATTTGGTTGCTCTTTGCAGAATTTAAAATTTTTGAGAGCTTTTTTTCTTTTTTGACCAGATTGGGATGTGGTAGAGAGGGGAGACTGCCAATGAGAAAAACAAGGACACTTTATGATTCATGACATGAACGAAGTCAAACTATGAGCAAGTGTAGGACAAGTGAAATGAAAATGGTTGGATAGAGTCATCTCTGGAGAAGGCAGAAGAGAAACTGTTGAGAAGTCTTTTTGGTGGACAGCGCCCAAATGGCAAAAGGAACTTTATTGTGGACGGTACCATAGGTATGATATAAAGAGCTATTTAGTCACTTTATGAGAAAAGCAGCAACTATTCAGACTGTGCTTTGGAAATAACAGCTGGAAAATATTGTTCAAGGGCCTTTCATTTTGAGAACTCGAACTCCTACTAACAAAGTAACTTTTAGCCATCTTGGGAGTTGAAAAGGATCTTTTTTTAAAAATTTTTTAATGTTCATTTATTTTTGAGACAGAGAGATGGAGCATGAGTGGGGGAGGGTCAGAGAGCGGGAGACAGAATCCGAAGCAGGCTCCAGGCTCTGAGCTGTCAGCACTGAGCCCAATTTAAACTCACAAAACGTGAGATCACGACCTGAACTGAGGTTGGACGCTTAACCAATTGAGCCACCCAGGCACCCCTGGATAGATCTTTTTCTTAACAGTTGTTTTCATACTTTCGTTTCTAGTGTCCTTGTAAACACATTTATCTCACTTCAATTTAGATTATAAGAGCATTCACTGGTTAACATTCCCAACATAGAGCTCTCTTCCAGTTTAACCAATCAGTGATTATTTACTGAATTTCCTGAATGTTTCCTATGTCCTGACACTGTTCTTAGATGAAACTAACTATACCTCTGGTTCTGATGCTCAACCTTTGCCACATGTCTATAGACTTGACTCAGGGACTGATTATAAAGCCAAGATCATGTTGCACTTATGAGATCCCTTCGCCATCTGTTGGCTTCTGGATGCCTACCCCAAGCACAGCTCCCAATCCATTAATCACCATAGGTTGTAATAATATTGACTCTTGTCTACCCCAAGGCAGGTGGGTCATGAAAAAGCAGGTTAGGTCTATTTACAGTTTGGGTTCCAGCCCTGTTACTCGGCACACCCTCTCTCCTCTTTGCACCCTTCTCTTCTCTGCTCCCTCCGTCACAGGAACAGCAACAATAAAACCTATGGGCACTTTTCATTTTCCTCCACTGAGCAATTTAACTCATTCAGGTCTCTTTGTCCAGGTTCTGCCCCAGGCCCCCAAACCTCTCTGTAATAGTCTTTCTAATTCTATTTTTATTTTTATTTATTTTTTTTAATTTTTTTTTCAACATTTATTTATTTTTGGGACAGAGAGAGACAGAGCATGAACGGGGGAGGGGCAGAGAGAGAGGGAGACACAGAATCGGAAACAGGCTCCAGGCTCTGAGCCATCAGCCCAGAGCCCGACGCGGGGCTCGAACTCACTGACCGCGAGATCGTGACCTGGCTGAAGTCGGACGCTTAACCGACTGCGCCACCCAGGCGCCCCTCTAATTCTATTTTTAGAAAAGGGGCATCCTTCTCCAGCTTGTCCAAGATGAGGATGTTTAATTCTTTCACTTTCAATAGAAAATATTGTTAATTCAAATAAAACCACAAACTTCAATACAGTTGCCAGTTGCTCACAAACTCTTCTTGTTCATCCTAAAGAGGTAAATAAAAATACCTCTAACACATTGGGAGCCCTCAACAATTCCCAAAGTATACATGTTGGTTGTTTGGAAAACTACCAGGGAGGAAAAAAATTTCTCTTTACTCTGCTAGGCTCTTTTGTTCGGGCCCTGTAAATCAGACTGACAAAAGATAAATTAACAAGAACAAAAGCATACAAGTTCATTTAATATAAGTTTTATATTATTGTTATGGTGGCCTTAGTAATGAAATGAAGACGTGGGGAAACAGTTAAATCTGAGTATTTTTATACTAGGGTTGATGAAGAGTGGAAGGTCATAGGAAAATGTGAACACACAAAAAGGCCTGAACTAAAGGTATAAGCTAATAACCTGGAGGAACTTAGCAAGGCTCGCTCATTCAGATACGTCTCTGGGTCTGTCTGTCTGTCTGTCTACCAGTCTGTCTTAGGTCTTAGAGAGATAGGGATGCTCCTTCCGCCTGAACATAGGAAGGGCACCTCTCACAGGAAGGTCTAATGACTTGTTCCAGGGGAAGGTCAGAGAGTCTTTCCTGTACTTGCTGTCTCTCAAATTCCTCCAACTTAAAATATTCAATATGTCAAGACACCATATTTTGGGGTAGCATGTTCTGAACCCCATCGAGTTAACATTTTCTTGCTTAAACATTAGTTGACAGCCTGCTCTGCCCTAAATGCTCTTTCAATCGACACAGTAGAATCAATACTGTCTAAGTTTCAGGGCTAGCTCTCTAAAGTCTTTTCACCTAATATGGAACTAAACCGTATTAGGAATTTTACAAGTCATATATCTGAGCTCTGGGAACAGGAAACGTGATAACATAGGAGGAGGGAGGAGAGGGAGACAGAATGGGACTTTATCTCTCTGTTGTGGGAACTGACAAACCCTAACAACAATAACTAGTAAATACTTATTATTCTTATATTATTTGGGGCTAGGCACTACTCTAACTGCTTTACATAAAGTAACTCAATGAAACAAACATGTTTTGGTTTATGTTGTCATCCATCTTCCTTCTGTACCCCTTGTTGACTCTCTGAGTACCTCTTTCCACATTATCAGGGCACACGTGTTGTCCTATGTTCTTTGCTCTGTCTCTTGCCCTAGCCAGTTCTACAGCCCAAGCTGCTCCATGCTCCAAAATCCTCTATTTTCATCACTTAACATAGAACACCCAGTGCTCATCCCAACAACTGCCCTTCTTAGTGCCCATCACCCTTTTAGCCCATCCTACCACTCACCTCCCCTCCGGCAACCCTCGGTTTGTTCTCTGTATGGTTTCCCTTATGGTTTGCCTCCCTCTCCGTTTTTATCTTATTTTTGCTTCCCTTCCCCTATGTTCATCCTTTGTGTTTCTTAAATTCCACATGAGCAAAATCATATGATATTTGTCTTTCTCTGACTGACTTGTTTTGCTTAGCATAACACGCTCTAGTTCCATTCACATTGTTGCAAGTGGCAAGATTTCCATTCTTTTTGATTGCTGAGTAGTATTCCATTGTATACCACAACTTCCTTATCTATTCATCAGTCGATGGACACTTGGGCTCTTTCCATAATTTGGCTATCATTGATAGCAGTGCTATCTTTTACATTCCACAGAACATATCAAGGCAGGAGCATCAAAGGCAGTGATATGGAAAGCATGAGAGTCTTCTTTGGGTCCAAGTGTCCTATTACTGTGGTTATGCAGTAACAGTCATATCTGCTGATCATTGGCTGATCCATGTGAAGATTAATTTACATTTACCCCTATTCAGGCAAGCTCTAAGTAGAAAAGAAAAGTCTAAAATTGATTTCTAGGACTATTTACCCATGATATTTTTTATCTCAGTTCTTCATGATGATAGTGGACTAAAAAAGCCTTCAATGGAAGAAGATGTTGGTTTTTCTTAGTCATCTTTTGGATATAACTATCTAAAGTAAAAATTAATTATTTCACAAAGGCATGGTCTTTGTCATTCTTAACTTCTGAGCAGAAGGTTAAGACCCTATTAATCTTTGTCTTCTCCAAATTAATAACACAGATGCCAAAAGCAATGACATCATTGCAACTCGATTTCCATTTTTATTATTGCAAATTGCTTTGTATACTTTCCAGAAGAATTTTTAATTCTTCCAATTTTAAAAGTGGAGTTCTACTGAAAGAAAAATACATGCAAGAATAATTGCTAGACAAGCAAAAAGGATGTTTATGCATTTTATTTTTGTGGGTTATCTAATGTATTGATTATTAAATTATATACAGTGAAATAGTGCATAATAGAGTTACTGACTAACGATCACAAAGTTTACTTTTAGAGGTCCCTCTTATTAAGTAGCCCATTAAATCAGACCTATTGCCTGGCCGGGTTATGCCACCATTCATTTATCTTTGGCGGCTCTTGTCACAATTATAATTATTTATTTGTGTTGTTGTTTACGTTTATGTTCTTTCTTCCCTATTCAACTGTGGGCTGCCTGAGGAACTCAATGTCACCACCGTATTTTGCATCCCCATTATGATTATAGCCCCTGACACTTAACAGTTCTCATTAATACAATAATTATATACTGAGTAAACAAATGATATCACTAGGCACCTGAGATAAGTTCACTGTGATAGCTGAGCAATGAATTTGGCAAAGTTTATTGGTAGTTAAGGCCCAAGTGAAACACATTGGGCTTTTGTCCTAACTAAAAATAGTGTGCACATGAAGAAACAATGTTCCTTGAGTTGAACTCAAAGACACCAAGTAACAGAAATGACCACATCTGTGTTTTGCAGAACAACCAAATACTATTTGAATGGATGATCTCATGGAAACTTCCTGAAAGCTTATATTACATTTAATTGATGAGAATGTTTTTTGTACATAACAGATTGCATGGGCCAGGTACATTGGTATCAGTTAACAAAGGCAAAATACAGTTTGGTGTTTAATTGTGCAAATTTTGGAGACAGAAAGATCTGGGTTAGCCTGCTGGCTGTATCCTATACATGAGCTGTGTGATCTGGGCAATTTACTCACTTCCTCTGAACCATGGTTTCTGTATCTGTAAGATGTGACACTATTCCCTGTTCACAAATTTGTTGTGGGAATTAAATGAGATAACTTATGTAATCCTGACAAAGAGCAAATGCTCAGTAAATGCTCAGTAATATTATTAGCTAACAATATTGAAGCAAAACTAGGGGAATCTAAAAGAACAAATTGTGACCATAATGATAAAACAATTTCTCCCAATCTCAGAGGCTTAAGTAAGCATTATGAAGTGACAAATCTCAAACAATTCTTGACTGAATTCTTCTAGTAAGTGTGGGAAATGAAGAAATTTTATGTTGATGGTTAAAGGGACAGTCATATTTTAAATTTTTTATGGTTTTTATTTATTTTTTGAGAGAGAGAGTGAGGAGGGGAGGGCAATGGGGGCGGGGGGTGGAGAGAGGATCCGAAGCAGTCTCTGCACGGAAAAGCTGACAGCATTGAGCCTGATGCAGGGCTCGAACTCACAAACCCCAAGATCTTGACCTGAACTGAAGTTGGAAGTTCAACTGACTGAGCCACCCAGGCGCCCCAAGGGACAGTCATATTTTAGATACCACGTTGCAGGGAGCAAATTTGTTCTGTCAAGAAAGAAAAAGATCCCAACTCCTATTCTGACCCAGACAGAATTTTTACTGAACTGATGAGAAGTGCAGATAGCAAGAATACTTGTGGACATTACCAAACTCTTATCAAAAACATCAGTAAGTACTTGATTGAGGTTCCCGCTTTTTATGCCACATAAAAAGAGCAGGAGGGGAGTCTGGGTGGCTCAGTCAGTTAAGCATCCAACTTCGGTACAGGTCATGATCTCATGGTCCATGGGTTCAGCCAGTGTCGGATACACTGCTGTCAGTGCAGAGACTGCCTGGGATTTTCTGTATCCCTTTTTCTCTGGCCCTCCCCACCTCTCTCAAAAATAAAGAAATTGGGGCGCCTGGGTGGCGCAGTCGGTTAAGCATCCGACTTCAGCCAGGTCACGATCTCGCGGTCCGGGAGTTCGAGCCCCGCGTCAGGCTCTGGGCTGATGGCTCAGAGCCTGGAGCCTGTTTCCGATTCTGTGTCTCCCTCTCTCTCTGCCCCTCCCCCGTTCATGCTCTGTCTCTCTCTGTCCCAAAAATAAATAAACGTTGAAAAAAAAAATTAAAAAAAAATAAAATAAAAATAAAGAAATAAACATTTAAAAAAAAAGAGCAGGAGAATACATGTCATCCTGGACTGCCAAATCAGTCGGGTAAAAGCTGCACCTCCCAAGCCACTGAATGAATTTAGATCTATATATAATTTATATATATATATATGTAATGCAACCGCCTACTGGTATAGCCCTTTGAGTTCCTGGTTAAAAACCACCAAGGCCTTTGACATCAACTGCCCAGTAGGTGTGATCATTTCTTAGAATGGCTTTAGCTACCAGAAACAAAGTATTACCAATGACATGGAGGAGAGCACTCGGCTTCCTGTTTTCTATAGCAGGAAAGCATTTATTCTAATCACCTATTAATCATTAAAATGAAATGGCTCTATGATATAGTTTTCATTCCTACCTGTATGTCCAGTAAGATGGAATAAAACATTATAGTGATAATACAGGCATAAATGTTTCTTAGACTTGCAAGCAGATTATGGAAGAAAGCTGATGGAGTTCAAAACACTGATCGATCTACGATTTAGATCCAGGCTATGTCTGTATCACTCATTAGGGTAAATAGTCACATAATTTTATTTCCTAACCTGCATTTAGGACAGAAAATAAAAAATTCTGATGCCTAGAGACTTTGCTAGGGTTTTTCCTCCAAAGAAAGTGATTGATGACATCATCTAGCACTCTAGCCTTCTAATTCAGTAACCACCAGCCACAGGTGACTATCTAAATTAAAAGCAATTACAATGAGTTAAAATTAAATAAAATGACAGTGTCAGTTCCTCAATCACACTGCCATATTTCCCATGCTCAAGAGCTACCCTGTGGCTACTGGCTGCCATGTTGAACAGTGAAGGTACAGACCATTTCCATCATTACAGGAAGTTTTATTGGACAATACTGCCCTAGAATGATTCAAAGTACTGGCTGTCAATTTGGGATGGTGCCTAGAACTTTACAAAATACCAAGATAATTCTAAGGTGGTAGAATTGAAAGAAGTCATTTGTGCAGCTGTCAATAGCAATGGATACTTTTGTAACACCCCTTGCAGGTGTCATGCTACAAATAATTCTGTCCTGACAGTGGAGGATAGTTTCTCATTCCAAAAATAATGCTATGGTACTGGTGTCTCTATGAAGAATAAGTTTTTTTTTTTTTAATCTACATGACAGTTCTGTGAGAAAGGTGTTATTTTCAAAATGTAGATGTGAAGCTAAGAGTGATTCATTGAGTTTTCCCGAATAATTTGGCTGGTAAGGGAATAATACATATTCAAGCCCCATGCTCAGCCTCTTTAGATTCTAGAGCTAGATTCTGACGCTTAGTAGCTGTGTGACCTTGAGCAAGCAACTTAACCTCTTTAGGTCTCAGTTTCTTCATCTGTAAGGCAAGAGGGATAATAATAGCAGCCAGCTTGTAGGCATGTGCGAGGCAGTTTGGAACAGTGCCTGGCACATAGTAAGCTCAATAATTGTTTGCCATTATTATATAATTCAGTGTTTTCAAAAAAGAGATTGAGAAAAGGGTTTTAATCATTTCAATTGCTAATTATTTATAACCAGGTTTAAAAACTCTTTTCAGGGGCGCCTGGGTGGCTCAGTCGGTTACGCGGCCGACTTCGGCTCAGGTCGTGATCTCGCGGTCTGTGAGTTCGAGCCCCGCGTCGGGCTCTGTGCTGACAGCTCAGAGCCCGGAGCCTGTTTCAGATTCTGTGTCTCCCTCTCTCTCTGATCCTTCCCCATTCATGCTGTGTCTCTCTCTGTCTCAAAAATAAATAAACCTTAAAAATAAAAAATTTAAAAAAATAAAATAAAAACTCTTTTCAATGGTGTCTGTTTTTCAAGATATCAAAGAGATTGGATGGCCAGGATTATCCCTCATGTCCACCCTGAAAAGGTGGCCAGCTGCAGCCAATATACTGAGGTATCACAGAAAGAGCATCTTCTCTGAAAAACCTGAGCATAATAGCAGAAAATGCTCAGAGTTCAGGAGTTTATCCAAAACCTAGACAGAGTCTCCTTTCATTTAACCTTCTTTTTGGAGAACTCAAGAAAGGGACACAGGATGGGGAACTTCGGGTGGAAAGAGTATTATCAGATAAGGAGCCATGTGAATACTGCTGTGAAATGCAGAGCTTTACTTTGGGTATTAATTTTGCAGTTCTGAATCTCACAAGATTCTAGGAGAGCTTTTCTCATTGGCTCCTGAGAGGTGGGATTCAGAATTCATAAACATAAGGAAACTGATGGATTTGGGGGCTAATATTTTTCATGAACCGGGACAGAAAAACAGAACGTCAAAGCTGAGCACCCCTTTATCACTCAGGACAGAAGACTGCATTGTATGCCTGCTGAGAAGATTGACACAAACTGTGCCTGTATGGTTCTAACAGTGATGGATACACACACACACACACACACACACACACACACACACATGCCCCACATACACAGGCATAGCAATAGCCTCAGCCTCAGGGAAGAGGGTTCCAAACCATTTAACTAGAAACAGGAAACAAATCAAGTTCCAATAGCAGGAAAACAACCTCCCCCAAAACCCAAAACATACACAACAAAATAAATATCCGGGCCACCCCTTTTTCTTCTCCTTGGAAGTACTGTAGTTGTGACCTTCTGGAGTCAATTATATGGTTCAACTCTTAGAATAATTCTAGAGAAGGGGAATGGTGGTAGATTTCAGGCTCAGCAGAAACGAAATAGCCTCTCACAGCAGGCTGGTGAAAGAGAGAGAGAATTTCACAGGTGGAAATCTTCTGGCAAAACTAAAGCAACATTTCATTTTCATGTAGGGCTAGTCCCCATCAGACTGTCCTTTCTGCAGACCTATGTGTTTGTTGCAGGCAAGAGGACCGGAAAACAGGATCAAAAGCATCAGCCATTAGCAAAGAAAGTGTTTATTATTAAACAGCCTCATTGAATTTATTAAGTCAGATGGAACTTAGAAACAAACACCAAACTGTATTTTCTCCTTATTGCGTTTCTAGTTTTCTTTAAAACTCTTACCATTAAAAAAAAATTTGTTTATGTGTATTTATTTTAGAGAGAGACAGGAGGGCGTGAGCAGGGGAGGGACAGAGAGAGAGAGGGAGGGGGGCACAGAATCTGAAGCAGGCTCCAGGCTCTGAGCTGCCAGCACAGAGCCAGAGGAGGGGCTCCAACCCACAGACCTCGAGATCATGACCTGAAGTCCGACGCTGAACCGACTGAGCCACCCAGGTGCCCCGTCACTTTTTATTTTTTATTATTTTTTATTTTTTTTAATGATTGTGGTGAGAGTTTCTTTCTTTTTTTTAAATTTTTTTTAATGTTTATTTATTTCTGAGACAGAGAGAGACAGAGCATGAGTAAGGCAGGTGCAGAAAGAGAGGGAGACACAGAATCCGAAGCAGGCTCCAGGCTCTGAGCTGTCAGCACAGAGCCCCACGCAGGGCTCGAACTCACAGACCTCGAGATCATGACCCGGGCTGAAGTCGGACGCCTAACCGACTGAGCCACCCAGGTGCCACCCCCCCCCCCCCGGTCGCTTTTTAAAAGTAGGACTATTTCTACTTTCTCTCTAAATTGACCTGCATTTTGTTCATAAAAGAAAACAGTAGTAAACTTCTAAATGTTTGATATGTGCCAAGCACTATGCATGCCACTTAGGCAAGATTTCAATTTATCTTCACAGCCCTTGAGCACAACTGCTAGTAAGTGGCAGAACCGGGGTTACAAACCCACATCGCTCCACCCTTTACACAGGTGTTGCCTTTGGCATACCCTTCTGTCCTGTGTGCAATGTTCATCTGTCACCCCACCCCTGATGACGAGCCACGCTGGGCCCTCTGCTACAAAGAATAGAAAGTTTGCTTTTGGGGGTTTTCTTTTGAACTCTTTGTTACTGTGGGGTCACTCCCTATCGTTTTCAGTTCAAACAGAACACACACACACACACACACACACACACACACACACACACTTTGATCTTGATCTCTACCTAAAATTCCTTGATAGGGTACAGCTGCCTCTGTGCACATGCCTGCAGAAGGATGAATAGGGGGTGGAAATCACATTTTCTATTGTCTTCACTTTATTTTTCCCTACATCTCATTGCAGCCTATACAGTTTCTTCAGGTTTTACTTAAAGTTGGAGTTACTAAAATTATAGGAGTCAAGAGAATATTTTTTTAAGTTTACTTATTTATTTTGAGAGAGAGAGGGGCGCCTGGGTGGCGCAGGCGGTTAAGCGTCCGACTTCAGCCAGGTCACGATCTCGCGGTTTGTGAGTTCGAGCCCTGCGTCGGGCTCTGGGCTGATGGCTCAGAGCCTGGAGCCTGTTTCCGATTCTGTGTCTCCCTCTCTCTCTGCCCCTCCCCCGTTCATGCTCTGTCTCTCTCTGTCCCAAAAATAAATAATAAACGTTGAAAAAAAATTTTTTTTGAGAGAGAGAGAGAGAGTGAGTGAGCAGGGGGGGCAGAGAGAGAGAGAGAGAGAGAGGGAGACAGAATCTCAAGCAGGCTCTGCAGTGCCAGCACAAAGCCCGATGAGGGGCTGGAGCACACGAACTGTGAGATCAAGCCCTGAGCTGATGCTTAACTGACTGAGCCTCCCAGTCGCCCCCTAAGAAAAAATAATTAAAAAAAATTTAAATACATTTTTAAAAGTTTATTCATTTATTTTGAGAGAGAGAGCGAGTGGGGTAGGTGCGGAGAGAGTGGAGAGAGAGAATCCCAAGCAGTCTCCACATTGTCAGCTCAGAGCCCGATGTGGGGCTCAAACCCACAAACTGTGGGATCATGACCTGAACCAAAATCAAAAGTCAGACACCCAACCGACTGAGCCACCCAGGTGCCCCGAGAGAAAATAATTTTAAACTGTATGCTAAATATAACTTTTCCTGTAGTCTAGACCAGAGGCTGGAGAACTTTTTCTGTAAATGGCCGGGTAGTAAGTAGTTTAGGCTTTGAATAGTTTGTTTCTTTTACAACAATTCAACTCTGCTATTTCAAAGAAAACAGCCATAAATGATATGCAAACAAATAGACTTGGCTGTGTTCCAATAAAACTTTATTGACAAAAACAGGCTTTGGGCTGGGTTTGGCCTGTGAGCTAACATTTGCTGACCCCCAGTCTAGTGCAATACTGTCCAATAGAAATGCAATGCAAACCACAAATGGGATTTTAAAGTTTCTAATAGTCACATTTAAAAAAGTAAAAAGAAACAGGAGAAATTAATTTTAATAATGTATTTTATTCAACCCAATATAGCCAAAACATTATCATTTCAACAGATAATTAGCATGAAAAATATTAATAACATATCTTAAATTCTTTCTTCGTGTTGTCTTTGGAATCTGATGTGTATTTTCACATTTACAGCACATCTTAATTCGGACTAGCCAAATTTTGGTGCTCAGGAACATGTAAATAGTAGCTACTGCATTGGATGGGGCAGTTCTAGACTCTACACGTATCTCTAATTTCTCATCCAATTTCCCTCTTCTGAGCTTTATCTATATGCATACACATTCCTTTTAGTGTTTATTTATTTATTTTGAGAGAGAGAGGGAGAGAGAGAACGAGCGGGAAGGGTAGAGAGAAAGGGAGAGAGAGAATCCCAAGCAGGCTCTGTGCTGTCTGTGCAGAGCCTGACTCAGGGCTCGATCCCATGAACCAGGAGATCATGACCTGAGCCAAGATCAAGAGCCCAAGCTCGACGGTTCAATGGACTGCCCCCCCCCCACCCCGCTGCCCAGGTGCCCCACTGCATACTCATTCTTTATCCACACAGCCTGCCCCAGGGTTATCCTTTAATCCTTCTCCTGAGTCATTTGAGTTATTTACTATAGAGTAGCATTCAGGCATTGCCTCTGGCTGCCAATGGTAAATTTGCTCACTGCAAGTCCCACAGAACTGTTGTATGTCTGTAGGGCGAGGTTGGTGTCTGTCTTAGTCTGTTTAGGCTGCTATGACAAAAATATCATATGCCATGGGACCTAAGTAGCAAACAGTCATGTCTCACAGTTCTGGAGACTGAGAAGTCCAAGACAAGTGCCAACAGATTTAATGCCTGATGAGGACTAGCTTCCTGATTGATAGACTGCCATTTTGCTTCTGTGTTCTAACAGGGCAGAGGGGGTGAGGGATCTCTCTGAGGTCTCTTTTCTAAGGGCATTAATCTCCTTCTTGAGAGCTCCACCCTCATGACCTAATCACCTCCCAAAAGCCCCACCTCCAAACATTATCACAGTAGGGGTTAGGTTTCAACACCTAAATTTCAGAGGGACGCAAACAGCCTTCAGTGGTATCCCCAGAGCATCACCCAGCAATCCAAGTTCTGTAGGACAGCCAGAATATGTGTATACACTTAAAATCTGATACCTTGTGAGGTTTCCCACCGGAATGAGTTCTAGATCCTCCTCTTTACTTTTTTGTCCAATGATCTAGAAAGTAACTATTGGATCCGGAGTCCCTCTGTCTCTCTGTCTCTCCTCTCTTTTTCTATCTTTTTTTTCTCTCTCCCTTTCTGTCTTGGTCTTACTGTGTCTCTGTGCCTCTGTGTTTGTGTTTCTGTCTCTCTCATATACATGTGCATGCACAAACAACGCAAATCACAAATACTGCTGCCCTGCCCCCGTATATACACACAAATACACGAAGGGAATATATTACCAAATTAGTTACCAAACTGTAACATCCGATAAATTTGTACGGAGGAATAGAAACATTTTTTTCTTAATTGTCCCATAATGTGCAATGCTGCCTTCCTTACTTTGGAATGAATGCTTCATGATAGCTTAAAGAGTTGTATTAATTTCTTTGGGGCATCCTTTTACCTCTCAGCTTCCCATTTTATCTGCTTAGGCCTGCCAGAAATAAGAAGCAGATTCAATACTGAGCCATTTACTTCTTATGGCCGTACTCTTAGTTATGCAAAAACACATCTGAGAATTTCTAGGGGCTCAGCTGTAACCTTAGACCAGGTTGTACTGGTTCAGATGATGCCAAACTGCGGTGATAGAGACCCCACGCCGCAGCAGCTTGGAGAACGAGTTTATTTCTTTGTCACGTGACCCTTATGAAGAGGGTGGTCCAAGTCAGCAAGGTGGCTGTTAGGTTTTTCCATCGCCCCCTGGGGCACGTCCTCAGCTACATTCCTGAAGACCCTTAGCCGCCAAACCAGGCTCTCTAACCGGAAGCACCATGCGAACCCGGAGAAGGCGTATCATTCACAGCCCAGTGGCAGCACGTTAGTCTTGCTTATGTGCTACTGGCAAGAACTTAGTAACACAGTCACACCTCAAGGTGCAGAAGGCTAAGGAATTTAGTCTAGGAAGGCAGCCATCTACCTCGGAAGGAAAGAAGAATGGATTTTAGTGGGTAAATAATAGTCTCCACCAAGGGATATTCTCCTTCCCAGGCTGACTGGGCTGTGAATGTGGGGATCACTCTTCTAATTTCAACTTATATAATGATTTTAACAGTCCTGTGGGATCAAAATTATTATTTCTGTTCTACAGATTAGAAAATTAAGGCATGAGGTTATATAACTGTCAGGGGTTATTGTTCCTTGTTATAGTATAGTATATAACTATACTATATAGTTAAGTATAGTATCCTTCCTTTTATTATGTTTATTTGGGATATATCCTGAACTATTCCAACTAGATCACAAAATCATGTTCCCAACATTACAAAATTCGACATCTAGATCCAGCAATTGCTTAACAGAACTTTGCTAATTGAGTGACTAAATTAATGATGAACATATATTTATGTGCTGATGCGAGGAAGTAACAGAAGCAGACTTCTTAATACGTAAATTATTTTGGTAAGAGCTAGTGTTTTAGGGGTGACTGGGTACTCAGTCAGTTAAGCATCTGACTTTGGCTCAGGTCATGATCTCATGGTTCTTGGGTTCAACCCCCACATGGGCTCTGTGCTGACACCTCAGAGCCTGGAGCCTGCTTCAGATTCTGTGTCTCCCTCTTCTTTCTGCCCCTCCCGCTCACGCTCTGTCTTTCTCTCTCTCAAAAATAAATAAACAGTAAAAAAAAAATAAAAATAACTAGTGTTTTAAAATTCAGGTACTAAGGACAGCTACTAAGGGGTGTCAAGGATGGTTGCTAATTTCTTCGACAAGGCTGAGTCATGGAATCGTGTTTACTTACTTAGTCATCAGTCCAACAACAACAACAAAAAAGGCTACTCAAAAAACTACCTTTTTAATTTTTTTTTAATTTTTTTTTTCAACGTTTATTTATTTTTGGGACAGAAGAGACAGAGCATGAACGGGGGAGGGGCAGAGAGAGAGGGAGACACAGAATCGGAAACAGGCTCCAGGCTCTGAGCCATCAGCCTAGAGCCCAACGTGGGGTTCGAACTCACGGACCGCGAGATCGTGACCTGGCTGAAGTCGGACGCTTAACCGACTGCACCACCCAGGCGCCCCAAAAAACTACCTTTTTAATGGCTCAGTTAAATGGTTCATACACATAAAATTCACTCGATAAAAAGGCAAATTCTGTCGTAGATAAGGTCAATCTTAGAGTAGAACAAGAAAAAGGAAGAAAACTAACACTTATTGAGAAAATCGTGTGACAGGCCCTTTGTATAATCTGCACAAAACCCTATTCGGTAAAAAAGATATAAGCATTCACATATTCAGAAGAAGAGGAAAAACTTTTGTTGGGGATGAAAAACTTTTCCTCTGCTCTCATAGATTCAGTGCATGATGGCCTGTGAATTAAACTAACAAAAGACAGATTAACAGGTGAAAAGGCAGACAATTTTTATTAATGCTACAGGCACAGGAGCTTACAGAAAACAAACAAAACTCAAACAGTTATACTCAGGAACTTTTATACTCTTCTTAA
Source organism: Leopardus geoffroyi (assembly GCF_018350155.1). Classification (NCBI taxonomy): domain Eukaryota; kingdom Metazoa; phylum Chordata; class Mammalia; order Carnivora; family Felidae; genus Leopardus; species Leopardus geoffroyi. The sequence goes on along the minus strand of NC_059341.1, from coordinate 100,386,861 downwards.
CTAAGGAAAGAGAATTTGGACTTCAAGGGATGATAAACTGCAGGGAAGTGACCAGGGAATATATGGGGGAAATAATGGAGATAGAGGCTATTTTAGGAAGGTCTGTTTATGCAAGCTCATCTTGGTATTGACTCCCCATCTCTGGTATCTTTGATGGTAGGAGTCACTCTTCTTTCCTTGGTACAGGAGGGGGACCTTCCTCAAAGGGAAAGTTATGTCCTGGTGTGTGAGGGAACAAGGGAAGGGCAGATAGTTCTTCTGATTTCTGTTGGCTTTCAGTTGTCTTTGGTTCAAAATAATCCTTATGCCAAAGTGGAATATGATGGGGTAATATATTCTGATCCCCTTCAAGATTCACAAAGATTAAATTAGTTCTCCAGGTACTCAGATAGCATATGGAGGACTCTGGCATTTAAATCTACTGCTGCCTGACTCCATAGCATCTGCTTTTCATTTTTTTATGATTTATTTATTTATTTTTTAAAGGTTGTTTATTTACTGGCGGAAAGAGGGAAAGAGAGAGAGGGAGACAGAGAATCCCGAGGCCGGGCTTGCTTCCACAACCTTGAGATCATGACCTGAGCTAAAATCAAGAGTCAGATGCCTAACCAACTGAGCCACCCAAGTGTCCCTAGCATTTGCTTTTTAAATGTAAACATTCAGAAAAAGAGTCTGGTTTCCTATTTTACTTAATATTATTGAAATAGTAACTTTATCTGAAGCAACTACTATATCTTTTAATATAGCATGATGCTGTTCAAAGGACTCTTATGAAATATCTTATTTGCTCCTCTACGTTGGTAGAAAGGCAGGACTTGCCGAACTGGTTTTACAGATGAAAAATCTCGGCTATAAAGAACTTAGTGACTTGACCATGGCCAAGCAACCAGTTGGTAACTTTGTTGCAATTATATTCCAGGTCTCCTGGATCCCCATACACTGCCTTTTTTGGCTATTTCATTATTGCCTCTTTCCTAACTGCCCATCCAATGAATTTAAATGGGATTATTAAATGGAATAATATTTAACCACAGACCCTGGGGACATAGTCTCCCAAGGGTATATGAAGGTCACTGTTCTGAAATCATATGATCTGGGTCTGAGTTCAGGTTTAGTCATTTGCTAGCTATGTGAGAATAGGAGATGCCTTGTAGGCTGAGCTTGAAAGGACATAAGGCAGTAAGGAGTATTACAAGGGCCTCCATTTCTCTGGCCTCAGGCTTCAGTGTGGAAGAACCTCCACCAAGAAAACCTGCTTTACTCTTTCCTTGGGGTTGTTTATCTCAGGGATGTATCTGGCTGAGGAGTTTGGGAGGAAGAACTGGGCAAGCAGAGCCCAGTCTCCTCTCGGGCTCCCTGTTCTTCAGACCTTGTCTGTCCAGGTCTGAGTTCTGCCTCGCTAAGGGTACAGAGGGCCTTCAAGGCCAGTGAGGCCTGTGGTAGTCACAGGTGAAGTATGAGCAAAGCCTGTCCACTGTAGGTAGAAAACTATGCTCTCCAGCCTACCTTCTCGTAAGAAGGGAACTATTTTCCTCTCCACTTGCTTGCCTCCTCCATTTCTCTTTCAGTTGATTCTAACTCAGGCAGGGAAAATAGGTTTTATTTATTGGCTCCCTGGAAACCCAACAGGTCGATAGGTTCCTTTACTTTCCTTGTTCATAGACAAAGCGGTCCTAAATTCACTGTAAAATCATGCCTGAGCAAAGTTATAAATAATTCGTGACGTGTGAACCAAGTTTTAACTTGTAGGTGTGAAAAATGCTTTTATGTAATTGTTAAATCTAAATGGGTGTCGCTTTCCCACAAAAATCACAGTTTTTTGTTATTGGTGGTTCCGGTGAAATTTGGTAAGCATTTCAGAAGTCTCCGAATGTCTTAAGAGCAAACCAGATAAAGGAAAGAACCCCTGAAGACACAGAACTGTAATGATTGCTCTAATAAAATATCACAGAAATTGGAGAACATGGAAGCAAAATACTTCTGCCTTTTAAATTAGAGTTTTTAAAAGTTATGCTTTGACCTTGGTAATCATATCTCTTCTGACCAGTGTCTGAGATCCCTCTCCCCAGGGAAATCAGTACACGGACCCTTAACAAGATTAGACTGGGAGATATTGCCTGATTCACCTTCTTCCTTTGGCGTCTCAGATACTAGTCTCCTCTGCCTCATCTTCTGCCAACTTTTTTAAATGCTGGAGTTCCTGGCTCCCTTATTTTCTTCCTACCTTTTCCACAGCCATCCTCATCTGAACTTTGTGTTGAAGATTTCTAGATCCATACCTGCCCCCGAAATTGTTCTCCTGAACTGCACATTCAGGGCTCTGGCTGCTGGGGTCATCTCACAACCATCTCAAAGACAGCACGTCCAGAACTGAACTCACTTCATGCCGTCTTCCACCCAAATTGGAAGATTTCACGTAAAGTCAGTTTCTCTTAGAAAACTGGAAAATCTGATAATACCAAAGTCACGTGACAACAACTGGCTGGAGCTGAGGAGTAGCTGCCTGCTTTAAACGAAGCCTATGGTCCCCTGTTGTCCACAGTCCCTACCACTCTTTGCTGTCCTACACCTGGCTGACTTCACACAATCCATTCCTGGCCTGGCAGCGGGGTTGGAGACCATTTGTTGAATCGAGAAATGAATTACAGAAATAGCATGCCTCTTTTCTGTTCAGGCTGGGATTACCTGAGTTTATTGAATGCTGGCTCCACCAGTTACTAAACTAATTGCAACATTGTGTAAGTTACTTAACCTCTCTGTATCTCAGTGACCTCATCTATAAAATAGTGATAATAAGTGGCTACTTCACAGGGTTGTCGTGAGAGGGAAATGAGCTGAAACATGGAGGCAACTGAGAACAATGCCCAACACATACTAAGTCATAGTGCTTGCTGCCTCAGCCCCTACTGTTTGTTACTCTCTCTTGGATTCTTGTGACATATTTTTTTGAAATTGTTTAAAAAAATAGGTTTTTTGTTTTTTTTTTTGTTTTTTTTTTTTTACATTTATTTATTTTTGAGAGAAAGAGTGAGACAGAGCATGAGCAGGGGAGGGGCAGAGAGAGAAGGAGACACAGACTCTGAAGCAGGCTCCAGGCTCTGAGCTGTCAACACAAAGCCCGATGCGGGGCTTGAACCCAAGAACCGTGAGATCATGATCTGAGCCAAAGTCGGATGCTCAATGGACTGAGTCACCCAGGCGCCCCTTTTTGAAATTGTTTTTAAAAGAGATTGTTTGATAAGATTTTGGAAAATAGATTTAATCTGGCTCATGACCAATAAAGAATACAATCTTGGGGTGCCTGGGTGGCCCAATCAGTTGAGCATCCGACTCTTGTTTTTGGCTCAGGTCGTGATCTCACAGTCCATAGGTTTGAGCCCCATGTTGGGCTCTGTGCTGGCATGGAGCCCACTTGGGATTCTCTCTCTCTCTCCCTTTCTCTCTGTTCCTCCCCTGCTCATGCTCTTTCTCTTTCCCTCTTCAAATAGATAAATAAACATTAAAAAAAAAAAAAGAATACAACCTTGATCATGTGAAACTATGTAAATGTACCTTCTTCATTACTAAGATGTCACGTTTCTGGAATAATAGAGGTTTGGTTTGACGCCTGACATATGTGAGAGTGATACACTCAAACTGAACTGACAAATACTTGGTACCAACACATGACAAGATTTGGCTAGAATTTTTCTGTATATGAAACCCATGCTCAAAGGTGGAAGTCATTGAGCGGTTTTGTATTCCCCACTGTATTTCTCACATGACCTTGAACAACTAGACCAAAACTTTTTCGATATGGTTTTTCTCTTGCCAGAAATGCTGTCCTACTCTTATCACACAGCAAATCCTTACTTCCTCTTCAAGATTTGGTTTCAGTGTCACTTCTGTGACATCTTTTCTAATACCTACTTCTCCATTATTAGCACTTACATTGAGTTGTAACTGCTTGTTTACATGGTTGTTTCTCTTGGAGTGAATTCCTTGAATTCTGGGACATCGTATTCATTTAACTAGAAAAGAGATCGTTACAGGCTCAGCTTTGGTGCCAGGTTCCACAAATGTAAATCCAGACTCTGCCATTGATGGGCTGTGTGGGCAAGGGGCAGGACCCAGATCTCTCTGGACCTCAATTTCCTCACCTACAATGTGGGGATAATTATAGTAGTATCTCGTAGGGTTGTTGTGAGGATTAAGTGAGCTAGTATTTGTAAAACATTATAGGACAGTGTGTGACACAAAGAAGGTATTTAATAAATATTAGTGATTACTATTATTGTTACTGTTGACTTTAAATTTATTTCAATACTTTATCTCTAGTATCCTGTAATTGCTCAAATTTTCTCTGCTACAACTGACGACAAATCTAATTTCACTGCTCGTTGCTTCTTCTAGCTTTAAGAACTAAATTTTCAAAATATGAATCACAATCTGATTTTGCAGAGATAGAATATTGAGAAATGAAAGATGCTGAATGTCCAGTATTGGCAAAAGATGCATAACCACATTCCACTTCTTCTTTTCTTCTTTTTTAAACTTATTTTGCAACTCCTCCTAAGTCCCTGATACGACCTTTCTAGATCAAGAAATTGGTCCCCTTTTACTTCTATACCTCATTCTCATTCCCTTCTACCCCTCCCCCACCCCACCCCCTACAATGTGTTTAATACTAATTCCTGCTTCTATCCCATCAGGGAGTTCTTGATATTAACACGACTTATAAGTGATGATGTTAACCTTGGTCGCTTTAGTTCAGGTGATATTTGTCATGTTTCTCTACTATAAAGTTAAAATTTTTCCCTTTCTTTATTCTTCTTTGGAAGCGAGTCATTAAATCCAATCCATAACCAAGGGGGAGAGAATTAATCTTCACCTCCTGGAGTGGGAAGTATCTACATGGATTCTTTGGAATTCTTCTGTAAGGAAGATTTGTCCCTTCTCCACTATTTACTTTTCATTCAATAGTTTCTGTATCATTATGGACTCATGGATGTTTATTTTATTCTTTGAGTTATAATCCAATACTATCATTAATTTGGTGCTGAATTGTTCCAGCTTGGACCATTGGGAACTCTTTCAAATTGACTCCTGTGTCCTTCTGATATGCCCCCATCACTTTTATTTTATGTTTATTCAAACTTATAATGGTATAAGGATGTTCCAGACTTATCTTGTATTTTCCCTCCCTGGTCCTAGAATCAGCTATGTCTCCTTCTCTTGGAAAAATGGTATTTAGAAATCAAAATCTGGGTGATGGGCATGTTTATTGCTACTAGAATGCTTCTAGGCCCTCTAAATGGACAGAGCTAGGAAATACATGCATATATACTAAACCTATTATGCACACATCTTTTTGTCTGTCTATGTACGTATGTATGTATGTATGTATGTATCTGTCTATAAACATGAACTCATACTGATATCTCTGGCCCCAGTCTACCACCACAGGGCTCATATTAGCCTTCTGTACTTGCTTATTTATGATCTTTTTCTCTGATAATGACAGACCTAACTCCTATCATCTACGATTATTTACGTATTTGTTTGACCCTAATAAGTACAAGTTGAGTTGTGTCCTCCTAAAGTTTATATGTTGAAGTCCTAGCCCCCAGTACCTCATACTGGGAGGTAATCTTTATAGAGGTAAGAGAAGGCAAGGTAAAATGAGGTCATTAGGAAGGGCCCTAATCCAATATGACTGGCATCCTTATAAAAAAGGGGGAATTTGGACCCAAAAATATGCATAGAGGGAACACAATGTGGAGCTCCTGGTAGAAAAAGGCCATCTATGAGCCAAAGAGAAAGGCCTGGAACAGATCAGATCCTTCCCTCACGGCACTCAGAAGGGACCAACTCTGTCAAACCCTTGGTTTCAGACGTCTAGTTTCCAAAACTGTAAGACAGTAAAATTTCTGTTGCTTTGGCACCCGGTTTTGTACTTGGTTACCGCACCCCTGGCAAATGAATACAAGCACCTCATATACAGATAAATTAGTTTTGGAATTTCTAATAATTACCTCTATAGGAAACAAATTCATCAAACAGAATACAGTGTTTATGTACAGCTGTTTTTGCCTTTATTTAGCCTTATTTAGTCAAAATTCTGTTTTTTCAAAGTCAGTTCCTTTTTTGCCTGTACTGTTAATGGTACTGTATTATGTATTTGTAATACAGTTAGATTAGTCAGTCTGAATACCATCCTAGGATCCCTCACCCTCAACATCTTGGTTGATCTTTAAAAATTTGAACCCAGTAAATAGATTTTGAGAAATGTGTAAAGCCTGTAAGTATTCACGACTAAAAGAGTACCGAGGAGTTCCATTCCCGTAAAAAAATCTCCTCCTGCATAGCACCTTTGGAATCAATTCTTCACGCCTCCTCAACCCCCGGCAACCACTTATATGTTTTCTACCCCTGTAATGTCACCTCTCCCGTGTGTCATATAAATGGAATCATATCCTATATAACCTTTTAAATATGGCTTCTTTCACTTAGCAGAAATGTATTTGAGATTCATCCATGTTGTCGGGTAAATTACTAGCTTGTTCCTTCTTATTTCTGAGTAGCATTCCATTGTACATTGTTTGTTTATTTGTTCATCTGTGGAAAATACCTTCATTGCTTCCAGTTTTTGGCAGTTAGGAATAAAGTTGCTGTAAATATTCACCTCCATGTGTGTGCGTGTGTGTGTGTGTGTGTGTGTGTGCGCAAGTTTTCAGTTCACTTGGGTAAATACCCAGGAGTGAAACTGCTGGATCAAATGGTAAGTGTATATCCAACTTTATAAGGAATTTCCAACCTGTCTTCCAAGATGACTGTACCATTTCTTTTTAATGTTTGTTTATTTTTGAGAGAGAGAGAGAGAGCGAGCGAGCATGAGCAGGAGAGGAGCAGAGAGAAAGGGAGACACAGAATCCGAAGGTTCTGAGCTGTCAGCACAGAGCCCAAAATGGGACTGGAACCCATGAGCTGTGAGATCATGACCTGAGCTGAATCTAGACATTTAACTGACTGAGCCATGCTGGTACCTTGCCTGTACCATTTTGTATGCATGCCAGCAATGACTGAGAGTTTTTATTATTCCACATCTTTACTGGCATTTTGTACCATTTGTTTTAATTTGAGCAATTCTAAGAGGTATGTAATAGTACCTAATTGTAGTTTTATTCCGCAAGCACTGCATTTCACAGATCTATCCCTGTTGCCATATTACATTTGACATTTTGCTGCCTAATACTCTATGATATGCATCCACCACATTTCACTAGTCTCACAATAATGGACACCACCATTATCTCCAAACAATACCATATAATTTATTTTCTTTATTCATTATGATCTCAAAAATTTCAATATTTCCTATTTTTACTAACAAGGTGTTTTATAGATAAGGAAAAATAGTATCTCAACAAATATCCACACAACAACTAAACCATATCCAAAAATCTTCTTGCATAGACTAGATTCAAATTTTCTTACATGGACCCTATCATAAATGTAGAATTGATACAATTTTCTTCAAAAAAAGATCACTTAATAAAGTATTATGATTTCCAGTTTGATTTCAGTGACTTTTTTCTTTCCTTTCTCCCTCCTTCATGTTCTTTCTTCTTTGCTTCTTTCCCTTCTTTCACTTCATTCTATCAAACAAATATTTATTGAAGGCCTTTGTCCTTCTAGTCATTATACAAAAACAAGGACACTGCCCTATAGAAACTAATAATCTAGTGTAGTGTGTGTTGGGGAAGAAGGTAAGATGGGAACATACATACAAAAAAGTTGTCTGAAAACAAACAAGAATGTGCAATCAGATCTGCCTTGGTGAGTTAGGGAAGGTTCCCCAAGATAAACACTTGGGCTTGATTTTGAAAGAAAAGTCGAAGAGAAGAGCAGAAGGTATAAAAACACTTGGCATGTTGAGGGTCTTGTGAGTAATTCAAAGTCATAATGTATGGGGTTCATGACAGTGGGTAGTGGGAGGTATGGCTAGAAAAATAGGATGGATTCAGATTAAGATGGGCTTCGTTGGCATTATTTTGTCATGTAGACATCAAAGAGCCATTGCAGGGTTTATGGCAAAGTAGATTAGATTGGACTTGTATTTGGAACCATAACTTCGGCAATGTGAATCAGAGAAGAATGAGAGATCAGTATTAGGGAGCCCAATTGCAAAGCTATTGCAAATAGTTAAGGTAAAAACTATTGAAGACCCACACAAAGGAATGGCCTATTTTCTGCCTAATTTGTCTATTTGTGAAGCAGGTGGGGGAAAAAAGTAAAATCTGGGAAGGTAGAACCATATTTGTCACGTAAATTAGGAAAAAAACTATCATCAAAGGGCAACATAAGAGATCCAAGTTTGTGGTGACTGAGCTATTCTGTATTTTACCTGTGATAATAGATACACATACTTACACACTGTAACATTGTATAGAGCTAAGGGCAGAAACACACACAAGTGGATCCAGGTGAAACTGGGGAAATCTGAGTAAGATTGTGAATTGTTGTTACCATTGTGGTAAACGGGATGAAATTTACATAAATCTTTCTGTGTTATTTTGTACAATTGCATGTGAATTTACAGTCATTTTTATACAATCTTCAATTAGAAATGATAGCAAAATATATTTTCAAATGAAAATTTATTCATCTTTTTTTGGAAGGAGATAGAAAAATTTAAGACAACTTGTCCAAAATTCTCCACTGGAATTTTGATCGATTTTATGTTGCATTTACAGAATAATTTGGGGGAAAAAAATGAAAAAGAAAAACGACCCAGATTCAAAACTAAAATAAGTTATTTATATATATCTTGTGCAGTTTTTACATGCTAATTATTATTGGTGCCATTAGACACTTTACATACTGATTAATTGGTGACAATAAATGTTCATTGAGTTAAAGTACAAGTTGTTGCTCTGGGGACTTACATATATTTCTCTATCTCATGCTAATGAAGAGGCTGATTTTGTTAGAATTATTATTATTATTTTTAAATATTTATTTTTGAGAGAGAGAGAGAGAAAGACAAAGCATGAGCAGGAGAGGTGCAGAAAGAGAGAGACACACAGAATCTGAAGCAGGCTCCAGGCTCTGAGCTGGCAGCACAGAGCCTGATGTGGGGCTTGAAATCATGGACCGTGAGATCATGACCTGAGCCAACGTTAGACGCTTACCTGACTGAGCCACCCAGATGCCCCTGATTTTATTAGAATTATTATTGCACTTTATAGGGTGTCTGGATGGCTTAGTCGGTTAAGCATCTGACTATTGATTTCAGCTCAGGTCATGATCTCACAGTTTGTGAGTTCTAGCCCTGCATCAGGCCCTGGATGCAGGGAAGTGCAGAGCCTATTTGGGATTCTCTGCCTCTGTCTCTGCCCTTCCTCTGCTTGTTCTCTCTCTCTCTCTCTCTCTCTCTCAGAAATAAATAAACTTAAAAAATAGAATTATTAATGCATTTTACAGATGGAGAAGCCTAGGGGTCAGAGAGTGTAAATACTTTTGCAAGGTCACAGAATGTTGGGTTGAACCTATGCCTGTCCTTCAAGCCTGTGCACTTTTCTATTACTTAGGGGTTGAAATACAGACATAAGCACATTTAAGAAATTATCTCTGTCATCGGTTTTTCAGGTTGATTTCTATAGTGTCTGTATCCAGTATTTTAAAATGTGGAGTATAGTACTTTTGTGGTAATTCGTGTGGATTATTTCAGTTCAGGAAAACATGTTTTAAGATTTGTGACAAGATAGCTTTTGATAAAATATTTCACAGAAATAGTGTCAGATATTATTAGAGGGAGCTTCAGGGGAGTTCTCTCAACCTTTAAATAAAATAAAAACAAAACAAAAGCTCAGTAAGAAGTTTATGATGGTTAACTTTTATTGGGTGTTAACTCTGTCAAATATCATGTTAAGCAACTTACATGTTGTTTAAACTTTCACAACAAAATCGAGATGAAAATTGGGCTATTTGACTCCAAAGCCGCACTTCTTCTAAACCACTGGGCTACAATGATGTAAAAATCTACCAAATGAGAATAATGGGGGATAAAGCAAAAAAGAACTTTATTATTTTTTTAAATGTTTATTTATTTTTGACAGAGAGAGACAGAGCATGAGTGGGGGAGGGGCAGAGAGAGACGGAGCACACAACCTGAAGCAAGCTCCAGGTTCTGAGCTGTCAGCACAGAGCCCGAAGTGGGGCTCGAACTCACAGACTGCAAGACCATGACCCAATCCAAAGTCAGACGCTCAACCAACTGAGCCACCCAGGCACCCCGTAACAAGGAACTTTAAATGAAAGATTAAGCATGGTTCAAGATCAGTGACCAGGGCCACCATTTATTGTAATTAAATTAGATGAGTTAACTACATTATGTGTTTTGGGAGTCTAAGAGGAGTCAATGTGAAAAGTTCAACGGTATCTACAAGTCAGTCACCTTCTACCCCTCTGTCTCATTTTATTTTCTTCATAGCTCTTTTACTTACTTATATCAAAAATTATTTCATTTCTTGTCTGTTACTTGCCCTACCTCACTCGAACATAAGTTCAGTAAAACCAAGAACCTTGTCTTTCTTCTGCAATGCTGTATTTCCAGTCTCAAGTTGTTTCTAACATATTTGTTGAATGAATGTATAAATGATTGACCTTCACTTGACTTAAATGGTAGAGTTTTAGATTTACAAACTAGGGTTCAAAAGATCATGTTAAAAGGCATGCATTATGAGCAATATAATAGTGTTTCATTTCTTAGGCTAAGATACACTGGAAGAAGGGAAGGAAAAAGCTGGAGGAAGAGCTGGAGGAGGTGGCTGGAGAAAAGGGGAAAGAATATAAAGTGGGGTGAGAAGTGAGGCATCAGAAATTAGGAGCCTTAGACCAGTGACAGAAATTGGTGGGGCTTCCTGGAGCAGGATGGAAAACCAGCTAACTTCTCAATTTGCTCTCAGAAGTTCTACCACCACAAAGATTTAAGGAACGGAGGTGAAAGTTATCTGGTTCATTTTCAATAAGCTAATTACCTTGCATCGTGCATAGCTTCGATTGGAATGCAATGCTCTTGAGGCTTCCACTGAAATTAGAGCCAAGTATATGTACATATTGGGCCCTGGTCTACCTAGTTTATGTATTGCGGATTCTTCATGAGGAGTCATTACTGATATTATTATAATACTTGTTAACCTTACATCATTGTTGAATAGGATCTTTATGAAGAAAGAAGATCGAGAAAAAACAAAAAGGATCGCATATGAAGAACCAAAATGAAAGGGTAAACCGAGGCATGTGTAGCACAGAATGAGAAAGGCAAGTAATTTTAATGAGGCTGGGGATGCCAAGAAGAAAAACTGTACCCTCTAAAATGGAATAGACACAGTTGCTAAACGTAAACATTGCAATAGATGACTCCAGGCAGTTTGAAATGTAAAGGAATGAAGCATTTAGAGGTTCCCAAACTTTTTGATCTCATGACCCCTTTATAGGCTAAAACCTGGGGACCCCGAATAAATATTCTGTGCATCCTAGATACTGATATTTATCATATCAGAAATTAAGAAACTTTAAAAGTATTCATTATTTCATCTAAAAACAATAAACCAGTTAAATATTAACGTGAAAGAACATTTTATATATAAAGTAACTACGTTACAAAACAAAAAAATGGAGGGGCATTGTTTTCGGTTTTTTGCAAACCTCCTTAATGTCTGATTTAACTGCAGGTGACTGGATTTTATTATCTGCTTCCTTTTTCAATGTTTCCATGTCACATGTCATGTACTTTCTGGAAAACTCCACTGGACACTTATGAGAGAATGAGAACGCAAAAGGAAAATAACGTTTTCGATTATGGAAATACTTTTGACTTCCCCCCTCGAAAGGGTCTGGGGAGCACACTTTTGAGAACCACTGGTTTAAGAGTTAACGTTAGTCAATCCAGCACCAATTGAAAAACAGCCATGATGTTTCACAGGCCTGAGGATTTACATCAAATTTACTTTTTTTCAGCAAGATGAAACAACAGTGTCCTCATGACAAAGCATACGGACACTAAACAAATAATGCCATTTTCACCCGTCACAAGGACGAGCTACCTAACGTGCCGCACGTTAGGGAAAAGGATGGAGGGGTAGGGATGAGGAGGCAGCCTCGGAAGCCACTGAGACCCGCCGACTTAGGAGAAGCAAAACCGGCAGAAGACGCCGCCAAGGTGGTCAGGAGGAAAGAACTCTTGTCCTTAGAGGGAAAAAAAAAAAAAAAAAAAAAAAAAAGAGCGGGGAGAGAAAATGGTTGCCGGGGACCGGGGAGGTGCGAGAATCAGGCCGGGCCAGGGGCGGGCGGCAGCTGGCCCTGCAACGGGCCGAGGAAAGCGAGGTGCGCCAGGGGCTAGCGTGCGGGTCACGGCCCTTCCCAGCAGCCGAAGGCGTCGCGGGCTCTTTCCCAGCGCGGCGGGGAGAAAAGAGATGGCGCGGCGCGCGGCAGGGGGCGGAGGCGGGCAGCCGGGGACCCCAAGCGAGCCGCGGAGGGTGCGGAGGTCGTTGGAGAAGAAGGACAGCTCTGTTGCTAGGCAACCCGTCCTGGGCCCGCCCCCCGCCCGCGTTGCTAAGAGACGGCGAGGCCTGGGGGGGCGGCGGAGCGGGCCCTACGTGCTGACGCTAATTGTATATGAGCGCGAGCGGCGGGCTCTCGGGTCTTTTTTAGCGCCGTCTGCTCGCGGCGCCGCCTCCTGCTCCTCCCGCCGCCGCCCTGAGTCACTGCCTGCGCAGCTCCGGCCGCCTGGCTCCCCGTGCTAACCACCGGTAACGGATGGGGGCTTGAAAGGGAAAGGGGGGCGCAGAAGTGGTCCGGCGGCCTGCGCGGAGGGGAGGGACGCGGAGCCGACAGCGGGGGGCCGCTGGCCTCTGGGGCCTCCCGGGTCGTCCCGTGAGGCCGGAGCCCGAGCGGTCCGCAGAGTTTGGTGCCCGCAGCCCGCGAGGGCCTCCGGAGCGGCCGGCGCTACGCTGGGGGGCGGCCGGGGAGGCGCGGGGGTCGGTGCGGCCTGGGGAGCCCGAGGGCCGTGCTGGGCTGCGCCGCGGCCCCCTGAGCCCCACCGGCTTCTCCGCGCGGACGGGAGCGAGGCCGCGGTCTCGCTCAGGCGCTCTGAGCGGCGGCCGTGCCGCTGGGGGCCGGGCGACGGCCGGCGTGCCTGCCGGGTTCGAGTGCTGAGCCCACCGCCTCCTCGGCTCCCCCGCTTCCTCAAAAATAATCCCCGGAGGGAGGCCGCTGGGGGATGGAAAGAACGGCGGAGGCTGCGAATTCCGATGGGAGGGAGGGGATGTGAAGGGACGAGGCCCGGAGGGGGCGGGGAGGCTGCGAGGCTGCTGGGCTCTCCGCCCACTGGAGGCGGCGACAGTGCTGGGAGGGGAAACCCCGGGCGGCTTCCCTCGACACGTGGCCGCCGCCTGGGCTCGATGGGAGACCCCCGGGTGGCTTGTCCTTACTTTCGGGAGAGCTGTCGGGAGATGGTGGGATGCGGGAACTAATAGTGAGTAAATAAGTCCGGCAGCCCTTGGCTTTCAAACTTCTACCTGCGGATCTTTGGTCTTTATCTTTTTATTGGTGTGGTAGGTGATGGATGATGAAGTAGGGCCTCCACTGCTAGGATCTTAAAGAATTAACGCCTGTAGAGGGTTCATGGTAGCTGTTATTATCAAAAATTTTGTGTGTGTGTGTGTGTGTGTGTGTGTGTGTGCCTCCAGTACACTTAGAATTTGGATGGGTGTCTTGACCACGGTTTCATATTAGGGGAGAATTTATCCTAATTAATCTAATCCTGTAAACGGTTCTAAGATGGAAATAAACGATTTGGCCTGCACTCTTCTTAACTCTGTTAGGACTTCCTTTGCATTCTTACAAATTAGTTCCTTTAATGAAGTTCCCAAAATAGGTTACTTATCTAGCTGTGTTGTTTTTAAGGTGTATGGGGGCCGGGTGGAGGAAGTATGGGGTGGAAAGGAGGCATTGATGTAAACTTAAATGGGCCAAGTTAGTAGCTTGCTGTCTTGTCTGTGCCTCTACTTCCCATAAATGGAGGCAGTGAAAGGAGGCGGGGAATGCGGTCTGTCTGGGAGGTCTAGGCTTTCAAAGTACATAAAGAATGAACCCGGCTCAAGAAGCCCCTAGTTTAGATCATCACTGCCTGAAAAATGATTAGTAACTAGTTCTGTAATGACTGCACTTTAAAAGCTCGTAACACTTTGCCTGGTTTCAGAAGAGCTACAAAACAAAATTTGCTGTTTTTTGAAAATAGTTAGCATCAAAATACCTTTTAAGATTAATATTTAAGTCCTGTTCTCTTGTCAGGTTACATTAACACTCTTGTACTTATTTTACTTAGGAAGTAGTAACATTGTACCTTTGGATAAGGGGGGAAACCTTACCTATAGAGTAACTTGCTTCAAACTATTGGGAGGTAAATAAGCTTTCCAGTTACCATTTGGGACTAAGTCTCATGCTTGTTTGAAGTTGTTCAAATTCATAAAATAACAATTTTTTAAAATTAAGAGTTCAAATTAATGGTCAAAATTAAAATGGGCAATTTGCTTCTAGTACGACTGGTCCTTTGGAGGATAGACGGAACTAAACATTTGTTATGAAAGCTTGACTTTATGGATTATCATATCAGGTCAACATTGTGTTAATTTGATAAATGTAATTTTAAATTCGTATCAGTTTGAAAAATATGTAATTTTATCTGTTGCAAAATACTTATTTTTGATATTGGACTTATTGACAATATTAAGCTAATGCTAAATGTGGTACATGACTGTTCTTGTTCTCTAGAGATTAAAAAAACAACTCAAACCCAACACTTGTCCAGAATTAATTTAATCCAAAATGCTATTGCTTGTTATTGTGTCCAGGTAACTGATTGGATTCTCAACTCCCCAGATTACATTAAAAATAGCCCTTTGGGGGGCACCTGGGTGGCTCAGTCGGTTAATTGTCTGACTTTGGCTCAGGTCTCATGATCTCGTGGTTCATGAGTTCAAGCCCTGCGTCGGGCTCTGTACTGACAGCTCAGAGCCTGGAGCCTGCTTCGGATTCTGTGTCTCCATCTCTCTGCACCTCCCCTGCTCTCACGCTGTCCCCCCCCCCCTCAAAAATAAACATTAAAAAATGTAAAAAACAGATCTTTTGTAGGAAAAGGGGCTAAAAGAGGCAAAATCTATTTGACTTTAAGGTATGAAGAAGTCAAAATGAACTAAGACTTTGCTCATTTTTTGGTTATAAATTTGAAATGTTAATGAAAATAAGATTAGGATGAATCCTGATCAGTTTTGAAAACTGATGATCAGTCTATTCAGATTCTCAAGTCTGATCAAAGCTGTAATTGTTTTTATTTGATTCCTAGAGTAAATATTTTAGCATCTATGTGGACATAATATCTTAACACATGAGAAAAAGAATCATAGATATACAATGTTGAATTGTGATGAAGGCTACAAAGAAAAAGTGGGAGACGGTATTTATAACATTCTTTTTATGGAAGACCTGTTTAATAGTAATATTAAGCGCCATTTCATACTAATTTCATCTGAATAAGAAGTTCTCCTTGTTGGGCAGAGTAGGGGTTAGAAGGTGAACGTTGTTGCTTTTGCCCATCCTTGTAAGTTATTTAGTACATTGATATGAGACCACTAGATCACATTATTGCGCTTGCCATAGAAAGTGGTCCTGTACTTTTGGTTACCAACACTGCACTTTTACTGTTACACACTTTGATACATTTTTACTTGTTCAGAAATTTTGTACATTTTGACTTTTATTGGGGAAGGGGGCTGTAATTTTGAAGAGCTTATTAATTACATTTAATTACCTATTACGTTTAATTTTCTAAGGTAAAGAGGGTACAGAAGAACACAACAGGGATAAATAATGTAACAGCACAAATTACTCTGTGTATTATTAACTAATTTAATGATCCTAGAGGTAGGTAGTATCAACATTTTAATGTGGAAACTGAAGTACAGAGCAGTCAAAGATCTTATCCAAGGTTACATAACCGAGCAGTGATGACTTATGAGGCTTTTGTATTGGTTTTTAAAATGGGTTCCCTTGATTTAAACTGTTAGCTATATATCAGCTTGGAATTCATAAAGCACACTTGCTGAAGTTCCACTCTGCTCCAGTAGAAAAGCTACAGTATTTATGGTCATGGAGTCATCCAACATGAAATTTGTTTTCATATAGTAAAGTGATGGCTCCTAAGCTTTTTGTCTGCCGTGTGTGTGTGTGTGTGTGTGTGTGTGTATTTCCCCCCACCATGTAAATAAATTGGTTTTATTAATGCTGGGTGAATTTTTAGCAAGTTTTTAGTCCAGCCCAGGTATGTTTCTCTGCTGTTGGATCAGATGATACTCTAGATAATGAGCTCCCTTGGACAGAAGGTATGCAGTGTTCTCAAATAGAAGTCCTTTTTGCTTGGGTCTCAAAGACAAGTCCGTTCTAAGTCGGCTGTTGACCTCCCAGAATTGAAAAACTGAGCCTAAAGAATATGGTACTCAAACTATAAGATTGTGTTGGAGTCAAATAAAGTTATTGAGCCTCTGGACCACTAAAAATAGTATTAATAGGACAACAGTGTCTTAAATATAGATTTGTTTAAAGTGTATTTGGAGGGAGATGTGAGGTCTCAGGTAAAGGGAAATCTTATCTTTGGGATATTACCAGTTCCCTTCAACTCTTGCTTTCAGACATTTGTAATCTTGAGTGATTGGCTGTTTCCACATGAAGTAGTCATTTTCTGTAAAGGAATAACAACTAGTATATTACTGTATAATCTATGTAACGTAGGCTTTGATAGAGCAGGCACTTTGGTTTTTGGAATAGTGGACTGGGCACGGGTTTCGGGAGTCACATTTGTTGCTGAGCAAGTTGCTTAGTATTCTACCTGCAGGTAAAGGGAAGCCTGTAATAATCCCTTACAGAGTAGGCTTCATAAAGGTTAGCTCTCTTACTGAAAGTAAAGAGGACTTAATTCAGAATCCAGTTTTCTGGAATGGTGAGAAGTTATTTGTTAACACGTCTCTGGACGTCTAGCTACTACAAGACCACAAAATAATCAGTTAGTGGTCTAATTCACTCACTTGTTTTCCCTCTTTGTTCAGTGGAAGATTTTCTTTGTGTACAAGTTCTCAGGTTAAGATTTGCCTTCAGTCACGATATCATGAGCTATGTCTTTCAATTGAGATCTTCCAAATACTACATATATTGGTTAGTGAATTCATTCAATCTTTTGTTAGAGTGACCTTTTCATTTCTAGTAATGCTATTATTCCTTGAAGTTTATTTTTCTTGATGTTAATGCGGTGATACCAGCTTCCTTTTGGTTAGGATTATATTTTACTTGGCAACTCTATATCCTTTGTTATAGATGTGTTTCTTATAAATGGGATGTAGTTGGATTTTCTTAAATCCTCCCTGACAATTTTTAATGGGAGTTTTAGTTGATTTACATTGAACATTATTATGATGTTTAGGTTTAAATATTTTTTATGTGCTTTCCGTTTGTCCAGACTATCTTTTTTTTCTTTTAGGTTGGTATAAAAATACACTTATAAATTTAAATTATTTTTCTTCTACTTTGGAAATTGCATGTTTGGTTTGTAATTTTTTGTAAGTCATCCCGGAAATTATAGCATGCCTGCTGAGGGATGTAAGAATACTTTAATCCATTACCCCCACCCTCTCCCCACCCCAACTTAGTGTTGTGATAGTTTTCATTTTTAACACACTAGGCAGTGGTGGTATTTGAAAATGTTTATTTAGATAAATGCAATCATCCTTTTTACTCCTTATTTCTTCTTGCAAATTACATCTGTTTGGGATCACTTGCCTTCTGCCTGAAGAATATACTTAACAGAGTGTTATTAGTGAAAGTGCTAGAGGTGTTTTTTCCAGAAAGTATCTGTTTCACTTTCATTCTTAGAGGATGTTTTAGTTGGGTATAATATTCTAAGATCCTTGGCTGTTTTCAGCAAATTGAGGATTCTGTTGTCTTTTGGTGTCTATTGAAGAGAAGACAGCTGTCTTTTTGTGGGTTTAAAATTAATCTGAATGTTTTCTCTTTGTGCTTTTGAGGTGACTAAAAGACTCCTTTGTCTTTAATGTCTTGCTTTTTCACATATCTAAGTGTGGGTTTCTTTTTTATGTATCCTGATTGGGATTTGTAGGGCTGTCTTTGATCAGTTCTGGAAAATTCTTGCCTATTAATTTTTTCAAATATTTTCTGCATTCTCTTCTCTACTCCTAGAGCTTGTATTAAATATTTGTTAGACTTTATTGTATTCTCAAAGATCATTTAACATCAGTATTTTGTATCCTTTAGTGTCTGCCATATTTTGGAAGATTTCTTCTAAGCTTGCTTCCCTCAATTATCTTTCTAGCTTGGTTTTGTCTACTGATAAACCTCTTCCCCCCCCCCCCCCATTTTTTCCCCCAAGATTTTATTTAAATTCAAGTTAACATATAGTGTAGTGTAGTAGTATTCAGGGGAAGAATTTAGTGATTCATCAGTTATATGTAACACACAGTGCTCCTCACAAGTACCCTCCTTAATGTCCATCACCCATTTAGTTCACTCTCCCTCCAGCAATCCTCAGTTTGTTCCCTATAGTTAAGAGTCTCTTATGGTTTGCCTCCCTCTCCGTTTTTATCTTGTTTTATTTTTCCTTCCCTTCCCCTATGTTTATACTTCTTATTTCTTAAATTCCACATATGAATGAAATCATATAGTATTTTTCTCTGACTGATTTATTTTCCTTAGCATAGTACACTCTAGCTCCATCCACATTGCAAATTGCAAGATTTCATTCTTTTTGATGGCTGAGTAATATTCCATTTTGTGTGTGTGTGTGTGTGTGTGTGTGTGTGTGTGTGTACACACACCTTCTTTATCCATTTGTCAGTCGATGGACATACGGGCTCTTTCCATAATTTGGCTGTTGATAGTGCTGCTGTAAACGCTGGGGTGCGTGTACCCCTTCAAATCAGTATTTATCCTTTGGATAAATACCTAGTAGTGCAGTTGCTAGGTGGTAGGGTAGTTCTATTTTTTAACTTTTTGAGGATCCTCCATACTGGTTTCCAAAGTGGCTGTGCCAGTTTGCATTCCCACTAACAGTGCAAGAGGGTTTCCCTTTCTCCTCATCATCACCAGCAGTTATTTCCTGAGTTGTTAATTTTAGCCATTCCGACAGGTGTGAGGTGGTATCTCATTGTGGTTTTGATTTGTATTTCTCTGATGATAAGTGATGATAAACCTGTTCGTTTAGTTTGATTTCCATTATTTCTATTTCTAGAAGTTCTATTTAGTTCTTTGCCAAATTTGCCATATCATGTTTAATAGATGGCCGTTCTTTGCAGATACTGAGCCTAGTTATTTGTCTATGATAGTTATAAGTTTGTTTACAGTCCTTTTGACAACATTTAGGTCTTTATAAGGACAGATTTCTGTTGCATTCTTTTCTCTTGCCCTTACTGCTCTTGAAAACTTGTATGAATTATTTGAGGTCTAGGATGAAGGTGCCTTTCACTTAACATTTGGATATGTGGGTGCTTAGGAACACTATCAGGCAGAGACTGCTTTAAGCTCAGGGCTTGAGGTTTTGGACCACACTGATAAAGTGAATCTGGGCTTTTGTCCAAGAGAACTGGTTTATTATCCCTGATAATGCAGCACTTTTGGGCATCTGCTTGATATGGAGGGTTACTATAAAGATTTCTTCCCATCTTGAATAGGTCTAGGGCTTTTGATTTCACCTGTCAGTAGTTAAAACAAATTCAAATTTGAGATTGGCATTTGTTCTCAGGGTCTTTTTCTGATTATCATTTTGCTTTTAGTTTGGGGTTAGTAATTCCTTGCTGTCTTACTGGAATTTTCCTTGATTTTAAGATTTCAGTAGATACTTATTCTGTACTTTCAATTATTTTTTATTGGGAGTTGGTCTGCAAAATATAGCTTGTCACTACTTGAAATGGAAATTCTTCAGATCTTTTAGAGAGCAATTTTATGTCTGATAAATAAAATTCTCATTGATTATTTAATATTGAGTGCAGTGAAAAAACTAATGTAGGTATTGACTGAAACCTGTGTTCTTCAATGTGATCTGATTATCTGAGAACCACCTGCCTCAGAAGCTGGGTTTCTTGTTTATAATGCAGATTTTTGGGTCCACGGTCTCAGACCTGTTGGTTCAGAATCTGGGCATGGGAATCAATCTTTTTTGTTTTAAATGAACTTATTTGTAATTTTAGATTTACAAAAAAGTTGTAGAGATACTCCCGAGAGTTCCTATATGCCCCTTACCCAGTTTTCCTTGATGTTAACATCTTACGTTACCACGGTGCATTCACTGGTCAGTCTGTACATTTTAACAATCATCTCCGCAGTTAATTTTGCAGAATACTGACCCTGTGCTAAGATAATTAAAACTGGACAGAATTCAAAAGTAGCTTGTGTTTATTGAGTGTTTAGTGGATACCAAACACAAGTCATTTATGAATTTGCATCTTGATAAGAGCAGTTCAGTGAAGGAACAATTTTTTTTTTCCTATTTTTTTGGAGATGGTGAATAAGACCAGAAGTTGTTTGCCTGAGCTAGATTTTCACGAAGCTGGTGTCAACCCAAATGGTCTGAGTACAAAATTAGGCCTGCTTTAAAAAACAAGAATGTGTACAACCAAGAAATCTAATTTAGCTAGAGTGGGCAGATTGGAGAAGGCCTCTCCGAAGAAGTAAATGCCATCCTGTTCTGTCTTGAATCATCTTTAATAAAGAATCAAAAGAATTTCATTTTAAGAGTTACAATTCTAAATGTAACTCCACAAAGCAGTGTAGCCATTCTTCTGAGTACATGTTAAAATGTTACACAAATTTGAATTTAGAAGTTTTGAGGAGTTTCATATTCTTGATAATTGCTGGATTTATTAGGCTATATATTCAACCCAGCAAGTTCAAAAATTTTAGCAAAATGTATTTGTATATGGGAAAAGCAAGTAATGGAGAATGAAACATAAGTTCTCATTTTCTCCTGGTCTTAATAGGTAACTACTCTTAGGTTTCTGGTAGATCTTTACAGAAATGTTTTATTCATAAACTATGTGCAAGAGTATGCATATTCATATAAATACATGTGCGGACGTACACACACACACACACACACACATATTCCTGTTCAGGTTGGGTTTTGCCATACACCCTATGCTCTTTCCATATCAGCTCATATCTGCTTCACTTTGGCCGCAGAGCGTTTCATTGTATGCACGTTTCCATGCTAATACTAAGTTTATTTTTGATGAGGTAAGTGATTGCAGCTGCTGTGCCTGTAAGCTGTATGTGCTTGCTGTCTTGAAGGATGCAGTGATTGGCAAAAGCACATATAATCCCTTAAATGCGAATCTTGTGCTCTGGTTAGTTGGGAGAGATAGACGTTAGTCAAATAATAACACTAATCTGTAATTACAAACTTGAGACATCTTATTTAAAAAATTATTTTTTAATGTTTATTATTGAGAAACTGAGGGAGACAGAGCATGAGCATGGGAGGGGCAGAGAGAAGGGAGACATAGAATCTGAAGCAGGCTCCAGGCTCTGAGCTGTCAGCACAGACACAGGGCTCGAACTCACAAACCGTGAGATCATAACCTGAGCCAAAGTTGGATGCCACCCAGGCGCTCCAAGGCATTTTATGATGGAAAGAAATAGAGCTTTATAGGAGTCTGTACAACCAAGAAATTATTTAGCCAGAATGTACAGGTTGGAGAAGTCTCTCTGAAGCATAAAACTTTGAGCTAAGAGCCAAAAGATGTGTTAACTGAAGTTGTGGAAGAACCTTCTAGGCCAGCATGAAAAGCACAGGCCCTTAGGTTCATAAGTTTTTTTTCATGTTAGGGTCTCAAATTAAGGCTGGAGATGGATATTTTAAGGTTTTTTATATTCCTATGGCCAAATTACTCTCCAGAAAGAATATAGTTCATGGTAACACTAGCCACATTTAAGAATGCATATTCACGGGGCTCCTGAGTGGCTCAGTTGGTTAAGCCTCCAGTTCAGGTCATGAACTTGTGGTTCATGAGTTTGAGCCTGGTGTCTCTCTCGCTCGCTTGCTCGTTTGCTCTCTCAAAAATAAATATAAAAAAATGCATATATTCGCCACCATTTTCCCTGCATTAAAAGAAAATCCTTGCTGATTTGATAGACAAACTAGAATCCCACTTGTATTTCTTTGACTAATATTCTATATTTTTCTTTTTGAATTAGTATTTCTTCATTATTGTTTGCTAAGTATTTTGTTAATGTTGGCTAATTACCCAGCATCACTAGAGAAATATATTAATGCTAGTAGAAATTATTTAAAACAAAAAACAGAGTAGGATACATTATTAGGAAGAAATATTTTCTTCATAATTTGTTTAAAGTCTGAATATTAGATCAGAAATAATACTCCAGATATTAACACTTGACTGCTAAAATCAATAACTCTTCTTAACTCTGTAAGTAATAAGCGTATAAAACATGCTGATATGAGGAATTATGTCTTGTAGCATTTTGAGAGTTAAAGTCTGTGGTTTGATTTTTAAAAGATTAAAAACTTGATTTTAATGTGGGATCCTAAGCTTGGTTTAGATTATTTTTTTGTAATTTGTGCATTACCTCTGGCATTCAGCCATTTTTCTGCCTGAATATAATACATTTTACCTTAAGTTTTATTTTTCTAAAACCCATATTCTCTAAGTTAATATACAGTACTTATCTATAGTAAGAAAGAATTTAGGATATGCCCTGATTAGTTCTAACAGTGTTGACATCAGGTAACCAAGAGTTTGTTGACAATATGCCAGCATATCCAGGATAGCCTTGGGGGTATGGTGGTTATCAGTGATAAGACATGAGGTGCATTTGAAGGGATGGGGAAGGTTTACTTGATATAGGTTGGGACTCAGGACTTTATAACTGCCATTAAGTTGTTTAAAGGGCTGACGTTTGATACAAGAATTATTAAACTTTTAAAAGAGATCTCCAGGAGGGCATAATGAGTACAATAGGTGGCAGATTTTGGCATATATATATATTTTGTTGTTGGTATTGTTGTTAACATTGACCTTTCTCTCCATAGATACTTGGAGTTCTTACAACATGGCAGACATTGACAAGTAAGTGCCAGATAATTGGTTTTTTGTTGTTGTTGTTTTTTCTCCTTTTCCAGAGATAGGCTTCACTTTGTACTGTGGTATGGTTAACAGCAGTATTAATAACATTATGCAAATGTATGGTAATATTTGCTATTATAAAAGTGGGGTATGGCATATCTAAGACAAAATAGAGTATATATAATCATTGTCATAAATACGGTAAACCATTTGCTAGTGTTTATTCTTAGGAAAGTGCTGAGCACAATAATGAATCAGAAATACTTACGAAATTCATTTTTACCATGCATGTATTTCCCAGAGATTTTACTTTACAGTGTAATGTATCATACATACAAGATAAAAAGTTTATAAAATGTATGCATAGTTTAAGAATAATAAGATATTTACATTCAAGTTTTTAAAAGTACAACATTACTATTAGAAGAAACCCAGTATCCATCTTCTCAATTGCATCCTCCCACCTTTCCAGACATGTAAATACTGTCTTGGCTTTTGTCTAATTCATTTCTTTGTTTTTCTTTAGATTTTTAACACCTATGCATTCTTAACCAGTTTAATTTTTAACACCTACACATTCTTAATCAGTGTTTAATTTTGAAAATCTGAAAAGCAGTCACAAACTTAGCTGCAAAAGAAAAGCAATATTACTACTACTAGTTGAAGTTTCCAAGGTAGGAAAACAAAAAGCAAAAAGATTATCTGGGTCATACTCTGGCTTCAAGTTTCCTCAGGACTTCATTGGGCAAGGCCGTGCACTCTAGAAACAGGTTTAATGAAGTTGGCTTCTGGCAGGGTTCTAGTGTGGATGGGTATCTTGAAGAAATATGGTAAGGGAGAATGGGTGAACTGCACTATTTGTTGCTTATGATTTCCCATAACTTAGCAATGGATTAAAACTGTACACTTCTGGATGGAGGACATATGCTATGACGATATATCCACAAGGTGCAGGCAGCAGATCATGGAGGTAGGAAGGCAGAAAATTTAGCACAAGGGCATCAGATTCAAGTACATTTAAGAATCTGGCCAGTCCTTGGGCGCCTGGGTGGCGCAGTCGGTTGGGCGTCCGACTTCAGCCAGGTCACGATCTCGCGGTCCGTGAGTTCGAGCCCCGCGTCGGGCTCTGGGCTGATGGCTCAGAGCCTGGAGCCTGTTTCCGATTCTGTGTCTCCCTCTCTCTCTGCCCCTCCCCCGTTCATGCTCTGTCTCTCTCTGTCCCGAAAATAAATAAACGTTGAAAAAAAAAAAAATTTAAAAAAAAAAAAAAAAAAAAAGAATCTGGCCAGTCCTTCCACACATAGAAAGAATGGCAGCAGGTATTTTAGTGATAATGGCTTTCAAAGTGATTGCCCTCCTGTATTGCCCTGCTCCAATTTGAATTGCTTAACCTTGGTTATACAGTTGTCATTGTGGATCTATTTTATTATCTTCCTGGGGTTTTGTTCCTTTCCTTTGGTTCCTTCTCTCAGGTTTGCTGTTTGCCGTATCCCATGTTGTTTTCTTTTGGTTCTTTAGTACTTTCTTGGACAAGTACAAAGGAAGTAAATTATTTTGAGATCTGACATGACTGAAAATAACTATTTTATCCTTACGTTTGATAGTTTGAGTATAGAATTCTGATTCGAAAATCCTGTTTCTTCAGAAATTTGAAGGCATTGCTCCATTGTTACTTTGCTTCCAGTATTGCTGTGTTGAAGTTCAAAGTCAATTCTTGATCATTGTAATGTGACACTTTTTGTCTTAAATATATACATATATATTTATTTCTGGAAGCTACGCTGGCTTCAGAGTTCTGAAATTTTCACATTGTTATATCTATTTTTTTAATTTCTCGTGTTAGGCATTCACTGGTGGACCCTTTCAGTCTGGCAACTTGATGGCTTTCAGTTCTGGGGAATATTCTCGACTTTGTTGATTGTCTTGTTTCTGTTTTCTCTTTCTGGAGCTTCCTATTATGTTGTATTGTTGAACTGCTTCTTCTAATTATCTTTTGTCTTATTTTCCATCTTTATCTCTTTGCTCTTCTTTCTGGGCAAAGCTGAAGAAACTTTATCTTTCAACTCTTGAATTGAGTTTCTAAATTTCTGTTATTTTAGTTTTCAGGAGTGTCTTTGCTCTCTGTTCCTGTTTTTATAGCATCTTGTTCCTATTTCATTGATTGTAATATCTTTTTTCTGGATTGTCATATCTTTTCTCTGCATGTTTTTCCTCTTTATAGTATGTTTACTCTTAAATTTTTCATTCCCCTATTTGTTTTTGTCTCCATGTTAGAGCCTTTCTCAAATAGGAGGTAATACTTGATTGTCTGCTAAGATTAGGGTGGGGAGAACATGCAATTGAGGGAGGTTTAAAAAAAAGTTGTTTGGAAAATTTGACTCTTGGAGTGGGGGAGGCTTTTAATTTAGATTGTAATGTAAGATCATCAGGGTAGGCGTTTGTTGTAAGAATCCGCATTATCAGAATGATGTGGTTTTTTTTTTTTTTTTTTCTGGGCTGGTCAGATACCCCAGTGAAGAGTGTCTGGGTAAAGATCTGGCTTTCAGTGTTGTGGAACCCAAATTAGGGAAAGGTTGCTAGGGAAGGGTTGCTACATTCAGCATTCTAGAGTGATACAGTCCTATATCTGAGATACTCTTAGCTGTACCTGTGGTTTTGGAGGCTGAGCTCTCAGTTTAACCCTTTCCAGAGAAGAAACTGCCATGCTTCTGCTAGATAGAAGGGGAGGATCTGGGGATTTAACTACTTACCTGTTTTTGTTTAGTTCTCCCTATTTTCTCCACTGTCAGTCTCCCAGCTCTAGTTCTAGAAGTGTCCTTTTTAAGATTCTGTGTTTGGGCTGGTTTTCAGCTTTTCCTATTGCTAACTTAAGGATTTCATTTCTCAGTGAAGTTGCTGCTCTTGTCTCCTTGTCCTTCAATGTTTTTTTTTGTTTTAAAACCCCTTTATCATAATTGTAGTAGGGATTTGGGGAGGATTAAGATCAGAGGAGTATGTGCAATCTGCCATCTTAACCTTGCAACCCTCATTCTGTTTTAAACTTAAAAAAAAAAAAAAAAAAGAAATTGGTTGTGACAGCTTGATACCCCACCATCCCCTTATTTAATTTTGGATGCTTGTGAGCCCTAAGAGGATAGGAGGAAAGGAGAATTAAAGCAGGCGTCAGCAAACTTTCTCTGCAAAGGACCTAATTTATAAATATTTAGGCCCCTTGGGTCATATGGTCTAGTTGTAGTTACTCAGCTCTGCTGTTGTAGCGTGAAAGCAGCCATAGACCATGTGCAAACGAATTAATGTGGTTGTGTTCTGGTAACGTTTTATTTACAAAAATAGTGGGCTGTATTTGACCCATGTTTGTGGACCCCTGTTTTAAAGCCTTAAAATGTAGATGTTCAGTAAATTAATAAAATCACACTGGAGGAATAGTTTTGTGGTCTTTACTGATCTTAAGTCTGAGTATGTTTAAGTTTATAATAAAAGATAATTTCAGAATAATCTGTATAATTTCAGAATAATCTGTATATTTGATAAGAAGGCTGGAATTTTTTCCTTAGTTACAGGAACATAAATCTTGCTGGCAGAACACAGTTGACCTTTTCTATATTTGTCTCTATATGAAAATTAATTTTCCAAATGCTCTTTCTAAACATGAAAGTAACTAAATCTCTAAACCAGATATTAAAATGTAAAATCACACAAGGAATTATATGAAGACCTATACATTAACTTAGATATCCTTATTTCCCTTTTTAATTCCTGTTGAAATTGCATGTTCAAAAACTAGGTTTTTAAGATGAAATGGGGAGAATTTTATCTTCCTACTTTTTCCTTTTCTTTCAATGGTGCCATCCTCCTGGCTTTGATCCAAGCATGCAGTAGACTCGGGTCTTCTCTTTAACTTTTTGCCCGTCTCTACTGTGAAGTAAAGAAAAAGGAGGAAAGTCCAAAGATAATGAGTACAGGCTGATGTGATTGCTCCATAGCCGTCAAGGATCCAGTTCCTTATTCTTCTAAATTCCCTCATTCTGTTGACTTTTATTCTCTCTCTAGGATGCCTCATGGTCCAACATGGCTGTTGGAACTCTAGTCATCACATCCCTATTCTAGGGAGGCAGCAAGATGAGGCCTCCCAGCTGTCTACCATCCTATGTAGGAGGCTTACTTAAAGTTCTATACGACTTTTTAACTCATTGCCCAAACAGAGCCACATAACCCACCTAGCTAAGAGGTAGGCTGAGAAATGTAGGATTTTAAAGCTTGGTGTATTGCCATGTCCTATAAAATCAGGGTGCTGTTATTCAGAGTGATATCAGTGGATATTGGGTAGAGAGCACATATTTCCTGACCTCTCATTGCCTGTACCAAAACCTACTAAACCACATTTTTAAAGCTTGAAATAGAGGGATGCCTTGCTGGCCCAGTTGGTAGAGCATGCGACTTTTGATCTCAGGTTGTGAGTTCGAACCCCAGGATGGGTGTAGAGATTACTTAAAAGTAAAATCTTAAAAAAAAGTGTGAAATACAAACTTTATATTTGACCATGTGCTTTTAAATGAAATTTTATGTACTTCCAGTTTGTGCTTGTTTACATATGAAGTTAGAGAACTGAATTACCTTTTGAATTTCCTATTTCACATTTTTGAAAGAGGCATATTAACCTAGAAAATAAATTGAAGTTTTTCTATAATTTTTTATTTATTTTTTGGTAATTGGTACATTTGAACCTTGGTGTGATACTATGATATTGTAGCAAAGAACAGTCTGAACTTGATCAAGATTTGGATGATGTTGAAGAAGTAGAAGAAGAAGAAACTGGTGAAGAAACAAAAATCAAAGGTATTATTTTAAATTACTTCAGGAGCCAGTGATTGCTGGCACATGTCTTCTAGAGGGTACTAACAAATACTGTTCCCTTTTGGATCCTTGTTTGCCTTACCCACATAGCCCATACCTCTAGTTCAATAACAGTTTGTATGTGTATATTCGGGTGGGGAAGAAAGGAGGGGAAGAGAGGGGTTGAGACGGAATGGTAGTAAGGGAGGGGAAGGTATAGATACAGTTAGTGACCCATCAGAAGTCACTATGTGTATCCTCTTGCTGCTGCAGTGACATGGCCTAACTGTGTCAGACAGCTGCCCAGGAGTTTTGTCTGAATTTAGAAATGTTACAGGTTGTTTTTGGTGGTACTTCTAAAAAAACAACACTAGCTTAGAGTGATTTGAAAATGTTCAGTATTTAATAGTAGAAAACCTATAGTTGTATGTCAGTCTTTTTTAAACCCATTTCAACCAAACAACCAAAAAAGAGATAAGTATTAAATGTAAACAAAAATCAATCACAGTTTTCTTGAGCAAGTAATTCTAGAAGGAAGAGGAGTAGCAATGGTAGTGGAGGTTATGCCTGCAGGTTATGCCCTGTGGGTATGGGCCAAGAATATTGAAGTATCAGATGACTCAACTTTTCACTGTTAAGCCAGATGGAGGTTAATTGTGAAAAGACCACTGCACGTTAGTTTCAGCTTTCATCTTACAACATTTTCTCGAAAGATATATAGGTCTGTATCCTTAGTGGCCCGTATTGACATTTCTAAAGGCATGTTGGTTATCACAACTGGACATCATCCAATAATCAAATTAGTATTAGGAATTGACCTTTAAAAACACAACTGGGAAGGCTAATATCAATTTTGTGTAATGTCTGTTTATGAAGAAGAGAGGATATAGCAAAATAACTTGTTTCACCTAAATCTGGTATTTTTGGTTTAAGTATGATTTTAGACACCATTAATGAATCATGTTTTGTTTGGCTTTAGTTACAACCTTGATTGTTTCAACTGTTAACATTCTCTATTCAGACATACACAAGCACACTATATTATTAAGCATCAAACAATTAGGTTACTCGCTCCACAGTCTTTGTCCCAGGATTGAACCTGTATTTGCAATTTTCTAATAGTGTGTGTTGTCTGCTTCAAAGCATTATATACAGTCATAGATGGGCATCCGGATGAAGCTTTGAGCTTCTCAAAAACGGAAGGTGTGTGAAACAATGTAGTAGGAAGAGAAAGGATATTATTCACAGGAGTTGTAGCAATGTCCTTGAGAGATGGTGATGTATTAGATCATTAGGAATCTGAACTTTTCCTAGAGTGGATTTTCCTCCGCTTGCTGCCCATCTCTGTTCAGACCAATGATTTATGGGCTAGTCAGGAAAACTTCATGATTGGATTGTCCTATTAAAATAGCATAATACATTTTCATAAAATCCTTCTTTCGATGCCCTTTTTTTTTTTTTTTTTTTTTTTTTTTAAAGCGCGTCAGCTGACTGTTCAGATGATGCAAAATCCTCAGATTCTTGCAGCCCTTCAAGAAAGACTTGATGGTCTGGTAGAAACACCAACAGGATACATTGAAAGGTACAAGTTCTTCTTTTCCATAGTCCTTATTTATCCTTCTATAATCAACATTGCAAGTGTACCTATTTTTAAGACCATCTAGGACTTAAATTAGTAATAGTGGAAAGCTAATGTCTGTTAGTATCTATTATAGGATTATTGGGAGTTTAAAATTTTGCCGAGTACCACCAATTTAGAGTTGGTCTTTTCAAAGTTTGACTCTTCTCCACAGGATATACACTGATCTTAACCATTTCTGAGATTTGTTTGGAGGTTTGCTAGAAGTGCACAGGATTACAAGAAATAATGATTTCTTATTAATTTCACTGGTCCCTATAAATCATTAACAATAGCACATATATCTTATTTTGCTTATAATTGTTTTTTTATACTTGGCTTTATGGTTTTAGGATCCATCCACATTGCTTTCTGTATGTAATCTCTAGTCAGTAGTTTCTAGCTTCTAAATGTTGTCACTTGTGGTGATTTGTGTCCACCATGTTCTATTATACGCTTATTCTTTGATGGATATCTAGATTGCCTCCAAGCTCCATCAACACAAATTCCATTGTAATGGTCATCTTTGTGCATGCCCTCCTAAAGAACTGTGTAAGAATTATTTTGGGTTATGTACTTACCTCATAGGGATTGTTATATGAGGTATGCAAACTTTAAATACTTCTAGCTTGGTTTCTAGAGCCAGTGCATTGAAGGTTGCTCTATCCTTGTGTCCCTGCCAGCAGTTGGTATCATTCACCTTTATGGGTGTTTTGTTTTTTACCAATCGAAGAGATACGGGCATATTTTGTTTTGTTTGTATTTTCTGTTGTCTACTGAGTTTTGAGCTTTTTTTCATGATTGTGAGCTTTTTAGGTTGCTCATTTGTTGTTCCCTCTGTCCATTTTCCTATTGGGGTTTACTGTCTTTTGCAGGAGTTTCTATGTATTCTAGGTGTTAATCTGTCATCAGTTTTAGACTTGTAAATCTTTCATGTCATTTCTATTAACTTTATCCTTAGCATTCTCCATTAAACAGAAATCCTTAATTTTTATATTTTAAGGTTTTGACCTGTGGCTCATTCTTTTCAAGTTTTAACAAGTCCTTCCTAGTTCCTTCTGTAGTTCCTATTGACTAGTTTACCTTTCATCTTTAGGTCTTTAATAATCACTCTAGAGTTCACCTTTGTATTTAGCTAGGCATTCAGGTTTTTTTGTTTTTTTGTTTTGTTTTGATGAGCTTGTTTTTATCATACTTCACCATGAACAGTTGATTTTTC
Source organism: Leopardus geoffroyi (assembly GCF_018350155.1). Classification (NCBI taxonomy): domain Eukaryota; kingdom Metazoa; phylum Chordata; class Mammalia; order Carnivora; family Felidae; genus Leopardus; species Leopardus geoffroyi. The sequence continues at coordinate 100,356,005 of NC_059341.1, read as the reverse complement.
GCCCATTTATTTGTGGTACCACCTTTATTACATACCAGTTTCTTATAAACATCTGTGTTTGTCTTTGAACGGCACTCTCCTGTTTTAATTAATACCGGTTTTAAGTAATATGGCTTTTTAGTATGTTTTAATATCTAGCAGGGTGATGATTTAATCTTTCTCCCTGTAGTATCTTCTTCCACCCTTTCCCCTCCCCTTCATTCCCTGTGGAACACACTCTTAAGATTGGCTTAACGGTATGTAGACCTTCATCCCACATATGGTTGCTAGTAAGTTTCTAGGGATTTTCATAAAACAACAGAAAACAGCCCCTCTCAACACACTAAAATTTTTGATAAGAGTTACATTGAGTGTACATATTAACATGGTAGGGAATTATCCTTTTAATGTTACGTTGTCTCATCCACATCTTTGTATTTATTGAGATCATATTCTCTTACTCTAAATTTTTTTTTTCAAAGTCTATTCTTGGTTAATTCCTGTGTACTTTAGTTGTGTTGCTTTTGTGAATACAGTATCTTTTATTGTATCTCCATGTTAGCTGTTGATGTCAAGAAGAGTGCTATTGATTTATTTTTATTTATTTATTTGCTGTTGATCTTGTATCCAGAAATCTTGCTACACTTTGGTAGTAATTTGTTCTTTGTTCTTTGTTCTCCTCCCATAGGCAAAAGATCTTGTCTGCAAGTAATGGCAGTTTTAGCTCTAATCTTTTGTGTTATGTCACACCACGTTTATTTTTCTTTCATTACAGTATTGGCCAGGGCTTGCAGTACTGTGTTAAATGTTAGCATTAAACATGAGCATCTTTGTCTTATTTCCAGTCTGGAATGGATATAAAATCTCTCCATTACATTTGGTGTCTACGTAGGATTTTTTTGTGACCTTTTTTTCTGTATTCAGATGGTCTTTTGACTTTTTCTTTGAATCTATTAAGTCATATTAAATACAGTTTGGAAATATATTTCAGATACTGAACTCACCTTACTTTCTTGGAATAAACCTACACTGTTGAGTTTAGTTTAATAATTTTATGTAAGGTCGTTATTCATTAGTGAATTGAACTTGTGTGTGTATGTACATATGTATGTATGTACAATACAGAAACTTTCAATGGGATGGTAATTCCAAGCCCTGGTTTTAGAGTGAAGATTTCGATTGCTTAATGAAATAGAGACAGCTGCTTTTACTTTTTTCCCTGTTTTCAAAGCAATTTGAATAAGATAGGAATTAACTGTTCGTTGAACAGTTGGTAGAACTCTTCTAAAAATGGACTTTGGCCTTAGGGGTTTGAGAACCCTTCTTATTTGAATTTGTTCTTTTCCTCTTTCCAGTTTCTTGAATTGAATGCTTGAATTGATTTTTTTTTTTTAATCTGTCTTTTATGGTCTTAATACTTTGTTTTAATAAATGTTCTATGAATGTAGAGTGAAGATCTATATGCTGGAATTAGTGCAAATTTATTAATTGTGTTGTTCAAGTTCTCTTTATTTCTGCTTATTGATTATCTGCCTGAACTAACAGTTTCTGGGAAGGATGTGTTAAAATTTTCTATTTAATCTCTATTGGTTGTGGATTAGTATATTTTGAAGCTGTATTATTAGCTATATGTTTGTGACGTATACATCTTGTCCTTATGTTATAGTTTACAAGACTAAAATGTCCTCTTTTGTATTTTGTGTTATTTTTGTTGTTGTTGTTGTTATGAATTCAGTTTTGTCTGATATTAAGATAGTTATTCCAGCTTGCTTTCTTTCTCTTCCTTCCTTCCTTTGCCTGGCATGTCTTTTTCCATCCTTGTATCTTATCTCTAGTAAGAAAGTTTGCTCGCTTCATTATTAGTGGTTTCAAACTCTTTGCATTTCTTGAAGGTGGTATTGTTTTTGGACTTAATTGCTCTTATTTTATTTTATAATATATCGTACTTTCTTTTTTCCTCCTTTTCTGCTTTCCACTAAATAATTCTGGTTGTCTTCTGCTGGCTTCAAAATTACTGCATTCTACTTTTTGTTATTATGGTAAAGAGGCTCAAAACCTAATACCCCTATTGATTTCTTAAATTTACCAATGTCTGTATTGTTTATAAATATACATCTTCTAGTCCTCTTTTTGTTCATCAAAACATCAGTAAAATTCACCAAGATATTTGGCTGCCCATATCTTATATAGTGTTCCCGAGTTGTTTTTTTTTAACTTTTTCAAAAATTACTTTTAATGAATGTAACGAGTATCTGTGGCATATTTCCTGAAGCCTGATAAGCCTCATAAAAAGTTTTTATTTTGTTTTATATCTGAATAATAGTTTGGTTTATAAAATTGTAAGTTCAGAATTCTTAAATATCTTAAAAATGCATTTCTTGTATATGGTGTTTTCTTTTGAAGCCTAATGTCGGTCTGATTCCTTTTTCTTCATATGTTATTTGCTTTTTCATTGAATACATTTAGAATTTTCTTTGGTCTTTGATATTCATAAATTTCATTAACCTGTTTAGGGGTGAGAGTGAGGAGTTCCATATTACTTTGACTCTGAGAAATTTATTATTCATTTCTTGAGCTATCCACCTCCCTTCTGTCTTTTAGCTGTTGTTACTTTTGTCGTCCAAATCATAACTGTATGTCTTTCCTGCTGCCTTCTGGAGACCTTTTCAACGTTAATGGACTTCTTTCACTTGAACCTATCCAGTTTATCCTATTTGTTGGTTATATAATTTAGCTACTATATTTTTCATACTTAATATTTCCACTTTTAGATTTCTTGGTCTTGTTTCTTCCCTCATTTCCTTAAATACATTTACATTGTTCTGTCTAATAATACGGCTTCAGATGATAAATATTTCATTCTTTCATTAGAGATTGTACTCCTCAAGTGTTTAGTTATTTGGACTTAGCTTAGGCTCGTTGGCTGATAACAGTTACTCCTCGGTAATCATTATTAAAGATCAAGCTTTGGTTTGTGATAGTCCCATGGAGTTTGAGGTGAGGGGATGGGATGAACCTAAGGAGAGCTCCAGTTAACTTAGACTCAAAAGTTGGCTGTCAATTCTAGGCAATTGTTTTTGGCTGCTTTGGGAAGAGTACCTGGAGTGGAGGGGTGGAGGAATGAGTGCTTGTAAGCTTTCAGCCAGTCCAGCTTTTATCAGCTCCTAAAAATGTTGGCACTGGGCTCTGTGAAGGGTGAAGGGGACAGGCACTGACTGTTATAAGGAAAGTGCAGAATTTAAAAAGCTTTCTTCTAGCCTGTCCTCACTGCTACCCATTCTGGCCATTTCCTCCTTTTTCTAGGTTGCAGTTCACCCTGTGCAGTTGTTAGTCTCAGAAGTTGCCCATGGTGTGTGTGCGTGCAAGTGCCTGAAATAGTTGTTTCCTTCTTAGTTCTAAAGTTTCTAGGGTTGAATTTTTTTTTTAATTTTTTATTTCTTTAAGATAGGCTGTGGGGGGGGTGGGCAGCACACCATGCTATTTCACTACCTTGACTAAACATTAAGCTTTTTACTTTTAATTGTAAGAAATAAAAAAATGGTATCTGTAGATAATTTGTTTTCTACTTCTGATTATCATAACTAAAATAGTGGTTAAGTAAGAGAATTGTTTGAGTTACAACAATCTGCCTATGGCGGGAAATTCTAATCTGGATTCTGGATCTTTTGTACAGATTTCCTGAAGTTAGATAAGTTTTGAGTGAAATGTTCTGGGTGGTAGGGGATTCCTAAGTTTAATCATACTTCAGGAGGCTTATACCCACCCCATAGTAAATTGTATGATATATGAATTATATCTTACTAAAAGCCCCTTCATGGAACATAACAGTCATATTTTTAATAAAATTTCAAATTCCAAATTAAATACAGAGACTAAAATAAGAAATAATAGTGTAGGATACCATCCTTTTTTCTAATACACATATGTTCTCCTTTTCCCTAAAAATAGCTGGTATGGGTGAGATACACATACTTTTTTTTTTCTTTTTAAAATCAGGGTTACTGTCATTATTCTCAGAGTTAAGATGATCAGCCCATGACTTTTGAACTTAAAAAATAGTCTGTTTTATAGCGTAGATGCCAGCATTAACAAGTCTACTGCTGAACTTGATTATAATGAAAGATTTAGGGTTGATAATGATTTACATTCTCTTATCAACTTACTGTATCTATTTAAATGTTCGTTTTTGAAATATTTCAGTCAAGAAGTCCATGTATTTATTTTAGTTACTTTGAGTATACCTTTTGCTTCAAATAGGAAACTATCATTCACTGACTTTTATGCTTTATTTTCAATATGATAGAAGTATGACTTGTATTTTACTATGATGCTGTGTAACTGGTGCATTCCAACCTTTCAGCTTGCCTAGGGTAGTTAAGAGACGAGTGAATGCTCTCAAAAACCTTCAAGTTAAATGTGCACAGATAGAAGCCAAATTCTATGAGGAAGTTCATGATCTTGAAAGAAAGTATGCTGTTCTCTATCAGCCTCTATTTGATAAGGTAATGCTTTCTATTATTTATCTGAAATATGACATTATAATAAAGCTCTGGAAATATAAACAAACTTGCAGGTGGTTAAGTCTTTAGGCCTCTCAGCCAGATGGTTATTAAGAGGTATTTGGGAAATCAATTATAGCAATTCAGGTTGTAGTATGCATTCATTAAAACTATAAGCGTCTTTAACAAGAAACAGCTAGTTTCTGCCTTGGATATCAGTGTTTTTATGTAAGCTTTTCTTTTTAAATCATTTTAGCGATTTGAGATCATTAATGCAATTTATGAACCTACAGAAGAGGAATGTGAATGGAAACCAGATGAGGAGGATGAAATTTCGGTTGGTACCAACTTTGTGTTTTTATCCCTTGAAAATATTTTATTGTAAGATGGATAGTGAGTGCAGATGAGCCACTGTTAGACCTGGCACCATCTGTACCCAAATTCATCTGGATACAAAATTCATTTTTCCCCTACATTTTTATAGTATTTAAGTTTTATAGATTCATATAAAATTTTCCTTTGAACTTCATGATGACATGCAAAGGATTGTTCTTTTCAAGTGATGAAATGGAGGCTTTTTTTTTTTTTAAGTTTATATGTTTATTTTGAGAGAGAGCGTGTGCACGCATGTGCAGGGAGGGGAAGGTGGGGGGCGAGAGAGAGAATTCCCAAGCAGGCCCACACAGGGCTTATCCCATGACCGTGAGATCATGACCTGAGCTGAAATCAAGAGGAACCTCCCAGGCACCCCTGAAATGGAAGCTTCTAAGTGACCTGCCTACAGCTAATAAATGGCAGGGTTGTGACACAAATGCAGTGTTCTGTTACATGACCCTGTTTCTCCAACATTGCTGTTTTAATGTTGGTTGATAAAGCAAATATAGTGTTTTGGTCAAGAACACCAAGGGGTGAGGCATTGGGTAAGGTATTTATTTACTTATCCCCTGAAGCTTTAAAATTTTTTTCTCTAAAACTATTTCCCTATGGTTTATAATAAGGTTCTCTCCTAGTGGTTCTCTTTTTTGGAGGAGTATGGTAATTAGCAATATTTATAGAAGTAAGGTTTGGTATGGTAAACAGCAGTGTTTATACAATTGGACCAGAACTTATAATTTGATTGAAAGTTACAATTGGTGATTGAAGATATTTTGGTTTCTGTACTTCACCACTGGATGTAAGTTAAGGGGATGGGTAATATTTTATCAGAGGTCTGATCTAGGTATTCAGTAATGTATGCTGTCATTTATCAAGGAGGAGCTGAAAGAAAAAGCCAAGATTGAAGATGAGAAAAAAGATGAAGAAAAAGAAGACCCCAAGGGAATTCCTGAATTCTGGTTGACTGTTTTTAAGAATGTTGACTTGCTCAGTGATATGGTTCAGGTAATTTTATTTATGATAACACCAGTTTACTTTTGAAGTGTAAATGGCTGTGATGACACTAGTCTCTCCGTTGTTGACCTTTATGGAATGGTTGTGGTCTTCTGAAACCTGTGTTATCTGTAGAAGGGAAATGTGTCTTTGATGAATGTAATCAAATAAATTTTAATTCATTTTCAAAAATTAGATAATGAAATGGTCCCTTTGACAATTGTTTATCATTGAGCAATGTTTTGTTGCAGTCTTGTGCCTTCTGTGTTTAGGTGCTTGGTATTGGAGATAGGAAGGAGGAGACTTAAAATTCCATTTGTCTTACCCAAAATGACTTTCTCAGTCTGAAACAAATATTCCAAGGAACACTTGCATTTTAAAAGAATAACATACAGATCTTTAACTCTTACAATTGTCACTTTTTCTGGGAAACCAACCTAAATGTCTCCTTCTCTGGGAAACTTTTCCTGGCTTAATCAGAAGCATTTCTTGAGCCACTACCACCTGCGTGGTAGTATTTGTTGCCATGTAGTGTGATTGTTGGAAGTTAATGTCAAGAAAAAGAAATCTTGGAACAATGACTACTTCATTTCTACTTTGGCGAAGTAGAACAGGACCCAGCAGAATGAAAGGAAAAAGAAGCTGCTGGAAAAGGAAGCGTTTTTAAAGCAAACATGCCTAAGACTTGGTTTTGTATTCTTTAGCCCATTCAGTCTGATGATGATGATGATGATGATGGTGATGTAGTTTTCTGTCGAGTCATTCTACCAATGGCAGTAGAAATAAGTAGAGCTTGTAAGTAAACTAGCTTTAGTATAAGCCATAATCTGGAGAGTAGGTCTTATGGTTCACAATTGTTATGTAAAACCTCCCTATAAATGTCTTAGTTAGCTAAGTGTTTTTGTCCAGTAACAACACTAATCCTAAAATGCCATGTTAGATATTCATTTTAATATTTTCCTAATTTACAGGAACATGATGAACCTATTCTGAAGCACTTAAAAGATATTAAAGTGAAGTTCTCAGATGCTGGCCAGCCCATGGTAAAAGAACTTTGAAATAGTTTCAGTCTTGTAACATTAGATGTTTATAGGTAGATATACGGAAGTTTCTGAAAAGAGGTGGTACTCAAAGCTTAGAGATGGGGGTGAGAAAGAAGTTAAAACTTATACTTGGTACTCTTAATTGTTGGTAGGAAATAAATGTTTGGATGTTGATAATTGAAATGCAGCGTTTATTTCTTTTCCTCCCTCTGATCACAAAACTATTGTTGAAATCTCGTAAATCTTTGATACTAGATTAAAAGTAGGTAAAAAATTATAGCAAGGTAACAGAATTTAAAAAAATACTTCACATTAAAAGGCATGTGTCTGGGGACATCTGGGTGGTTCAGTTGGTTGAGCATCTGACTCTTGATTTTGGCTCAGGTCATGATCCCAGGGTTGTAGGATTGAGCGCCACGTTGGGCTCTGAGCTGAGCATGGATCCTGTTTGGGATTATTTCTATCTCCCCCTCTACCCCATTCTCCTTCTCTTCTGTCTCTCTTTCTGTCTTTCTCTCTCTCCCTCCCCCCCCCTCTGCTTCTCTTTTCCACTTGGTCTCATGTGCACGGTTTCTCTCTCTGTCTCTGTCTCTGTCTCAGATAATAAATGAATGAAGATAAATGGCATGTGTCTGAGAATTACATAAAACAGAAGATGTTAAAGGGCACTCACTTCCCCCAAAACCAACAGGATTATGTGAAGTATGGGCAGAGCTACTACAGGCTATAGATTCTTTTATTGTGTGTGGTACAGTTGGGCTTTTTCATCTGTCAAATTCAGATTAGAGTAAGATTTAAAGTCCTCTTCGTGGGGATGGAAGGAGGGAGTATTTGGTCAGTTTATTCAGCTGTTTTAACCTGTTATGTAAACATGTTACTAAATAGAAGTTATAAGCTGAACTAGGTTTTATCCAGTTTTATTTTGTACCTTGTTTTGCTTTTGAAGCAGAATTTGGGGTTTATCTGACCCTTTCCCAGAGTGGGAAAAGTATTATCACCTAGAAGTTTATATGTTTATACAAATCAACAGATTAAGTTTTATTTACTAAAGCACTGATATTTATGATGTAGGAATTTCATTAGTTTTTATTTTTTTTATTTTTTTTAAGAGTTTTGTCTTAGAATTTCACTTTGAACCCAATGAATATTTCACAAATGAAGTGTTGACAAAGACATACAGGATGAGGTCAGAACCAGATGACTCTGATCCCTTTTCTTTTGATGGACCAGAAATTATGGGTTGTACAGGGTGAGTTTAATTTTACTACTTTCACAGAATTTATCTCTTTATTTTACTTAGAATTTGTGATGCTTGGTATTTCCTAGTGTGTGTGTGATACATAGAGACATACATAGTTTATCACTAAACATTTCAGTAAAATGTTTTCTGGGAAGAGCTTACCTATTTTCCTAGAATTCTCCTTGGCTTTCGGTATTGCAGATAGTTGTCCAAAGGAGTGCATGTTTAAATTTATTGTACTATGAATTTGTGCTAATTGTCAATATCTTATTGAAAAAGTTTGTTGAAATAAAATTTTCTCTTTATATGCTACTAAAAACATTTGAGCCAATTTTTCCCCTCTAAAATTTGTAATTAAATATAATATTTAATTAGATAAATCATAGCTCTTCTATCAATTAAATGTAATATGTTAATTGTGATAGATTTTTTTTTTCTCCTTTGTTTTGCAAGGTGCCAGATAGATTGGAAAAAAGGAAAGAATGTCACTTTGAAAACCATTAAGAAGAAGCAGAAACACAAGGGACGTGGGACAGTTCGTACTGTGACCAAAACAGTTTCCAACGACTCTTTCTTTAATTTTTTTGCCCCTCCTGAAGGTAAACAGTGTTTTAGTTTGGGTATTGATGGTTGTTTTATTACAAGCTTTCTTTAATTTCTTACTCACTTGAATTTCTTTTCTCAATTTTTCAGTTCCCGAGAGTGGAGACCTGGTAAGTTAAATTGTTATTTATTTTATTGAATTGTTAATTACATATGAAATTAGAGAATTGGTTCTCAGACGTGGGGAGTTGGATAGTTGCTATTTGAATTTTGTTCTGAGGCTTGCAGTGCATGGAAAAGACCATTATGCATCTGAAATTATTTCATTCAAAATGCTTATAGTGCTTCCACTGAAAAATGGAAAGGCTAAAGGCTTTCTTTGCTTTTGAGACTTGCAAATATTGTGTAGGGGATTCAAGTTGTTAAGATTGTAGTATTCTTATTGAAACTAGAAGGTATTAAACCATTTGTACTGTTTACTAAACTCCTAACCATTCTGATCAGAACTCTTTCTGTGTTGTTCCAGTGGAAATATGGTTTCTTACTGTGGCCATGTATTATGTGACCATATGCCAAGAGCTGTGATTGTGCCTGTGTATGGCCTAGAAAGAGGAACAACCTCTGAGAGGTCTATACAGGCAGGGTAGGCTAAGTATGTTGTGAATTTGCTCTTCTGTTGGCCAGATCTTTGAACTTAAATTAACTCAGTTTAAATAGTTGTTTTTTTTTTTTTTTTTTTTTTTTTTTTTTTTTTTTTTTTAATTTTTTTTTTCAACGTTTATTTATTTTTGGGACAGAGAGAGACAGAGCATGAACGGGGGAGGGGCAGAGAGAGAGGGAGACACAGAATCGGAAACAGGCTCCAGGCTCTGAGCCATCAGCCCAGAGCCTGACGTGGGGCTCGAACTCACGGACCGCGAGATCGTGACCTGGCTGAAGTCGGACGCTTAACCGACTGCGCCACCCAGGCGCCCCTAAATAGTTTTATACATATGGAATTAGAAAGTATGTTTTATTTTGAATACTTTCGAATTAGAATGGTTTTAGCCAAGGTTTGGACCAGATGTGTAAAAGGCAAGTATTTCTGCCTGAAAAGAGTAGTAAGTGGCTTGGCTCAAAATACCTTTTATAGGACAAAAAAGGGGGCTATAAAGCAGCACCCGAATTTTAGGTTGAAAGACCTACCTGTGAGCATTGAGATAGTTTCATGCTATTTTCATGTCAGCAAATGGGTTGGAGTTTGTGTTCAAGTGATTTTTTTTTTTTTAATTTCTATTTCCAAATATTGATGGTAACAAAACAATCTTGAGTAGTTACAGATAGACTACCACCTGTGATTAGAAGTCTTTACTTCAAAGTCCACTGGCCCTTTTGTGTGTTTTTGGATGTTCATTATAGTGGATTATGTTGATGAATCAAAATGAACATTCATGGAATGTTTACTCATTGTTTGGTATCATAGAACTTTAATGGAATTATTTTAATTTTGAAGAATGTCAGCACCAATTTTGTGTTGTGCTTTGTCATTAAATAGAAATCCTGGATTGACTTTGTATTTATTAAGTAGGATTCTTTCTCATTTGGCATCATATACCTGCTAGGGTACTACTTTTAGGAAGTGTGTAGTGATTCTCCATGTTGTTTCATTATGTGTCATACACCTAATGTTATAAATCCTTAGATTCTTAGTATCTTAGTATTATTCCGTTGGGTGTTTTCAGTAATTAATATTTTAAAAGGAAAATTACAGTCCCATAACAAAGTTGCTTTTATATTTTAATTTTAAGCCAGAAAAAAACTAAACAATAACTAATTCTAATTTTTATTTCCCAAATTTCTCTGAGTATGTACACTGCATTGCTTACCTTTCTTTTTATTAAAAATCTGTAGACCTAAGGTATATGTAGATGACTACTGAATCACACACAGAAGCTAATTTTAAAATGACGAAAAGTGAAGTTGAGTGTTGCTTCGTAGGATTTAAACTCAAGAGTCTTGCATGTGCCTAATTAAATAGCAGTTATTAAATTTTGTGCTTGTTTTTGTTTTGTTTTTAAAGGATGATGATGCTGAAGCTATCCTTGCTGCAGACTTTGAAATTGGTCACTTTTTACGTGAGCGTATAATCCCAAGATCAGTGTTATACTTTACTGGAGAAGCTATTGAAGACGATGATGATGATGTGAGTGAATCTGAATCCTGCAGTGAAATAATTTGGTGAGGGTGTGATTGTCACAACTGATGAGGTTTAATGAATAGTTGTGATTTTTTAAAAGACAGAATAATTCAAAGGCTAATTACTGATGTCCTCTAGATAACTTTCCTGAATTGCTTTAAATATGTCCTCCTAGGATCTTAGACTTCTCCGAATTAGTAAAACTTTATTGTGTTTGGTCATTGTTGGAGGTCTATAATGCCCTTGTCTTTGACCAAACAAAAAACATGCCTAAGATGTTTTTTATTACTTAACATAAAAATATTAGGAAACATAGAATTTTTATCCAAAGGAGTATTAAACAACAATTAAGGTAAAATTAGGCTCCCCTCAAATATTTTGGATATCTTTATTGCTAAATGACAATCATTCCAGTAGGCTTTAGGTCCTTTTTGTGCAATGTGTTCACATAAGTACAGGCAGGTAATATTTATAGTAATAGTTGTCTGACCACACCCACGATTGTACTGTGTTCTTTAATTTTTTAGATCGTCAGATTTAGATAATGGCACTGAACTGATTCCTACAGCTATGTAATTTGTGATTAGTCACCTTAGGGAAAGTATTTTCCTCTTTTTAGATCTTAGTGGAGACAGTGATGGCTGTAAGTAATGCTACTCTCAAATGTTTGTTAGCTACATTCACACTTCATCCTTTTTTTCCCTTTTTAGTATGATGAAGAAGGTGAAGAAGCGGATGAGGTAATGTTTACCAAATGAGCAAATAATTCTGTTTAACACATTGAGAAGCGAATTGAGTGACTTATGTATTCCTTTGCTATAATCATTATTCTGTGATACGGGATAAAAACTTTTTGGAAAAAAATACGGTTTTAGAATTCTACAGCCAAACAATGTATGTATAAGGTTTCAATAAATAAATTGCAAAACTCAGAACATTTTTTTTATTTCAAATAATTCTGTTCTGCTGCAGGGTTATCAGCTCTTTGAAGAAGTCAAAAGCTGCAGTAAACTTTTTCAACGTTGGCTGCAGTAAATCTTTTCAATAAAAGCTCTCTGGATGTCTCAAGTTGTGTTGGGAAATTTTTCATATTAGAAGCTTTCAAATTAAATTGCATTGTCACCAAACTCTGTAATCATGAAAATCTTTTGACCTATAGAGTAACTTGTATTAAAATTTCTCCATACATTATGAGCCATTTCTTCCTACTGTGTACCTACTTCATGGATGCATTTTGAACTTTAATATAGGAAGGGGAAGAAGAAGGAGATGAGGAAAATGATCCAGACTATGACTCAAAGGTGAGCAAAATTAGTGCTGCTATTAAATTTAAGGCAAGTTACATAAGAGTTGATGTTTCTTAATATAAAGTTTATTTTTTAAGTCTTATTGACTGGAGATATATATATACATACACACATACATACATACATTTTTTTTTTTAATCTTCCCTGGTATTTCAATAGTACGTGATATGCCAGTGTACCTTTCCTAAGAAACTTTTATTTTTGGTTCTGACTTTGTATTTTTCATAGTTTCAGGCTAAATAAACCCTGAGATTCTACTTCTAATGCACTTTATGTTGGGCTTTTTTTTTTTTTTTTTCTTCTTCACAATTTTAAAGCATTTAAAATTACTTATTAGTGTTCTTAGGTTGTTTTTCCTCCAAAGGATAGGTTATAAACAAAGGTCAGTTTTTAAGTAACCTGAATGCAAAAGTGCTTGGGAATAGGGAAGCAATACTGTGTTAGATTCTCCCAACCACCTTTTTTCTGAGAGTCCCAATCTGTTATTGAGAATTTGTCATATCAGGGCTAGTAAAGCCCATTGTCTCCCCCAAAATACAAAGTACCTTATCAGGATTCATTTGAAACTTAAGGTTTCTGTTAAATGTATTCATTCATTTGCTAAATTCTGTAAAATATCCAGAAGATATTTTAGTGAGCAGGTAAGAGAGGGGGTAGTTTTAAATATTCTAATAGGTATGAATTACTCTTGAAAGTTAATATTAATGGAATTAGGATTTAACAATAATTGATCTATAAGAAGGAAAATACTGATAATATGACTAACAAATTGCTTGGTTATTTTATTTTTTAAGATTATGGCTTAGTGTGTTTTATTTTATGGAATTCATTCTACAATGTAAAATTTGGGCTTTATTTTAGCATTTTTGTGACTTGCTGATATTTGAATAAATAACTTTCCATCATTGCTATATACTATTTCTTTAATTTGGCACAAATTTTGGTAGAACAGTGAGATAATATAATTAAGATAGTTTAATTACTGTTGAAAATTAACTGAAGCAGGTAGAAAAAGATAGATTGACTTGTTGTTTTCCTTTAACAGAAGGATCAAAACCCAGCAGAGTGCAAGCAGCAGTGAAGCAGGATGTATGTGGCCTTGAGGATAACCTGCACTGTAATAGCCTAAACACAACTATTATTTTCTTACAGCCTTATGTTTTTGTATTTTCTTGGTAGACTCAGTACTTTTTTTTAAAGGAAAGGAACTGATAATTTTAAAGACCAATTTGTTCTACTTAGCATTTTAACTGTAGTTTTTCTGCCAGCTCTATCGATTGCATAAATTCTTTCATGCATGTTCATTCATCACTACATGGTTTGGTTCTTCTGGAGTAATTTTTATCATGTAACAAAGAATTTAGATTATAGCTATGAAAGTGAACAGCCCTGTTAAAAGAACAGTTTTTTTGATTCGCTTGTTTTTTTTCCCTGAAGAACCAAAATATTTTTTCAGCTGGTAATTGAATTGGGTTTAAGTTTGCTTGCACTAGCTGTGCCTTTCATTACTTTGTTGCAGAAAAGCAGTGACTTAGACTAAGACAATTCATCATTTAAAAAACAAAAAACAGAACTTGTCAAGACAAATATGGTTAAGAATTTCCAGTAAGACCACAACTGATAACTTAGATTATTAATGGATTTTGTATTCTAGGTGACATAGCTAGAGATACCTAATCAGGAAACCACAGTAAAGAAACCTAACTTATAGTGTGGTTATTGGTTACTATAGGGAGGTGAATAAAACCTATTTTCAAAAGTTAAGCCTCATTATTTTAACTGTACTTTTAAATTTAACCTTCATTAACTCAGCATCTTTTCTTTATGGTAGGGTCTACCTTCCGCTTCCCTGGAAAGGATGAATTTACATCATTTGACAAGCCTATTTCAAGTTTTTTTGTTGTTATTTGTTTGTTTGCTTGTTTTTGTTTTTGCAGCCTAAAATAAAAATGTCATATAATTTTAGTTCTCACAAGATAATGTCTTAATTTTGTACTAATTCAGGTAGAAACAGAGGCCTAGCTTGAATTAATAAGCATTGTACCCAGCTTACCATATTATGGAAGAAGAGAGTGTCAACTTTGGGATAGGTACTACATCTGCTAATATGAGAGGATAGAAAAGAAAGAGAAAATCTTAAATGATGTAATGTTTTTTTTAAAAAAAAAGATTAAAAGATTAAAATTTTATTTCATTTTGTTAGAACTAGAGAGAAGGCCCCACGCCTCTATAGTTAATTCCAATTCTTACTGCTTAAAGTATGAGTATGTCATTTACCCATGCTTCTGTTTACTGTGTATTAAAATGGGTAGTACTGTTTACCTAACTACCTCACAGATATGTTAAGGCATATTAAGTTAAGTTTTATGAAATGTTTCTCAATCTCATTAAAAGCTCAAAAATATGAACCTATTTGTACCACAAGTATAATATTCACGTTTTATTCATACCAGGGTTTGATAATACAACTGGAAAACAAAGGTTTAAGTACCTCTATTCTGGATCTGGTCAGGCAACAAACACTCTTATAGATCTTTGTGTGGCTCCTGTCTTAATATAAGTGGATGGATGAACAACTCTTTCAAAAGGTCCAACGATTGCTTTTAGGTATTTTAGTTTATGACCATATTGTAGTGAAATACTACAGAGATCATGGGACTGAAGTAGAAAGACCATTTTTAGGGAGGAAAATGCCATTAAATTTGAGACTTACAGAGCCACATTTAAAATACCTCAGGCTAATTACTGTTAATTTTTTGTGACAAGCCTAAAAGCTTTGACAGTGAGGGTGGATTAAATGGATTATGACTAGAGGATGGCCTAGAGTTCCTGCTCTTAATAAAACTATATTGAGTTTGTTTTTAGAGGTGACAGAGCTTCCCTTTTGAAAATCTAGTATTAAGATCTTGGAATGTGAATACATTTTGTTATTTGTATAATACTATTCATTCCTCTCCTGAGAATTTAATTAACTACTGGAAATCCTTAACCAGTTGCAATAGTTTGTAGGAGAAAAAAATGCCATGAAAACATCCTGTGTTTTTCCTCTTTATTTTCAAAATGCTTTTGGTTGCTTTAATTAGACATTCCTTGCTGAATTTTTTTTTGTACCCATAGCTCATCTGATCACAGCCTTTTCTGAACTCAGCCAATTTTAATCTAAAGATAGAATCCCATTTTTAATGAACTTAAGTAGCAAAACCACTATTTTTTTTTTTCTTTCACTCCTTTAGGTAATAGCTATTGCCAAAGTGAAGGGGCAGATATGATTTCATCTTGTTATATAAAGGGGATGTGGTTTGCAGAGGAATTGTTTTCTCATTAAAGTTGGCATTGCAAGGGGTATCAGTGTTCATCTATGCCATCTCTCCAGTTCCAAAATGGTTCTATTCCATTCTAGAAATTTGAAATATGTAATTTGAAATCCTTAATAAAATTTGCATTTAATTTTATAAAATGTACTGGTGATATTTTGGGTGGTTTTTAAAAATATGAATATATTTATATATACTTTTTTTGGAAGAGCAGAGAGTAGAGATGTTTAGAGTATGCTATTCTGTGCTCAGGCCAGGATGACCTGTGAATTTGTTTATTTCAAGAGCAACCTCCCAAGCCTTGCTAAATGGAGTTTGTTATTGGATGACTAGAAAGATTTTTACCCTTAGTTAACTACAGACATTTTTGAGACACTTTGAATTTTGTCCTTAACAGTTTGAGTTTATAGTTTCCCCTGGCTCAGGCACTGATTACCAAGAAGTTCTATTTTTCCTGTCTAGAAATGGCAAAATCTTATATATATATAATACTTCGAAAAATTTTTTTGTCATTTTATGGTCATTCAAAATATGGTAAGTAAACAACAGTTTCATAAATCACTTAGTTTTTTAGTTTAACACGGATATCTGAAAGTTAAATTTATGTAATTTTTCAGAATTCTTTTCTCTAGTTCACTAAAGCAGTTATTAGTATTTCTTAATAGTGTGGAACTGGCTTACAGAGTAATACTTAAGAAAAATGGGATTCTACTTCTATTTCCTTTTTAGCTCATTTAATAACAAACCTGAAAGGGGGGAGATACTAGCTTTGACAGAAACATTTTCATTATTCTGTGAATAGGTTAATGATACTGATTGGTATATGATAAGGCCCCTACGATAATTAAATTAACTGTTCTTATTGCTGCTGCTTGTCAGACAGTATGAATTGGTGGGTTTATCTGAGTTGTAGGCCATTTCCATTATTAAAAATAAAAATAAAACTTTGAATTATTGTTTAAAAACCTTATACAATGCAGAAATATTAAACTAATATTCAGATATCCTTTGAATGCTTGATTTCAGGGCTTGGTTTAGAATTTGAGTCCATTTTTATGGGTTAGTCTTATAAAAATTTTAGTCTATATTTTTGACTAAATCAAGCCAAATGTTAATTTTAAATGTATAGAGTAAGTGGATAGGTTAGAAGAAGCATATGTTCTTAATAGGAACCTTAGGAAAGAGAAATCATAAGCTACTTTAGTTGTTTTAATCTTCTGTACTGTGTGTGTGTGTATATATATATATACATATATATATATATATATACACACACACACACACACACACACACTTCGTAATTGTGAACTGGATTTTGTTTTGAAAATATGTGTTAATAATTTAGGTAATTTACTACTTAAAGCAGTAAGTCTCATAGCTGAAAAGTAAATGTAAATGATAATGGTGAAATTAACTAACTTATAGATGTATAGTGGTGATTTTGTATACTGGTTTAAAAATCCAGGTATCAGAATATAACTTGGGAAAAGCCAAGTTCTTGGAATAATTTAGGGATCACTTATGTGACTTGTGAGAAATGGAAACATCTTTGGAGTGTGAAATTACTTTAAGGATGAGTGTTTATCCATGAGAAATTTTTAATTGATGTATTAATTATATTTAAAAAAATACAATACACTTTGTATCTTGTGTTTCTTCCATTTGACATTCTGTACTTTTAGGTTTTTCCGTTAAAAAACTAAGGTATTGACTAAGTGTAAAATAGATGAGAAATGGAGCATAACAATTTAGAAATAATAAATTGCCAGCAGGAAATAAGTCATTAATCCAGTTGCTTAATTTTCATTTTGGAAATTGAGAATTTGTAGCTTTTGTAGATTTCTTAACTGCTTGTTTTATTATTTTGAAATTCAGGAGAAGATGTTTGTTAAAAGTAGTTTTTAGTTCTTCGTGTATTTTAAACGTAAGCCAAGAAGAAGGAAATGGAGATAAATGACCAAAAATGGAAGTGCCAGAAGTTGACAGACCTCATATCAAGAGTTTAATGGTATTGGTATTCATAATGAAGTTAAGCAATTGTGGCTCTTACACATTTTTCATGGAGTGGTAAAGTTTCTACCAGAAGACTCAAAACTTAACGTGACAGCTTTTAGCTGGGATTTCATTTGTGTAGTGAGACACGGAGCCTTTGAGCAGAGCAGTTCAGGGGAAGGTACTGGAGGAAATACACTGAAGGTCCTGAAATAGGATAATCTAGGGCACATTCAAGGTGTTGAAAGAATGGATGGAGATAGAAGGGGCCAAGCCATGGAAGACTGGGCCATAGAAGTCCTTTTAAGCTATTTAAAAACACTAAAAACCACCTGTTGAGTACTTCCAAGTGAGGATGACCTTTCCATTAAGGTAGTGTTTAAACTAAGACATGATAGATCGTGCAACTCTCACTCTGAAAATATAGTTGAAAGAATTCTTGTGTATTCTTACATTACCATTTATTGATTTTGCTACATAGCTCCATATTCTTATGCACACGTATACACATTTTTTCCTAAACTATTTGACAGAGTTTGTAGACATCCTGTCCTTTACATCTTCCAAATGCTGTTATCTTCTCAGTATGAAGACATTCTTGCAGAATCACAGTACAAGTAATCAAAATCAGGAAGTGTTACTGTGCAGTAAAATTTGTTTTGGCCAGTGAAAATAGATTTAAAAACTGAATGCACACTGAATACTTGTAAGGTATTCCAACACAGTATTTTTTCCTACCCTTTCTCCAGTCCATATTTGTAACTACCGTCATCAAATAGGTGGACCTAGGAATGAGAATTGTAGGTGAGGTTGCTTTGTAGGAATAAGAAACTATGGGTAAAAATGGAAAAGATCTAACTTTAGAGTAAAGCCTTATAAGCCCCTAATCTAGTGACTCATTTTTAAATAAATGTAGGAATAAAATAGTTTTAAATTGGGTAGTAGAATGGTTAAATACAAGCTTTGAGGTTCATCTATCACTGTTCAGCCAGCTTCATTGTTTTGATTTGTGAAGATTGTGGTGAGCACTAATAACGTGTTTGTGTTTGGAGTGCTCGGTGTCTATCTACATATAGATACGTATGTAATAAGCATTTAGTAAATTTTCTTCCTAAACAAGAAAATCTAGGACTTACAGTTGGGATCACCTTTTACATTGATTTTTGGCATTTAATTTTAGAAATAGTTGATGTGGTTTTGTTTTTCTAAAGGCAAAATAGCTCTTGGCTAAGAAGTGCCCTATTTGGTTTACAAAAGAACAGGGAGGCTAAGACTGGATGATAGACAATAAACCTATTCCCCTGTTTTAAAATTTTTGATGTAAAAATTAAAATAGAAAATTTGTTTTCTGAAATCAGCTAGGTTTTTAAAAAAATCTCATTACCTATATTTTGTTTTCATATGCTGATTTTTTTGCCTTGGCCTGCATCCAGAAACTAGGGTAAAATTTATGAAGTCTGATAGTATTTAGATAATGCTCCAAAACACCCAAGTTGTCACTGTTCAGCCCTGACTTTTACCTGGGACTCTGGACATTGCAACAGAGGACCTAAAGGTGGACAATGAGACAGGTGTCTGTTTTGAAATCAGATGTGATTTTAGATTTCAGTTAAGCTAGTCAATGTAAGTTTCAAAACTAAAAGCAGAAACTCCTTGCTGTTCACTTGGCTTGGTGAGTGGGCCTACAACCTTTAGGATAACTTCGATATCAACAGCCCAGCCTATGTAACCTGCATTTGCACAGTCTGTCAGCCCTGCTTGGCTACCTTTTCTTTCACCTTTTTCCTGGCACTAGTCTTGTGCATGTATCTTACTCAACATAGAGTCTCTTTGCATTGATTTAATACCTACTGTGGTTGTCCTTCAGTTCTGAATTGGTTCTCCCAGTTTAAGAAACTTAGGGATGCATGCTCACTGTTGAATTTCCCAACTTGTAGTACTGGGCCTGGAAGATGGTAGGTGTACAGTAAGTTTTTGTACATGTAGATGAAGTAGGATTTATCAGGACGCTTTTCCATTATACCAAGCATTCTATTGTATGAGGTCATATAGCAAGATAATGATGGGTTCTCATTAGTTCAGTCTCCCTAAGTCAATCAAGATACTCCCAAGTTCCTTTTTAGTGAAATTCCTACATGCTGGGTGGCTTATATTGAGAAAATAGACAAAGTTGGGTTGTGTTGGGTTGGGTTTTAGGAGATCCTGGAGAGTATCGGTAGTTGCAGTTACCTAGTACTGCATAACAAACCACTCTCAAAACTTTAAACATTGAGATTTATTTTGTTGACTCTGCTTGATAGTTCATGTCTGCTGTACTGAGCAACATTAGGGGCAGCTTTTGAAGGATAGCGACTGGAATCATCTGAAGGCTCTTCATGCACAGGTGCAGGTGGTTGATGCTGGATGAGCCCTCAGCTGGGATGTGGCCGGATCACTGCTTTCTAGTACCATACGGGGGTTCCAAGAGTTGCATCTTTTTTATGATCTACCCTGGGAGGTCATCACTTCTGTACGCTATTGGTTATAGAATCAGTCACAAATCCACCCAGGTTTAATTCTGGAAGGGGACTCTACACCTGGCTGGAAGAATAAGATTTTGAGTAAATGAACAAATCTTTTAATGGCCATTTTTTTTTTTTTAATGTTTTGAAAATAGAGTTGGCTACAACAGTTTTCCAAAATGACCAGAAACCTAGAAAGTTTAAATTACATGCTGTATGCCTGTTAATGGAGAAAGAATGTTTTATTCTATCATATTAGAGTCTTTTATCATTTGACTTTATTCTTGATAATTGAGATTCCCAAACATACACATAATTAGCTCTTTTAAAAAGAATTTTTTTTTTTTTTTTTTTTTTTTTTTAATTTTGAGAGAGGGACGGGGTGTGAGTGGGGGAGGCATAGAGGGAGGGGAGACCCAGAACTCGCAGCCTCCAGGCTTGGACCTGGAGCACACAGCCCAATACGGGGCTCAAACTCATGAGCTGTGAGATCATGACTTGAGCCAAAGTCGGATGCTTAACCGACTGAGCCACCCAGGTGCCCCATAATTAGCTTATTCTTAATTATAAAATTGTCAAGGTTGATGAGTAAAGAAACCTTAAATGGCAAGTATAAGGTGACTTAAGTATAGATTTCTAAAGATTAGGTGTAATCTATTGTGAGGAGTTCAGAGAAGAACATTGCTACACTGTTTTAAAACTAGGTGCGACTGTTTTTATAGCATAAATCTTAATCATTTTTGAAAGATCCAAAACCAAGATAATAGAAATAATGCTTTATTTACTCTTTATACTTGATTGAGGATGGTTAAGTAACTTTAACAAGTTCTCACCATTGGGCTATTTTGGAGCCAGTAATTGATGTCCACTTGTTTGGCCTCTGTGCTCCTACCCACACTGAGAAGCCTTCACTGGCTTCCTTGCAGGTATTATGTGTGCACTAGTGGTTATATAGCACTTTAATTAAGCTGGAGATTTCAGGATATGTACTTTAGAGATTAATCCAGACTTAATTTTATTTATTTTTTTTTTCAACGTTTATTTATTTTGGGGACAGAAAGAGACAGAGCATGAACGGGGGAGGGGCAGAGAGAGAGGGAGACACAAAGTTGGAAACAGGCTCCAGGCTCTGAGCCATCAGCCCAGAGCCCGACGCGGGGCTCGAACTCATGGACCACGAGATCGTGACCTGGCTGAAGTCGGACGCTTAACCGACTGCGCCACCCAGGCGCCCCAATCCAGACTTAATTTTAAACAGCATTCAGATATGTACCTGGTTTGCATAGACATGTTGGCCAAACAACTAACCAAATGCAATGAGAGTTAAAAAGCGTTTTCTCCTAGGTGTAAACATAGATGCTGGGGTTGGTTTGAGAGCTTCATAGCTCTCAGGCTTCTGCTTTCCTGTCCTTGGCATATGGCTTCCATCTTTTTTGTTTTATTGTTTTATTGGCTGAAATGGCTTCTGAGGCTCTTATCCATCATGTCCAGGTTTCAGGCAGCAGTGGGGCTAAAGTAGGCAAAAGATTTTCGGCAGTTATCTTCAAAAAAGAGCCTGTGATTCCTGGTTTAGAGCTCCAGAGGGAGACTGGTAAATAGGGTAGACCTGGACATCTAGAGCCAAAGCTGAGTTTGTGAGGAATTGGGAGGAGGGAGGTTAAGATAGCCACATTGGTCACATACACCAGAGTTTCAGGTTTAGAAAAGGATTGTTTGATCATGTATATCCTAAGCACATGAGGCAAGTAACTACTACATAGGTAAATGGGCCCTGGCAAGGTTAACATTTAGGAATACAGTCCAAAGAATTGAGTTCTGACCAGAGTCCTATACTTCATCTGAGGCTTTTCACTTGATCTCACATGATGCTTTCCTTGGAACTGGGTACACAAATGAGGTTGAGACAATGACTTTAGCAGAAGTGTAAATGGGATCTCATTAAAAAACTATTGATGATCTAGATTCTGACCTGTTAAAAACTCAAATGTAGTTTCTCATGTAGTTAGGAGTTGGGTAGCAATTTTGTTTTCCTCCAACCATGAGGTTGCTTTTAGGTTTAATGGCAATGTGAAAGCTTGCCATAAAAAGATTTCTTGGGTTCTGTCTGGTAAAAGCACCTCCGTTTTGGGGGGCTTGGCTACCCCACAGAATTTATTTCATCCCTTTCACTCACCTGTCTTCCGTCGGTTATCCTGTCAATCCTGTCATCTGTGACACAACCTCTGCCCTCCAAGTCTTGGCCTATAGCCTGAGTTCCTCTTCTAAAGTAACCCTGCCATTTACAGCACTCAAGTTTATCAGAGCAGTTTTCCTTCATCCTTCAATTTTTGGAAAGCATTATCTATACTGCTTCTCTTTTCCTCTAATGCCCAACAAAGGCCTTTGCTCATTTACTAAATGTGGTTTTTTTTAATGGATAATCGATAATGGTCAAATTGAATATTCTCTCAGACTATGTGCTGTGTTGTAATAGAAGACTGCAAAAGAAGGAGTCCTCTTCAGAATCTAGTCCAAGTGACTGAGATAAATATTTGAGTTGCGAACAAGAGCGTTTACCTCCTTTGAATAGAAGCAGACTTCGGAAAGGATATTAGGTGATAATGGAGGGCAGAGACTTGAATGCTATTCAGCTAGGGCAATGCTTAAAGTAAATTTAAAACAAGTTCACCAGTGCTCTCACTGTCAATCATTAGAGTACCTGACGCTTCCGTACTACCACCCTAAAGCTAGAGTATCAATACTTTTGAGTAGTAGCAGTTTTCTGACAGTATTTACAGTACCCAAGCAAGTTTATCATATCCTCTTAGAGTTCATTGGGCTACTTCCCTCTCTGCTCAGATTTAATATCTCCTACATTCTGGATTCAGAGTAAAAAGGAGAGCTGGATCCCTGCTCCATGTCATCCACTCATATTTTCATTCGTCGCTTCAAAGCTAAAATAAGTAAATTAGTCCTGAACTCAGTTATTTGTTGGACCTCGTCAATAGTGTCTTCAGCCTGCCTTCTCTATTTTGAATAATATATTTTCCACCAGATCTAACGTTTAGAGTCCTTTGGTGCCAGTGCGGTCAATCAGCACCATCACCAACCTCTAGCATGATCCATTGTGCTACTAGGTCCAATTTAAAAACATTCATTTGAGATGTTAGCTACTGATTACAAGTAGAGGGATCTGATTAGGAAGGAATCAACTCAGCCTAAAGAAATCTAAGATGTGGGATTTGAATTGGGCTTTGGAGAACAAAGGACTTGACAAGGTTGGAAAAGACTTGGTGAAGTAAGACGGCACGAGTAAGTGACGACCTAATGTAGGGTTGATTGGAAGGAAACTAAATTGTAAAGGCAGGTAGGACTTAGTCTGAGAAAGCCTGGCTTTCCATGCCAGGGTAAGGAGTTGAAATGTTCTGTACAGTGGGAGGCGATTAAAAGTTTTCTATCATTCTAGGAATGGAACTAGTAACGATGTAACATCAGGAATGGTATAGATTCAAGTGGTTAGGCTATTACGAGAGTAGATGAGAGGAAAAACCTGAACTGGGCTATTGGCAGAAAGGACAGAGACAGCTGATTGGCAATGTTTTAACCACAAATGGGTTGTAATAGTTTTTAAAACCCTTGTATATAGGGCACCAAACACCCTTTTCAAATTCCCACTTGTTCTAAGCTGTGTTATACAAATTGATCACTAGGAGGCATCAGTTCATCAACTAAGAAGCTGAAAAAGGCAGGTAGGCAGATGCACCCATGAAGTCTGGATAGTCCTGTATCTAATTGAGAATACTTAACATTTCCAACTGCATTTTGGAGATTAGAGGCTTCAATAAAGGATTTCTGCTGAGTAGTATCTTAAAATGAACTGAATGGCTAAAAAGTGTTAAATTACAGTGTAAGACCTTCAGGTGTTAGAGTGACCAGACATTTTCATAGATCATTGAACTTTTAGCTATTTTTTGAAAGATACTTGAACTTTGCTGTATCCAAATCTTTAATCATTGCTGAGAGTCTACTGTGTGTTGCAAATTAGGAAGTTCTAGATTTTATAACCTTGTAATCAAGTTGTAAGTGAAAGTAAGTAGTTTTTGTTATTAAATTACCAAGTTCTGTTAAATGGCTTTAAGTCAATATTGATTAATGGACTTTTTTTTTTAAATTTTTTAAATGTTTATGTTTGAGAGACAGAGAGAGACAGAGTGTGAGCGGGAAGGGGCAGAGAGAGAGACACAGTATCTGCAGCAGGCTCCAGGCTCCAAGCTGTCAGCACAGAGCCCAATGCGGGGCTTGAACCCACGAACTGTGAGATCATGACCTGAGCGAAGTCGGACGCTTAACCAACTGAGCCACCCAGGTGCCCCTAATGGACTTTTAAACAAGTAGTTGGCTATATGCCAAATAGGAGAAACTGCTACAACTCAGTTTCATTATTTTTCCCTCTTTTTGATTACTCTTATTAGAAACCAGTAGGATGACAGTTTGTATAAATACCTCTCATAATGTTAAATTGCATGTTGCTCAGGAAAGTTTGTAGGACTTCTAGATAGTGCCTATAGAATATAAAAGCATGTAAGATCTAGAGAGAGGCCCAGTGTGTGTAGTAGTTATCCATTTTAAAAGATTATACCAAGTACATATTGGTATGGAAAGTTTTGGAAAATTTTCCATAAAGTCTTTTACAGTTTGAAAGCTTTTGAAGGGATGCATTATGAAAAATCCGTTACAAGCCTTTGAAGAGCTTGATTTTCCTTTTATATTTATTTTTTAATGTGTTATTTATTTATTTATTTATTTATTTATTTATTTATTTATTTATTTATTATTTACTTACTTATTTAAGAGAGGGAGACAGAATCCAAAGCAGGCTCCAGGTTCTGAGCTATCAGCACAGAGCCCGATGCGGGGCTGGAACCCACGAACCATGAGATCACAACCTCAGCCAAAGTCAGACACTTAACCGACTGAGCCACCCAGGCACCCCTGATTTTCTTTTTAGGACAGATAGGGGCTTCTGATTCAGTTTAAATTGTACATATACTGAGCTCCTATTTGCCAAGAATTGTATGAGGTGATTGAGACACATTAAAACAATGATCCTTGCTCTATTGAAGAACTTACATTCTACAGGAAGGGGAACTGAAGTTAGGAGGTAATACATACTGTGGAGAAAATTAAGGGGAATGGGGTGGTGGCAATTTTAGAGTGATAGTATAGGCCTCATTGAGATGATACTTGAGCAGACTTGGAGGAAGTGAGATGACCCTGAGTGCTTTGTTGAAAACTATAAGACAGTAATGAAAGAAGTGGAGAGATATGGACAAGGTATATAGTTTGAAGGCCTAGTTGATGGAATTTCCTGACTAAATTTGTGGATTGAGTATCAATCCACATGAGTGAAGGATATACTACAAGGGAGGCACGCTTCTATATATTTGCAGTCCTGGGGCGAGACTGCAATGGAGACACAAATGGTTAAATACTTAAAAGCTTCATTGAATGAAAATATATTCAATGCACATATCTTGACAATTATATCTACATAAGCACCTGAAAAGCCAGGTCTGATTTATTAAAGTCCAGTGCCACAACATTACTTGAGAGTAGAGCGGATCCTCAGTCCTTCCTTCTCTTCCTATCCCTGTCTGTGAATTGTGTGGCAAGGGGCCTCCTACACATCTGTTTGGATATACTAGCCTGCATGTTCAAGATCTGTCCACCCCTTTAACACACCAGTGCACACACACTGGTGATGTAATGCATTCTCTGCAATAGTTGAGGCCATTTAGGCAGGGTATTTGGGATCCTGAGTACCTGGAGTTGATCTAAAATGAGTATGAATTCCAGATACGCATGTCATTTTGACTCATCTAAAGCTCAGGGCTCTGGATAAGGGCCTCTCAACTTTTAAGGGCAATACTGCTTCAAGGGTTTTGGCCTGAGCCACTGTACTGGTGGAATTGCCATCAGCTGAGAAAAGGGCTGCAGGTAGAGCAGATCAGGGTGAGGAGACCAGTTTGGGAGGACATATATTTGAGTCCTTTACTAGACATCCAAATGATACTGTACAGAAGAGTAAAGACAAAAAAATTTCAATTTACAGTAACCATGGCCTGAACATATCAAAACTGAAGGCTGTTAAAAATGAAACAAAATAGGGGCGCCTGGGTGGCTCGGTCGGTTAAGCTGCCGACTTCAGCCCAGGTCATGATCTCACGGTTCGTGAGTTCGAGCCCCGCATTGGGCTCTGTGCTGACAGCTCAGAGCCTGGAGCCTGCTTCTGATTCTGGGTCTCCCTCCCTCTCTGCCCCATCCCCACTCATGCTCTGTCTCTGTCTGTCTTAAATAAAACATTAAATTTTTTTTAAATGAAACAAACTATTAAAAAACACCATGGCTTTAACCCCAGATCCTTGCTGAATCAGTTCCATCCAGGAATTTGTTTTAACCAGTTGTATATAAACCTATGGTGGACTTCATCCTACCCAGAGAGAGATTTTTCTATTTTTTTTTTTTTTATTAGCAAAAGCTCTGTGAACCCTACTTTCTATGGCCTAAAATAGACTCTTCCTTCTAGTAAACTCTCGTGAATGTGTTCACCAGCATTTGTTCTCTTGCCTGGCATGTTAGTATTATTATTTTTTTTTTTTTTAAGTGTGGTGGCCTTTGTTTTCTTCTTTAGCAACAAGTAGTTGGATACAGATTGGGGAGTCTGGCATGTCACTGAAAGTGATGAGAGTGGTCGAGACCAATAAGTGAGTAGAGATAAGGAGAAGCAGGGACTGTGCTCCGGAGCATTCTAAGACTAAAAGATGGGGGAAGAGGAGGAAGCTGCAGAGGATCCGGAGACAGTGACCAGGGAGGTAGAAGGGACACTAGAGCAATGTCCTGGAAGCCAGGTGAAGAGCTATCCAAGAGGGGAAAATCATCAACTGGGTCAGGTGTTGCTGATGTACAACCTGATGTAGACAGTTTAAATCTGCCATTTCAAATTGGTTACCAAAGCAATGATTTCATTAGTGTGCTTTCTCAACTTTAGTAACTTGTGACAGTTGTAGAGTCTCATTATATCTATGGCTAAAGTTGCGGTATTTGGGTTACAGTTATTTCCTGTAATTTATTTTTGTATGTGTGTGTGAATTTATTTCATGGTCTTTTTAAAAAATGGCCAAGGGGGCCATTTTGTGAATTGGTAGTGACTTTTGAAGTAAACTAAGAGCAAAGTTGTCACTGAGCTCCAAGATTCCTACACACTTGCGATTTCCAATAATCGATGCACTGTGGTCAGTGAAGGCACATTGTAGACTGACTAAATCATTGTGAAATACCCAGCTGGAAATGGAGTGGTAAGGTATCTCGTTAAAGTAAGTGCTTTTGAAAACCATGCTGGTTTTCAGACATTTTGAAGTAATTTAGAATGCATCTGCCCCATCCTGATTAGCTGCGAAAGGTTAGGTAACACCAAATATCCCTTCTCCTAAGAAAATGGCTTGCCACTTCAAGATTACATCTTAGTTTTTTACCCAAGGTTTGTATTGTATCATTTCTCCA
This sequence comes from Leopardus geoffroyi, assembly GCF_018350155.1. Taxonomy (NCBI): domain Eukaryota; kingdom Metazoa; phylum Chordata; class Mammalia; order Carnivora; family Felidae; genus Leopardus; species Leopardus geoffroyi. The sequence continues at coordinate 100,328,504 of NC_059341.1, read as the reverse complement.
CATGAAACGTCTTCCTCAACTACACCTTCTCTCAGAGACTCTGAATTGCACACTATCCTTCCCAAATGAGCAGAAGAATGGCATTCTGTTAAAAAGATGAACAGCTGGTCATGTAGAAATTCCCTGGAATGTTCACTTGTCCTGCGAAGGCAGGCAGAGAAGCGAGCTGTGAGGTGCAGGGTTTGTCACTGGTACACGGAATTGTTCATTTTTAAACAATCTTACTAGAAATCTTTATATGATTCAAATACTTGCCTTTCTCCATTAACAATTGGAAGGCGCTGAGAACCTGCCAAATGCAATTCAGTGGGACTAAGGACGGTGCCGGAATTGTCTCATTTGCTAAGACAGTTTCTTACGTTAAGATTCAGGACCCTCCCGTGTTTAAAAGTTATCCTGTGTTTTCAATTACCTTGGGATTCAGTTGGAAATTTTTCGCATGACATAAAGGATTTGACTGTTCCTCCCACAAGCTCATCTCTCATTTCTTCCCTTGTTGAATTCTTTGTTTCAGCCATAGGAAACTAGCTGATGAGCTAACTCCTCCCGTCTTTCTTGGGCACAAGGAGCAGTCTTTTCCTCTTACTTTGGCCAACTCGGGTTTGTCCATTCCTCATTTCTTCGTGTGTTTCTTCTTTGTATCCTCAGGGTCGATTCACAGTTGGGTCTGTTTACTTAATGGATGAATTTCCCCACCAAGAGGTTTGGTTTCGGTTTGTGCTCTATTTTGTTTTGTTTTCCAGAATTTCTATAGAATTTTTTAAAAATGAGTGTAGTAGGAGGGAGCTACGGGGAGTACAGCATTACCTCCCCCAGGTCACAGATAAGTGAGATTGCAAAAACAGATCTGGCCCGTTAGGCGTTCCCAAAGAGAGAGACCCGTGGAGGCCAACCGGCTGTTTGGAGCGCTAAGCTGTGCCTTAAAGTGTGAGGTGTCTCAGCCCTGGACATTTCCCGGATTTGTAACTGGAGTTGAGTTAATGTTGTGAGGTGTTGCAGGCCGTACGGATGGGTCAAGAAGGAATCCGGAGAGCTTGTGTCCCGGGTAAAGATTGGCTAGTGCCGGAGGTCCCGGGACGAGAAAAGGAAGGCCAGACGTCCTGTGAAGTGAGTCACCCTTCTCTAACCCTTCCAAACCGGACATACGTAGCGCTATGGCCTTGATCGCCCTCTCTGCTCCAAGAAGAGCTAGTTAATGACTGTGAGCAAATAGGAGTGTGAAGACAGCGTGTCCTCTGGGGCCTTTGTGCTCTGAGCTGTTTACGTAGGGTCCGGGGGACTCACACTTCCGCGGGACTCCGCGGCTCGCGAGCCTTATCCCCAGCCTCCTCCCTCGGACACTGGCTTTGCGAGATCTCCGGGCTCATCGCGAATGCCTGGGTTTGGTCCCCGAGGGCAGCGAGACAGCTCGGCATTCCAGGCACTGTCTGGTAGCCGTACCCACCCTCGCAGCCCTATGCTCATTTTCTGAGGCTGTTAGCACAGAGCCCCGCCGGCCGGGATAGGCGGGACGGTAGGATGGCCTCTCGGCGCCCTCTGGGTGTCGGCATTCGTCGCCGGGCAGCTGGGGCGCCCAGGGCGGTCGCCCTACGCACAGACGAGGAGTTTCCGGCGCTGGAGCCTCTGCAGCCAGCGCAGGGAACGAGCGCGGAAGAGAGTGGGCGGCGGGAGGCGGAGCAAGAGATGCGGGGGGCGTGGACGCGGCCCGCTTTGGAAAGGCCCCAAGTTAATGAGGCGTGCGCCGGCGGCAGAGCGCCTTTCCGAGCTGGGCTTTCCCCCGCGGTGCGGGCGCCAGGAGCCGCCTTTTCCGCTGGGTGTCACTCGGGGGTGGGGGGGATGGCCCATTCAAAAGCGCCGCGAGGGGGCCCGGCCAGTGCCTTTCAGTGAGCGCTCGCAAGAGGACGGCAGAGGCCCGGAGGCTCGCTGCTCCGGGACCTTGTGGAGCATCAGGACGCGGCTGCCCTCCTGCCCGGACCCCGAGCCGCCTCCGCCGCCGTCGCTCTGCTTCCTGCGCGTTAGCCTTCTCTGCGCGCTCCGGACAGGCGGCCGCGGGAGCCGCTGGGGCGAGGACGGCGCGCGGCTGCTGCTGCTGCCCCCGGCCCGGGCGGCTGGAAGTGGAGAGGCCGAGCCGATCGGCGCCCTTCCCTATGCCGGGAGGATGTTGGAGAGCAGCGGCTGCAAAGCGCTGAAGGAGGGTGTGTTGGAGAAGCGCAGCGACGGGTTGCTGCAGCTCTGGAAGAAAAAGTGCTGCATCCTCACTGAGGAGGGGCTGCTGCTCATCCCGCCCAAGCAGCTCCAACACCAGCAGCAGCAGCAGCAGCAGCAGCAGCAGCAGCAGCAGCAGCAACAGCCCGGGCAGGGGCCGGCCGAACCGTCCCAACCCGGAGGGCCCGCCGTGGCCAGCCTCGAGCCGCCGGTCAAGCTCAAGGAATTGCACTTTTCCAACATGAAGACCGTGGACTGCGTGGAGCGCAAGGGCAAGTATATGTACTTCACTGTGGTGATGGCCGAGGGCAAGGAGATCGACTTTCGGTGCCCGCAGGACCAGGGCTGGAACGCCGAGATCACGCTGCAGATGGTGCAGTACAAGAACCGTCAGGCTATCCTGGCGGTCAAGTCCACGCGGCAGAAGCAGCAGCACCTGGTCCAGCAGCAGCCCCCGCAGCCGCAGCCCCAACCCCAACCCCAGCCCCAGCCCCAGCCTCAGCCTCAGCCTCAGCCCCAGCCCCAGACACAATCTCAGCCGCAGCCCCAACCCAAGCCCCAGCCCCAGCCGCTCCACCCATATCCGCATCCGCACCCTCACCCGCACCCGCACCAACTACCGCACTCGCACCAGCAACCGCTCTCACAACCGCTCTCGCAGCCGCACGGCCACCGGCTCCTCCGCAGCACCTCCAACTCTGCCTGAAGGGGGCAGCACCCGGGCCAGACAAGGTAAAGTCCCGGCAACGCGGGCTACTCAGGGCCTTTCCGAGGAGTAGGTCTCGCGGCGGGTGGGGGGAGTAGGTCTTGTACGGAGGAGTAGGAAGCCTAAGTCACGGGTTTGGCGCTTGAAGAGGAAAATGAGAAATTATTACAAGTTTCTGCAGATGTGGAAAGAAGGGAAGCAAGCTGGAGCCTGGAAAGGCCGGGCAGAGAGGGGAGGATGGGGAACTCGGGCCAGGCTGGGAGGCCTCGCGGACCGGCCTCCTCCCGGACCGGCCTCCTCCCGACCCTGGCCCGTGCGGGGTCCGTGGTGCGCTTCCCAGCCACGCTGCGGGCTCCCTCCGTCGCTTCCCACGTGCGCCGCTTCGCTGTGTCTGGGCACTCGAGGGAGAGACCCCGGTGTCTTTCCGAGCACGCTCTGTGCACCGGACTGACCCGAAGAGAACTGGGTCGTGGAGGATTCTGAGCCACTTACTTCATTGCCTGTCATTTCTTTCCAGGTTTTGAGGACTTGAAGTGGGACGAACACCTGTCTATTGTCTTCACTTGAATCGAAAACAAAAGTCTCCCCGCCCAGCACGAGATCGAGTAGTTTGGACCTCACCCGACTGATAACTTGAGATTCCTCTTAGTTTTCTGCATACTCTTCATCACAATGCAGGAGACGGTTTCAGTCCAGAAGGCTTTATTTATGAACCTTTGAAAGGCTCTTCCAGTATGGTGGACCTTCTAGGAGCGATGATGTACTGTAATTTTATTTTAATGTATTTTGATTTATGATTATTTATTAGTTTTTTTTAATGCTTGTTTTAAGACATTTCTGAATGTAGGCCGTTTTCCAAAAGAGAAACTTTTATTTTCAAAAACCTATTCCCTAGTAAGTTCTAATCCTGGAAAAGAAAAAAGTAGAAGGGCGGGGTGGAGGGGAAAACCATTAAGAACTCCTTCCTTATTCCTAGGCATTTTCAGAAGGTCTGACACTTTCATTGTTATGCCAGGTGGTTGAAATTAAACTCTGATATTACTTCATTTTTTTTGAGATTTTTTCTTTAGACATATATTTTCTGTAGAAGTTTAAGAAAGCTAAGTGTTCAAAATTGTGTAATTATGAAAATCTAACTGCTTTTCTAAAAGGAAATTCATAGTAGTGATATCTAATTCCAAATATTTAAACCATAACCCAAGGTGACAGCAGGATGAGCATATCTTGAATGTACGGTAGGGCTGGGTGTAATGTAGGAAAAGCTTTGCTTGTATCATCCGTTTGAAGGGCTTAGTAAGGAGATTTCCATGGTTTCTGAGTATGACTGCCTTAGGTGTTTCCTTTCAAAAAACACAGTGCGGTGGAAAGAAAACCATTCAGTTTGCTTAAGAGAACATTTGTGCTCTTATCCACAGGAGAGATTAGCCTTCTCCAAGATCTTCGCACGCTCCGCTTGAACCACATTTTCTGACCCTTTTACCCTAGGGTCTAGAAATACACCCTAGAATCTCATAGCTTAAAATACAGTTTGTAAATATTTCAAAGGACCAGGGGTCATTGCTTTTCGGTATTCATACTGAAAATAACGTTGATCAGAGAAACCCACTGTTTTACTTTTCATGGCTCTGTGAGAAATTTGAGGGTTCTATGTTTTGTAGTTAGGTTAGCTAAACTCAGAAATTGAAAAAGGAAGGACAGGATAAACACTGGATTTTCAGTGAGAAAACAACCCAGTCTTGTTTTAGCAGCCACTTGTTCAGGAGCCTGAGGGGCGGGGTGGAAGGGGGAGGATGTGCTTTTAAAGGTGGAACAAGCCCTCCTCTGTGTCAAATCAAAAGGATGGTCAGAATCCACAAGGGCAGATGCTACTTAAGCTTAAAAAGAGCATAGTTGATACCAAATCTTCCTGGGGCTGAAAATCACTTCCTATCTGCATGTCTTTACTGACAGTCTCTGTTTCCCATTACCTTTTCCGCAAAGTCTTGATCAGTATTTTTCCAGCACCCAAATTGGAATGGTCAGGATTAGGTGACTGCTATGGTATGTGGTCAAGAAATGAAAATAGAATTTTATGCTAGAGATGTCTTTATTCTCCTTCCATCTAGAAAGGAGTCTCAAGATCAGATTCCTGTTTAGCACAATATTGAAATGATGAAACTTTGAGATCGCAACCCGAATCTGAAAAGTTGTGGGGCAAGACTACAAGTCAGGCAAATGGCAAGCAGAACTGAATTGGGCTCTCGCTTTCAGTGGCTAAGGCACGGTTGTGAAAATACGCTGTAAAGATTTTATATATACAGGATACAGGCAACTCAGACAGCAAATCTGAAGAGTTCTTGTGTGATTTGGCTTCTGAGAAACTACTGCTGTGCATTTTAGAGAATGCCTCTTTGTACTGTCATTTTAACACATGCAGATCATATAACCCCCAATTAAACCGCAGTTTTTTATGTCAAGTTTTGTGCTATAAAAATAGTAAAGTCCATACCAAATATTTTAAAAATTGAGATTCACGTGGGCTTTTAAAAGACATTTGTTACGTTGTTAGATTACATATAGGCCAGGTAGTATTGTTGAAAAAAAATCTGCCTGGGCTCCCTCCCGGCTGCTGGAATCCTCTGGCACTCCCTCCCCTCCCCCACCACAATGGCTATGGTTGTTAACGGGGCCACCAGAATCATGGTTCCTTATCTTGTCTTTCCACAGCCCTTATTCCTTGGTCTGCTGTGATATTTACATTGAGTTGGCCCTCTTAGTGGCTCTCTAGTCTGAACCCCTCTTAGCATTTACCTGTGAAACCTCAGAAATTAGGAAGGAGAGGAATAGGATGTTTTTTGTTGTTTGACACTTTGAAATGATTGTGGCTGAATAATTTTTTCAGAATAACAACAACAAAAAAAGCACGCTTACCAAAACAAAACACAAATGCAAATCACTTAATGTGATTTGCGGTGGCAGAATTCTACCATATTCTCTAAGAAAACGATACAAACCACTTAAGGTATTCTGAGGCCTGACAAATCACCTTCATGGAAAAAGGTAAAAATGATTCTTTCAATCCAAGACAAGGAAAGGGGAAGGGGCAGGTCCATAGAAGACGCACCCCTTAAATAAACACAATGTAAAAAGTTGGAAAACCTAAAAGGAATGTCCCCATCTGGAAACTGAACTTTTGTCCTTGAACTTGGGTTGACACCGCGGCCTTGTACACAGCGAGCTCAGTAACTATTTGTGGAGACAAATTAATGAAAGAAGGAAAAAATATGTAACTCCCAGTATCTAGGAGGTGGTTTCTCTTGCCTCACACAGAGCTTCCTTCACTTGCTTTCTTGTCGTTCCCCAAGAACAAGTAATACTGGGCAGGCTAAGCCTCATGACGAAGCTCCTTAGACATACTTTCTTAGCAGAAATGCACGTAGATCTATCTGCATATGCCCTACAGGGAGTGCTGAGGTCAGGGAGTAAATGGTTACAAAGGACCCTTTCAAAATGAACATTTTCGTCATAGAGGAAGTTGGGATTCTCTCATCATGGCAGAAACCAAACTAACTGTATAATTTCACTTCACATGTTTTTTTTCCAATGGAGGTTTAAACAACAACAAAAAACTCAACCTCAACTCATTGCTTAAAGGAGATCCCTTTCCACGTAAACACCGTGAGGAAATCTGGCTTAAACCCAAAGGCCTGCTTTAACTCCTTCCTGCTCTGGTGTACTAATGCTGTATTTCTCCTACAGACCTCTCACTTTAAATCTGACGCTCCGAGAGCCTGTTGCCAGTGTGTGGGTGGGAGCACACTGGCTTGTTTTCTGTTCCCCGGGGAAAGCGACTTGGTTTTAGCTTGGCTCCAATCATTTGCAGGCTGAGAAGAGGGTCTGAGGCTTGAGTGAAGCTGGAGCCAGCAATCCCATGGATCCCAGAGCTCTGTAGGTGAAACCAGGCCTGTGAACATCCCTTCTCTCTTCGTTGGATCAAACTAATTTGCTTTTGCTTTACCAATAAACTGCCTTCAGCAGCAGAATCATATTTAAATTTGGGGATTACAGAGCTTGATATTGAGTATATCAGCGATTCTCCCGAGAGAAATATACCTGTTCACTTAAAGCAACCTAAGATGTATTAATTGTGGGATTCTGGTGAATGGGTTTTAAAGAACTGTTTTCTAAATTCTTGACACAATTCGAAGGGTGACTTTTTCATCTGCGGTGTTGAGCAGCCAATCTAGATTTACAGGAGATTGGATGACAAAGTGGTCTGTGACTTTGTTGGCAGGACATTTGCCGAATGGAGGATAGGAGCCAACAGGGTTTTCCTGCCAGGGCATTATTGTCCAGTGAGGGCAGCGGGAGGGTTCTGGAAACATCCGCAGAAAAGCAGAAAAGCTGTGAGACCTTCCCCAGCCTGCTCTTCAGCTGACCTGTCGGTGATCAGTTAGGCTTTGAGGAAGATTTTAATAATAGGTGGTTCTTCGAGATCACTGTATTTATTTTGAGAAGAGGACGCGATGGTCCGTTACATGCCGCTGTTGATCTTAAAGTCTTAGAATATGCAGATGTCAGCTTCTGAAAACCAAGCATCACCAGGTACCAAATGCTTTAGAAAGTATCCCATTTGTGAACTCAATAGTGTGGTCATAGTTTGTATAAATATGTCTCAAATGATTTTGGAGAGATGTGATTTATTTTTCATATTTTCAAAATGCATTCCATTTCAAATAAAGTATCTGTGGAGATGACCAATCTGTGCATCTTTTGGCGGCCTTACGTGGTGCGTACAGTGTGGTCCCCCTAGGAGAAAAGTTCTAAAGGCCTTGGCTGTTATGAAGGCCATGGCCATTCTGGGAAGGAAAGGACCGTTTTCAAGGTTGGGAATTCTTTTTGAAAAATTACCTGGGAGTTTTTAATAAAGAAGATAGTAATTCCCTAAGATCTTTTGATGAAACAACTAGCTTCCAGAATGCTAATGAATATGTGTTGAATTTTCCATAGCCCCCCAGAGGATGAGAAATGGTACCTAGTGATTAGCTTGAAGGCAATTTTCTCTGAAAATTCTATAGCTCCCTATAGAATTGGTTTTGGGTGTTTATTCTTTTAATGTTTAAAATTTTTTCTTGAGAGAGAGTGTGCAGGAACAGGGTGGGAGGGGCAGAGGGAGAGAGAGAGAGAGAGAGAGAGAGGAAAGAGAGAGGGAATGTTAAGCAGGCTCCATTCTCAGCATGGGACTCTATCCCGAGACCCTGGGATCATGACCTGAACTGAAATCAAGAGTTGGACACTCAGCCAACTGAGCCACCTGGGTGCACCCCTATAGAATTGTCGGGGCCTGTCTCAACAGTGAATTTGCACTGTAGTTCAACTTCCCCTCTGCCCAATCTTGTTTCCTTTGTTCCCTCACAGCTGAGGTTCCCAGGAACCCCTACCCCCCTCCCCTTCTTCCCCCCAAAATCTCCTGCAATCAAATCTGAGAGTCTCAGAACCTATTTCTCAGGGAACCCCATCTATGATTATGTCTGTGCATGAAGATATATAGGAAGAATGTATGAATACACATATTTATATATGTATGTATATATATATATATATATGTGTATTTATAAATGTATATACATAACATAATGGTTAGGCCTATGCTTTAGAGTGGAAGCTCTCAACCTGGGGAGATTTTGTTCCCCAGGAGACATTTGACAATATTTGGAGACATTTTTGGTTTTTACAACTGGTGGTTTTCCAGAACTGTTTTCAAAACGCTTTGGTTTTCACAACTGGTTGGGTATCAGTGTTCACAGTGCTCAGGACAGACCTTCACAACAAAGAATTATTTAGCTCAAAATGTCAATAGTGCCAAAGTTGAGAAACCATGCTTTAGAATCAGATCGTCTTGCTCTTATTAGTTGAGTCCCCTTTGGCAAGTAATTTATTTTAGCTTCAGTTTTCATGTGTAAAATGCAGACAATGATAGTACCTGTCTCGCAGAGTTGTGAACCCAATACTAGGTGGTTCACATAAAGGGCTATTGCTATTCCTGTCACAAAGTAAGCATTCAACAAATAAGCATGGTAACTGTCATCCTAGTTATTATTATTTAAAGTCATATGGCAACATAGTATCCCATTGTTTTGATATATTATTTCATCAATTTTCCTACTGTCATCTAGTGAGTTCCTGTTTTCCTTTTTAAAGTTTATTTATTTATTTTGAGAAAGAGAGAGAGAGAGAGAGAGCACTTGCATGAGCGGGGGAGGGGCAGAGAGAAAGGGAGAAACAATCCCAAGCAGGTTCCATGCTGTCAGTACGGAGCCCGACTTGGGGCTCAGCCCACGAACCATGAGATCATGACCTGAGCCATAATCAAGAGTCAGACGCTCAACCGATTGAGCCACCCAGGTGCCCCATTAGTTCCCGTTTGTATGCTATTATCAATATTGCTGCAATAAATATCTTCACATGTTCATCATATTGAAAAGAGCAAGGACGTGGATTCTAGTTCTGACTCTACTCAGTCATGTGACATTAGGCAGCTCATTTCATCTTTCTGAGCCCTAGTCTGCTCATTTTAAGTTGGAATAGTAGCTCTGCCCTTGAGGAGATATTATGGACACACTATGAAGTGTAAGTGAAATCTGCATGAGTTCGAGTCCCAGAGCCATCACTTAACCACTTTACTTACAACAAAGTTTTATGCAAATGAAAACATTGTTACTATCTGGATACCATTTTAAGAGAGATTAGATATTATATCTATAAATCTGTTATACCTATAGACATTAAATGTGTATATATATATATATATATATATATATATATATATATATAAAATACACATATGTGTTTTCCAATCCAAATAATTTAGATTTAAGAAGTAGAAGGTTATTGCAACTAAAAAAAAAATAGCATCAAGTAATTCTTAGGTTTCTTTTTGTAGAATTTGAGCCAAATTCATATTTACATTAGAGTCAAAAGAATCATGTGAACATAATATTATGACTATCCAGAATTATTGACAAAGGAAAACCTGAGGAATGAACGCACTGGCCATTGAACAGGTGTTATTACTTGCTTTGCTTCTTTTTCAGAACCTTGTTGGAAACTCTTGCCACATAGAAAGGCAAACAAGCGTCATGGTGTGAGTGTTCTAGATCCTGGGTCCTGACTGCCTACAAAGTGAGTCTGGGTCTCAAAGATGGCATAGGTGGGGGCCAGAGGACTTTGGAGATTTCAGGGATGTGGGTGGATTGGGGATGTAGGCAGGTCTCCTTGGTCTGAGAGGGTTGTTTTGAATCTGACTTTAGTTTGAAGAGATCGTTAGCACCTGAGGACAGAGGGAGGTCCACTTTGTTACCTGATAGGTCACAATTAACTGCTCCGAGATAGAGTAGATGTGGAAGTGGCTTATTCCCTGCCAGGGCATTTACCTGAAGCATCTGATGTTTGCTTAGACTCCAGAAATGAAAACTTGAAAAATAGTCCATGTGGTTATGTTGCATACTCTCAAAACCCTGCCAGAGTCATTTATAAGAGAGTGAGCAAACACGGACTGCCATCCCGTAGGGCCACACAGCCTGATGAATGAGTATTCGACTGTTGTGCAGAAAGAAACAGGAAATGACTCTTGAGGAGGCTCAACGTTTTAATTATGTCATTGTCCTCCGCTGGCTCTCACCCGACGCTCATAGTTCACACAGGTCAGTTATTTTGCAATTATTTCGAACGTTGCTGTAGCAAATTCTACCAAGTAGTGCAGCTTGACTCCGTCAGGGCTGACTCATCACCTCAAAAGAGCAGACCGGCTTTGTGACTAATCACAGTCAAGGAAGCCAAACTTGTAATAGTTTTAGGTATATTCTCTTTCTAGTTTTTCACTGTTGAAGAAATGCTCATTTCTACAAAGCTTGGCTGCAGTTGTCAACGCATACCTACCTTTAATGATCCTTCTAAGTAATTCCCATTATTTATGTGCACATGTGTGTGTGTGTGTGTGTGTGTGTGTGTGTATGTGGTTCACTTTTCTTGCTGGTAACTTTCATGGCTAATGAAGGCAGGTCGGTCAGTTTTTTGTTGTGGAATGTGACATCTGAAACAGTACTGGGCAGACCTAACTTCCTCCGAGCTTTGAGGTTTAGCCCCACCCTGCCTGAACTCGTATTACAAAGCAGTGGTCTGTGGTAGAGACAGATCCCTCTGCAATTTCCTGTTGCCCTGTTCTAACACCACCACTGGAGGGAATGGCTAGGTCTCAGTAACTGTACCCTTAGTGACAACCCTGTACACTTTGTGACAACAAAGGAGACTCTTTTTTTTTTTAATGATTATTTTTGAGAGAGAGAGAGGGAGGGAGACAGAGAGAGACTGGGTGTGAGTTGGGGTGGGGCAGAGAGAGAGAGAGGGAGACACAGAATCTGAAGCAGGCTCCAAGCTCTGAGCTGTCAGCACAGAGCCCAATGCCGGGCTCAAACTCACCAACTGCGAGATCATGACCTGAGCAGAAGTTGGCTGCTTAACCGACTGAACCACCCAGGCGCCCCAACAAAGGAGACTCTTAAGGTTGATATCAATATGAGTTGTGTGAGAGTGAATGTGATCCTTCTACAAGGCAGAGGCTCACTATTCAATAATTGTAAATATTGCCAGAAGTTCTAGTTAGATCCTGACGCCTAGAAAAAGTGCCCGGCAGCTACTGGAAGCTGCATGGCTGTCTCAATAGCTAGTGGACCCTCCTTTGTATTTGCCTTCTATACAGTGGTAGGCAATAATACCTCTCCTAGAGGAGAGGTGAGTTTGAGACCAGGGGGGAAAATGGAATTTTAGGAGTTAAGACAGAGTCTCCTTAATCTTTCCCTTTTTTGTAGATGAAAAAATGAAGCTAAGAGGGGTCAATGACCTGCCCACGGTCACACAGCCAGTTAAAGTCAATGTCAGATTAGAATCCAGTTCCCTGATTTTTTTTTTTTTTTGAGGGGCAATGAGAGAGAGAGGGGAAAGGGAACAGAGAGAGATGCCAGGCTTGAGCTCACCAACTGTGAGATCATGACCTGAGTTTAACCCCTGAGCCACCCAGGCACCCAATTTCCCTGATTCTTAATTAATGCTTTTCCCACTGTACCACTACTTTGTGAGGTATGGAAGATAATTTATGTAAATTCAAGGTGTTGTCCTTCTTGTGGATCGTCACTTGAAGAATTCAGACGTCATATCTTTTCCCCCCAAAAGTACACATTTTTGTTTAAATTACATAGACCATCTTAAGAAGTTTATAGATATTGAAAATAAACATTTAATTTAATTCCACAATTTTAAAAAGTGAGTTGTGACTTAAACCTTTCAAATATAATCCATATGGGTTAACAGAAACCTTAAGCAAGAGGAAAATTCACAAAAGGTATATATACATAATATATATATTTTTTAATTTTTTTTAACGTTTCATTTATATTTGAGACAGAGAGAGACAGAGCATGAACAGGGGAGGGGCAGAGAGAGAGGGAGACACAGAATCTGAAGCAGGCTCCAGGCTCTGAGCCATCAGCCCAGAGCCCGATGCGGGGCTCGAACTCACTGACGGCGAGATCGTGACCTGAGCTGAAGTCGGACGCCCAACCGACTGAGCCACCCAGGCGCCCCTACATAATATATTTTTATGTATATATTTAATTTATTGAAAATCATTTATTTAGACATTGGGTTAAAAAGCTATTTGGAATTTATTTTATCATACGACTTCTGAACTATTCATGGAATGTTTCCAGTATTACTAGTCACCCCTGAGGTCTTGAAATTATCTGCGAAGCTGAGAATGTTGAAGTGATTTGAATGTTTATACAGTTACTTGAGGAGGTAGCTGACTGGTTTTTCTAGCCTGGCCATGTAGGTGTCAGAAGCAATATTCCTTGAAAAGTTTGCTGAGGGTGATGGATCCTTGGGCATCCGTGAAATCCTAATAGGTAGAATGGCAAGACTTGTCGCTGCCCTTTTAGGGAACTAGGTGAGTGTAATCCACATAGCCCCAAGTTCAATCATAAGTAAGAGTGTCTGACCTAACATAGGACATTAAATACCCAAACCAGATAACTTAGAGATTTCAGAATCCTACCTTTTTTTTTTTTTTTTTTTTTTTTCAACGTTTATTTATTTATTTTTTTTTTGGGACAGAGAGAGACAGAGCATGAACAGGGGAGGGGCAGAGAGAGAGGGAGACACAGAATCGGAAACAGGCTCCAGGCTCTGAGCCATCAGCCCAGAGCCCGACGCGGGGCTCAAACTCACGGACCGCGAGATCGTGACCTGGCTGAAGTCGGACGCTTAACCGACTGCGCCACCCAGGCGCCCCAGAATCCTACCTTTTAGTGAGAGGATTGGGGAGAGAAAAGAAGAGGGATCGTTAACAAGTATACTACTTCAGCATCCAGTAAAAAGGTTTTTGATTAAAAAGTTGTGTATGCGCCCTGGGCGACGCCATTATTTCCTCTTACATAAAATGACCTTTTAGAGTGCTTCATTCATAGCACTTGGCTCCCTCCCGGAGTCACAGAGCTTGTCACAAGGCAGCGGGCTGCCTGCTTGTCCTTCTGCAAGTGATGACTGGAAGGGCTTGATAGGAGGATGCTGACAGCCACTCTCTGACAGCAGATTGTCAGCATTCTTGACCCGGGCACTTCAAGAGCCTGGGAAAACACTTTGATTTCAACGTGGCTTTTCAAAACAGTATCGAGTTGAACGGCGTGTCTGTGTCAAATCGGTCCGCAGAGTAGTTTTTGCAGGATCAGCTGGTCCTTGGTGCCCCCAAACAAATTTATGACGATGCCAGTGTCATAATCAGGGTATCGGCTTATTTGTATGCGTTTAACTTGACACAGAAAATCAGTATTCTTACTTCAAAGTTATTGCATGGAAGCTAACATGCAGAAAAGGCACAAGAGACAAAGAGTGTGTCTGAATTAGAAATATGGAAAGAGCCAGGTGTGGAATGGAGGGCTGTGAATTGTAAGGGTGGACGTAGGCATGCCTGGGGAGCGAGGAGATCTTGCAAGAAAATGGACGGGGAAGGAAGATATTTTTCTAAAGCCTTCCTCATTTCGTGCTTTCCTCAAGTATCATGAATATTTCCCTTTTACTCAGGATGTAAAGTTCCTACGGACCCTTAAGGGTTTGGTTTGTTTCTAACAAGTGATTATGAACCTCATTTTTAAAAAATAGAGTTTATTTTGGAGGAAAAAGGAAATGAATTAAGCCTCCTTCTCTCTTTTGAAAACTGTTTCTTCTCTACATAAGTCTCCGAAAACGGACGTAAATACAGAAGAAAGGGAAACTTCTGTGAGTTTTCTATAGGCTCAAATCTTTTAAGAAACATCTTCTGTAATTAGGCTTGAGTTTGGAAAGCTGACATTCATTATACTAAACTACAGGAAGGGGTGAAGGCAATCATACTTTCTCCCACAGGACTGGTATCAGCAGTTGATTCAGACAAGGTACATAAAAGGCTTAGCCTCATGCCAAGTTCATAGTTAGTGCTCAATAAACAATAGCTACAATAACAGTGAGATTGCTAGACATGGGTTAAGGGGCGTGGCAGATGGTTTTGGGGTCCAACAGGCAGACTTGCCATGATTTTTTGCATATTTTTTGGTGAATAAAGATAATGTTTTGTTAACAACACACCTCAATGAAACCGGTAGCTAATTCGCATGTAAAGAAGACAATACAGGGGCCCCTGGGTGGCTCAGTCAGTTAAGCGGCCGACTTCGGCTCAGGTCGTGATCTCGCGGTCCGTGAGTTCGAGCCCCCCATCGGGCTCTGTGCTGACAGCTCAGAGCCTGGAGCCTGTTTCCGATTCTGTGTCTCCCTCTCTCTCAGACCCTCCCCCGTTCATGCTCTGTCTCTCTCTGTCTCAAAAATAAATAAAAAACGAAAAAAAAAAAAAAAAGACAATACATACTTTAAAACAAGAATTAGGAAATACAGACACCCATATAAAAATTGGACCTTTTGTTCCAGGTTTTGTTATCAATGATTGATAAGCTGGATTCTCCTCAGCTGATTTAGCTAAAAAATAAACTGAAGTAGAAGATGGCTTTAAGAAAATTTGCATGCAGGGCCTAGCTGGCAGGCCTATGGGGGATACAAACAGAAATATAATATAAGGTTTGCTCTCAAGAAAATTGCATCTGAAGCACGGGGAAGATAAGGCAATGCGATTGGTGGTCTAGTACTAATCATAGTTAATGGAGCATTAGTAATAGCAGTAGCAGCAACTAACATTTACTGGGTAATTACTAAATGTCAGGCCCGACACTACATGCTTTATATGAATTATCTTATTTATTTAGTATAAAGGTCTTTGGTGTAGATACTTCGATCAGCATTAGATTTGACTGTATACAACAAGTGTCTCCAAATAAGCACATTAAGATTTAAAGATTCACTTCTCCTTTATATAAAAGAAATCTGGAGGTGGGTGGTTGGGGCTGGTATAGTGATTTCTTGACCATCATGGAACCAGGCTCCTTTTTCTTTCTCTTCCACCACCCAGTTGGTAGAGGGCTTATATCCTCATGACCCAAGACGGTTGCTGAAGTTCCAGACACATTATTTGAGTTCTAGGCAAGAAGAGAAATGGGGAGCAGATCAAAAGGAACACCTTCCAGATAAGTATTTCTTTTTAGAGAAATTTTGGAATCCCCATATGACGACTTTCACTTACATCTTATTTTCCATCCAAAGTTGCAAGGAAGGCCACAAATGTATTCATTCAAGGCACACTGCCATCCCCACTAAAGTTCTTTCAGCAAAGAAGAGGGTAAAGAATGATTTGGGGGAGGAGAACTAGCAGTTTCAACCATAGTTCTTCTTCTTTTTTTTTTTTTTTAAGTTTATTTATTTACTTTGAGAGAGAGAAAGAGAGAGAGAGAGAGAGCCAGGGAGGGGCAGAGAGAGAGTTAGAAAGAGAATCCTAAGCAGGCTCTGCACTACCTTGAAGCCCGATGGGGGGCTCAGTGCCACGAATTGTGAAATCATGACCTGAGCCGAAATCAAGAGTCGGACACTTACCCAATTGAGTCACCCAGATGCCTTCTCAGCCATGGTTCTTATCACTCTCCAGTTAGTCGTTGAGAAACTGAGGATTAGGAGTTGAAGACATTTGCCAGCAAAGAGTGGGACCAAGATTGTCATTCAAGCATCTAACTCTATTGTCTTTGTGTTTAAGCCCTATGAAAACCATGCTCATGTGCCGTACTGCCATGAAAATATAAGCCAGATCTCTGGCAGACAGGGGTGGGTGGGGAGGGTGTTGCTTAGAAACATCAACATGTAGTCTTTTATGTATTGCTACAATTCCTTCTAAGATCTTACATTTTTCTTTCAAATATGGTAGTGTTGTAATGATGTAATGATTGGTTCTTTATTACATTTGATTTTTAAAACAAATGTAGTCACTTTCCATGCCTTCGTGTCAGAGTCCTAGAGACATAAGAGAGATACAAGAAAGATCTAAGTTTCTCAGAGGAGTCTGGAGCTCTAAAGAATGGTGCTTGGTGATTTTACAGCAGCCAGCCCTTTTAGAGACCTCATGTCCACCACCATTTATAGTTTCCATGACAAGATCCTAATCAGGGAAACAGGAGAAGACATGAATGGTTTTCATTCATGCTCAACAAGAGTTTATTATATCTTGAGAACTTCTTATCCTTTTTTAAAATTTTATTTAGTTTTAAGAGAGAGAAAGAGAGAACATGAGTGGGGAATGAGCAGAGACAGACAGAGACACAGAATCCCAAGCAGGCTCCGTGCTGTCAGAGCAAAGCCCAACGTGGGGCTTGAACCCACGAACTGTGAGATCATGACCCAAACTGAAGTCAGATGCCCAAGTGACTGAGCCACCCAGAAGCCCCGAGAATTTCTTATTCTTTAAGGAGTTCCTTCAAGGGTCAGCAGAGTAGTACAAAGAATTCTGGATTCTAGACTTGGCTTTGCTGCTAATGAGCTGTGTGATACTAAGCAAATGATTTTGCCTAAAGATTTGTCTTCAGTTGCTCCCTTTCAATGGTAATATTTTACAATTATTAGTTACTTCTAGACTCGATTTCCTTTTTATGAAAAGGCAAAGCTTTGAATTTGGAGGACCTGGGTTCTACTCCTAGCTCTGCCTCTCATAAGCTGTGTGACTTTGCACAAATCACCTAATGTTCTTGAACTTCAGTTTCCTACCTGTAAAATGGGAATAATGAAACCTGTTCTATAAGGCTGTTATGAAGATTAAAATAATATATGTGAAACTGCTTTGTATAGCAGTACATGATTAGTAAAAGCGGTCAATAAGTATGTTACTAACCCAACCTAGGGCTTCTTTTTTAGTACTTAATGCATTATACCTATTTTATACCCAAATAAAAGAGAGAGATTTTATGTCAATTCGGTGCATTGGGAGAGACAGGAAAGGAAAGAGTTTATAGCTTATACCTAGAGTTCAAAATACAGTCTCTTCTGTTCATCTAGTATGTTTACATACAATGCCAAATACCTCTTTCCCTGCTGGGAAGCCTGTGTCTATTCAGGCAAAACATCTAAGAAGAGCTTGTCTCCAGCGTATGCCAAAGAGCATCCCCAGCTCATGACCTCTTTATTTCAATCCACTGGAGGCACAGACAGCAAAAACCTCCATCAACTTTCAAAACCATCTGTCTTTATTCTGTGCTTTTCCCTCCTCCTTCCTTTAGGAAAGAGAAGGAATCTACAAAAGACATGCTACTTTGTAGGGTTTTGTTGTTGTTGTTTTGACAACCCAATCCTTCAGCTCAACCTTCTTCAATGCCTATCTGATGAAAACTCAGCTGTATAATGAGACCCGCTGACCAAAATGATGAAAGATGCTCTGTGACCCAAGTGCCCAATTATTCCCTAGAGCAAGAATGCACCTACCATGATCTAGAATGATTTTCTACACCATGGCCTGAAATGAAAATGGGTACTTCTGAAAGATTTGATTCAGGCAGGAAATTAATTTGAGCTCAATCCTCTATTACCTGAACACTCTAGTGAGAAGTGTTTACCTTCAATAATGTAACCAGACAGAGTAATGATTGAGGAAATAATAAAAATCTAACAATAGTAGTTTCTATTTTTTCCCTGCATTTACTTTATGACAGGTCCTTTATCTTAAACAGTGCTACTAGGTAGGTATTGTTATCTCCCCTTTTCTGATAAGAAAATAGAAGCTTATAGAAGTTAAATAAGTTCCCAAGATCAGAAGGCAATTACACAGATCTGGGAGACCTCAGAAGTCCTGTTCCTTCCACAGTGGGAGGCCGACTTCCAGCCCTTCAGACTTATCAGGAATGGGGGTGACCAAGCACAGCTGGGCACACCTTTTTCTGGGGAAAGAAGAGCTTGGCGGAGGGCAGCAGTGTGACCAGTATGGCTTTCCAGAGAAGAGTGTGGTGTCAGAGGTCATCACACAGTCTGCGGATTCTCTTCCCAGATCACCCTGCTAAGCAGTCTGTGTGCTTTGGAGTTATCACTTTATTTATGGAATGACGGGGTTGTGGATCAAGGGGAAAAAACATAAAGACTAGTTTCATGTAGCATTTATTAAAGAAAAAAACATGTCTTTATAAGGAATGGAATGGAAGCCTTGTCTCCCAACTGCAATGACAGGCATGACTTCCTGGGGAATTAATGAGAACATCTTGTCATCCCAGAACCCCCCACCTTGTCAGGATTGAACCTTTGGCCTTATCTGAGGAAGACACATAATTCATGTGTCAAGCAAAGGCTTAGGAGGACTGTCTGTCCAGCCAGTGGGGTGAGGGCACCTGCATTGAACACAAGTGGAAAGGAGCTAAAATCTAGAGAAGGTTATGAGGACTCAAGAGGACTCAAGACCTGACCCATTCACCACTCTGCCTTCACCCTGTTCTCACCATCCCTTGCTTTCATTTGAGTTTTTAGTAATTTATCAAAGCCTCTTCTGGCCCTCTTTCTTCTCCCCCGACTCTTTTTTTTAAATAAGCATTTTGGGGGTCTCTGCCATATCACAGAAATGATGCTCTCCTAAGGTCTGCCTGCAGCCTGTCCTTCTCTGCTTCTCCCATCTGACTGCATCCCACCTCTGTGGGTGCTCTGGAAATAATGATACTACTATGAGACCCCTTATGTTGGTTTCTTCCAGCTCCTGCCTCATTTCTGGGGGATTACTGGGCCCCATCCAAATCCTCAGGGCCCCGGGAAGTGAAGGCAGGATGGAGCTGAGGCTCAGTGTGGGAGCACAGAAGGAGGAGCTACCCTGACCTTCTCCTCCCAGCTTTGTGTCTTATTTGCTTTTAGAGACTCTGCAGAGCCTCAGAGCGGAGCTGCCTCCCTCAGTCTACTGACCAAAGGCTTTGGAATCCATGTTGCTCTTCAGGTGTGAGAGGCACCTTCTTGTCATAAGAGGCCCCCTCTCTCTCCCATTGGGAGGAAGTGTGAGCGTGTGGAAGACGTGTTCTTAGGATGACTAGTTTTCCAGGGAATGTGCAAGTTACAGAGAGGGCAGAGATGTAAACAGCAAGACAGGCTTTGCCAGGAAGCAGAAAGGGGAAAGATTTTGAGCACAGATGCAAATTCCAGCTCTTACAGAGAGAAGATTAAGGGTGAATAGCCTAGAAGAGTAATGAAGCTCTCACATTTTTACCTGATTCCATCCGTGCCCTTTATGGCAGGTGGTTACGTTGTCCAGAAGTGAGCATCTTTCCAAGAGTTGCATTCTGTACTCCCCTCTCCGCCCCCACCTTGGTCTGCCTGCAATCTCATCTCTCCAAGGTCCCCGCACTTGACATCTAAACAATCTGCCTACTATGTGGATGGGGACCTTCCTTTTTGACGCCTGCCCACTCCTTTCCACATGATCAGTGCACATCCAACCACTTAACATGAGGGTGCTTTCTAGAAGGCCTCTCTCATGGAATACCTGGTCCTGAGAAGAATACCTGGAGACTGGAGCAGCTCCAGTCTCCCTGGTGGTGAGCATGTGCAGTCAAAGTGTGTAATAGCACATCACCAGTGAAGGAAAGTAGCTGGAGATGGAAATGGGGTTCAATGGAGCATCAGAATCGCAAATGGCAGAGAAAAGAATGGGGCTGTGTGAAACCTGCGGGTGGGAGGTAAACATGGGTGGCACAAACAGGAAAGGGGCTGATCCAGTCTCCATGAGTATTATGGTATGGTTAAGAAATCCAAATGTCCCCAGGCCCCCTGACCATGGAGATAAATGCGTGGACAGGACTGACAGTGGCATTTGGTATGACCCCCACCCACTCACATTTGCCTCCTCACCTTTCTTCCCTAGAAGGTCTAGACAGTTCGCTGAATGCTTGGTGTTAACCGTTTAGTCAAAGCTATTATCAGTGTGACTGCTGCCATGTCCTCTGTGAAGGCCGTCTCGGTTTGTCCCTCCAGTGATCACAGGGCCTTTGAGATCCTGGAGTTGAGTCTGGTGTTTTCGTTTTATACCCTTGTCCACTGAGGAGCTTTGAGAGGCCTGCCTGGCCTGGGCCAGGTGTCATTTGTGACCCCAGCATGTGTGATAATTGCAAAGTGCCCTCAGCAGAGGTCCCCACACAGGACCTGCCCTTAGTTGCTTCCTCCTGGGTGGCCCTGGAAAATCAGTTTATCTTTCTTATGTCCCTCCTGCTCTTCCAGGAAATCGGGGCAGCATTTGCTCAGGAGTGTTAATCCCAGTCTACCAAGTGTCTGACTGTCAAGACCGAAGTCCCTTTGCTGTTTCTTCTGGGTGGCTAAGGGCTTCCCCACACAGATAGAGGACTCTTGGTAGCCTGTCTCATTTTGCAGTTTCCAAAATAAGCATACAAATTAGTACCCGACAGTGACATATAATTTAAAAAGTAGCAAAATAATTCTTTATGGATGACTTGTAGAGACCAGGCCAGACTTGTGTTTTTACGCAAAAACCGAGACTATTTCAATGAGGTCTTATTAGGCCCTGAGCTATTTTTGAGGTTGAGTGCTGGGAATCCTTTTGAGTAATACAAGGCAGAATCCCTCTGGGCACATTGGACCACCCCCAGAGTTGCAAAGTGGATTGCAGAGGCATTCCAAAGAGAGGCTGGGAAAAACCTGACAGGAAGTATTCCCAGAACACTCTACTCCCCAAGTCCCTGTTGGCTAATGACTGGGGCATAACTGTAAACACAGCAGAAGAACTTCAAAGAATAGCAATTTGTATAAGTGAACATACGCTACTCAGCAGACAGAGAAATGCCCTCCTGGTTTTGCCGACTCATACACCCCTTCTGCCGGGACATTCTGACTTTAACCAAGCAAACATACATGTCTATTACCCGTGGCCACATTTAAGCCCTGCCTCCAGCCCCCCAAACACACCACCCAGTGTATTCCATCTTTCAGCCAGATTTTCCTGGAGCTAGAAAGAAGAGTGATGGCGGAGGCATGAGAAAAGGGGACAAGGAGGCCAAGATGGTTACTGGATCTCATTTGATGTCCACACAGGGTGAGTTTCTGGTGGTCACGGTCTTGACACACCTGACCTTGCTGATCTCCCAGTTAATCCTGCTCAGCACCGCCTGGCCTCACAAAGCAAGGCATACATGAGCTTTGGGAGTAGATAAGCCTTGAGCCAAAACTCTGCTCTATCACTCAGCAGCCTTGAGAGCTTACTGGACCTATTTTCTCATCTGTACAATGGGATAAATCATTCCTGATCCATAGATAGGGCTCATTTTGAAATTATAAATATATATAAATGAATGTATTTTAGTGCCTGGCAGACAGGAATAAATCCTGCTATTATTATTAATATTACCTTTCTACTACTTTCACAAGTATTATAAAGTAGTGACTGGTCAGTGAGTGCTTACCATATGCTGGGTATTGGATTAAACATTGTGAATACACACATTTTGTGATAACCCTTCTATCATAGAATTTTTTTTTTCAAACCATCGTTCTTAATGCAGTTGAGTGCTGCTATATATCAATTTAGTTAAATGAGAATCTCAGTCAGGGAAGGGAGGTTTGAATAGACTGATATTTTTGTTTGCATTTGTTTACTTGAAATTCACTCCTGTTTCACAAGTGATCTGTATTTGAGCCAAGAAACTATATTGTATTTCAGCAAGTGTTAGTCCTGTTTCTAAACTTCTACATGATGTTGAGAATTGGGTCACTTGGC